>NC_064649.1:21018208-21327230 GCF_023864345.2 Schistocerca serialis cubense | reverse complement strand
ATATTGCATTTAGGAACTTTCGGGTCATTGAACATGTATCAATAATTACAGATTTTTGTAGTTGTATATATATGTTTGGATGTAGCTGTATTGCGTTGATGTACTGGTGGATATTGTGTGGTATGACTCCTGTAGCTGATAGTATAATTGGTATAATGTCAACTTTATCCTGATGCCACATGTCCTTGACTTCCTCAGCCAGTTGGATGTATTTTTCAATTTTTTCTCCTGTTTTCTTCTGTATATTTGTTGTATTGGGTATGGATATTTCGATTAGTTGTGTTAATTTCTTCTTTTTATTGGTAAGTATGATGTCAGGTTTGTTATGTGGTGTTCTTTTATCTGTTATAATCGTTCTGTTCCAGTATAATTTGTATTCATCATTCTCCAGTACATTTTGTGGTGTATACTTGTATGTGGGAACGTGTTGTATTATTAGTTTATGTTGTATGGTAAGTTGTTGATGTATTATTTTTGCTACATTGTCATGTCTTCTGGGGTATTCTGTATTTGCTGGTATTGTACATCCGCTTGTGATGTGATCTACTGTTTCTATTTGTTGTTTGCAAAGTCTGCATTTATCCGTTGTGGTATTGGGATCTTTAATAATATGCTTGCTGTAATATCTGGCGTTTATTGTTTGATCCTGTATTGCAATCATGAATCCTTCCGTCTCACTGTATCTATTGCCTTTTCTTAGCCATGTGTTGGATGCGTCTTGATTTATGTGTGGCTGTGTTAGATGATACGGGTGCTTGCCATGTAGTGTTTTCTTTTTCCAATTTACTTTCTTCGTATCTGTTGATGTTATGTGATCTAAAGGGTTGTAGAAGTGGGTATGAAATTGCAATGGTGTAGTCGATGTATTTATATGAGTGATTGCTTTGTGTATTTTGCTAGTTTCTGCTCATTCTATAAAGAATTTTCTTACATTGTCTACCTGTCCATAATGTAGGTCTTTTATATCTATGAATCCCCTTCCACCTTCCTTTCTCCTTAAAGTGAATCTTTCTGTTGCTGAATGTACGTGATGTATTCTATATTTGTGGCATTGTGATCGTGTAAGTGTATTGAGTGCTTCTAGGTCTGTGTTACTGCATTTCACTACTCCAAATGAGTAGGTCAATACTGGTATAGCATAAGTATTTATAGCTTTTGTCTTGTTTCTTGCTGTCAGTTCTGTTTTCAGTATTTTTGTTAGTCTTTGTCTATATTTTTCTTTTAGTTCTTCTTTAATATTTGTATTATCTATTCCTATTTTTTGTCTGTATCCTAGATATTTATAGGCATCTGTTTTTTCCATCGCTTCTATGCAGTCGCTGTGGTTATCCAATATGTAATCTTCTTGTTTAGTGTGTTTTCCCTTGACTGTGATATTTTTCTTACATTTGTCTGTTCCAAAAGCCATATTTGTATCATTGCTGAATACTTCTGTTATCTTTAGTAATTGGTTAAGTTGTTGATTTGTTTCTGCCAGTAGTTTTAGATCATCCATGTATAGCAAATGTGTTATTTTGTGTGGGTATGTTCCAGTAATATTATATCCATAATTTGTATTATTTTGCATGTTGGATAGTGGGTTCAGAGCAAGGCAGAACCAGAAAGGACTTAATGAGTCTCCTTGGTATATTCCATGCTTAATCTGTATTGGCTGTGATGTGATACTACTTGAATCTGTTTGGATATTAAGTGTGGTTTTCCAATTTTTCATTACTATGTTTAGCGACTGTATTGATTTAGGATCTACTTTGTATATTTGCAATATCTGTAGTAACCATGAGTGGGGTACACTATCAAAAGCTTTTTGGTAATCAATGTTTAGTTTTAGCTTGATATGTCACCTCTGCATCTGTTATCAGTTGCTCTTTACATCCTCATGTTCCTTTGCAACAGCCTTTTTGTTCTTCATTTATAATTTTGTTCTGTGTTGTATGTGTCATTAATTTCTGTGTAATGGCTGAAGTTAATATTTTGTATATTGTTGGCAGGCATGTTATGGGGCGATATTTTGCTGGGTTTGCTGTGTCTGCTTGATCTTTAGGTTTCAGATAAGTTATTCCATGTGTAAGTGTATCAGGGAATGTGTATGGGTCTGCAATGTGACTGTTAAATAATTTAGTTAGATGTGAATGTGTTGAGGTGAACTTCTTTAGCCAGAAATTTGCTATTTTATCATTTCCAGGGGCTTTCCAATTGTGCATAGAATTAATTGGTCGGATGACTTCATGTTGCAAAATTATCACTTCAGGCATTTGTGGTATCATCTTGTATGAGTCTGTTTCTGCTTGTATCCACCGTGCGTGTCTGTTATGTTGTACCGGGTTTGACCATATGTTGCTCCAGAAGTGTTCCATGTCTGTTATGTTTGGTGGATTGTCTATTTTAATGTGTGTGTTATCTATTGTCTGGTAAAATTTCTTTTGGTTTGTGTTGAATGTTTGGTTTTGTTTCCTTCTATTTTCACTTTTTTTGTATCTTCTAAGTCGTTTGGCCAATGCTTGTAATTTCTGCTTCTTTTCATCTAATTGCTCTATCGCTTCTTGTTGTGAGATTTTACCTAACCTTTTTCGTTTTTCTCTGATATTTCATTTCTTATAAATTGTGTTAGCTATCCAATGTCTTTTCTCAGTTTTTCTATTCTGATCTGTAGCCTGTGTTGCCATGCTGGTTTTGTGGGTTTCTTCTGTGTGTTGGTTGGTTCTGATCTCTGCCTAGTGTGTATATTTAGTGTAGTGAGTGCTCCTATATAAATCAGTAGTTGTAACTCTTCCATAGTTGTATTTTCATTTATTTGGTTGTGTATGATTGTGTTGATAGTTTTTATTGTTGTTTCGGCTTGTGGGTTATTTGGTGGTCTACGCAAGAATGGTCTTATGTATGTATTTGTGTCTTTGTATTCTATGTATGACAGCTGAAATTTTTCTTCTATATCTAACATGTGTGTCACTTCGTGTTCTATTTGTGCTTGTTCTGGTGGTTGTCTTAAGATTTCGTTTTCCTCTGATTGTTTAATTGATGTGTGGTGTTCTTTGTTTGTTTACTCTGGGATGTTTTTCATTACTGTATTTTCTTCTTCTTCTTCTGATTGCACATGATTTTGTTCCAGTATTTGTTGTACTTGTTGTTTGATGTTTTCTAATTCTGACTGGGGTATCCTGTTATTTTTGATTATTACACGAATCTGATCAGCTAGTCGTTGTTCTGTTGAAAATTTTAATTCTGGGTGTCTGGTAATAAATGTTGTGTATACTTGTGATCTGTATCCAGTTGTGTTGGTTCCTAAGTTTGTTGCTTGGTAATAACAGAACATGAGGTGTCGGTTAACTTCATCTGACCATCTCATCCTCTGTCTTTGTTTTCCTTCTATGGTGGTTGCAGGAAGCATGTCCTGCAAAACACCTCTATTTGGATTTAAATCGTTTTCTGTGTGGCTAGCAGTGTCGTTACTATTGTGGACGGGCATAGGGTTCAAGCGTCGTCCCCGACCATGACAGTGCTTGTCCAAGACTTCATTAGTTCTGTCCTGAACCAACTAATCACACTAAAAGGGGGGTTAGCCCTATTAGTGGTTTGTTCTTTTCGTCGCCTTTTACGACTGGCAGAACATACCGAAGGCCTATTCTTTTCCTGAGCCTCCACGGGGGGTTATTATTATTATTATTGTTATTATTATTATTATGGGAGACACAGCTCACACAAGCTGAGTAACAGTACGCTATTAATTCTTCAGTTTGCTCTCAATTGGATTACAATATCAGGCATTTCACATGGACCATTAACGCCGACTTCGAAGACTGCGTTGTAACTCTCATTACAAGTGCAAGCTGTTCAACTAGTTGATATGGTTATTTAAAACTGCAATGGCTAAAGAGCTTTCAGTCTTGGGCCAAAGTGTTTCTGCAGGAGATTTGTTATGTCTTTTGTTTTGCAGACAGGATCAGTCTGCAAGGATGCCATGCCTCCTAGCTTCTTTTTAGTTCTTCTACAAGCATTGCCTTCAATTACAAAAATTACATTTCATTCTTGTGACCATAAAAAGCCTGTGAATGCGGAAATTAGTGCAAAAGATTACTATAACAACAAAGAAATGAAATATCACGACTTTAAAGAATATACAATATAAGGAATTATTTTGCTGGTTGATAGGATCACGTTGTTGCGTTATCTAACTACACAAGATTCCAGAAAAGACTCTGCGGCACGAAAATTGTAGCTCGTTCCTTGACCTGGCCGGGTATGAATTCCTGCATGCAAGTCTTTCCCTACTTTGTTGCACAACAAAGAATTCAATGCTCTGTAATACGAAAACAAGGCGGATTTTCTTGCATTTACTTGTTTTACCTGATAGTGACGTACTTCTTCTTTAAACCGATGACTTTAACTTATTTTCATAAATTTTATGACTCGGCCGGTTTTGATACTGGACATGTCATTTATTTTTTGTCAAATGCTCGAGTGGAGCGGAAATAAAAATTGCACATTCGGTTTGTGTTCGAATTTTTAGAGCCAGATGTGTATAGTGGAAAATGTACAAATAGCGTATTAAACTGACCAGCGTGAGGTCTAGTTTTGTAAAAAAATATTTGATTGCTTTAGGGTACTCAGGGTTATTAAGAATTATCTTGATAGTGTTTCAAGGGAAAATTAAACTATTTGATGAGCAGCTGCTGCTAGCTATGTAAATCTAAAGTAAGTTCATTGATTGAAGGCCTAACTATTTTGTGTATAAAATGTTACAATAGTGTGATATTTAACTGCCAAAGTGGTACATTTCAAATCAAGTACTAAATTCAGGACATTTCGAGAACAGAAGACACTAGGAAAGCAAATGGGGTGTCAAGAAGATTAAGATTTCAAAACTAGTAAGAACAGCAAAACATTTGAAAAAAATCGCTCACATGTTTTGTGAAAGGATCTGAGAAAAATTAAGACACAAAATAGATCTTAGACACATCTGATGCACCTTTGAATTGTGCTTGAACTAATGTACAGCAAACAAGGTGCATAAACATTTTTCTAATCTATTCTATTTCTCTCAGTTAGACAAATTATTTCACAAAACATCTGTACAATTTATTTTTCAATTTTTGTACAAGGGCTATTTTTTTCAAGGTCCTATCCATTGGGAAATTAAAACCACAGATGAAAATCCGATGGAGCTTTGCTCAGGTGTGTTGTGTAGTGTCTCTAGTAAGTTATGTCCTTCGATGACATCACATCACACTTCTCAGTTCTGATACCACAGTGGGCACGTAAAGATGCCTTCAACAATAGAGTCTACTGACAAGTTTGAAGTGTGTGCTCTTGTTTGATTTCTTCGTGCTGAGGGGTTCCACCTGATTTCACGCAACCCACATAACGTAACTGTCATGCGTTACAGCAAGTGTGGCACTGATGCGGGAACTTCCAAGTGGTCATACACTCCTGGAAATTGAAACAAGAACACCGTGAATTCATTGTCCCAGGAAGGGGAAACTTTATTGACACATTCCTGGGGTCAGATACATCACATGATCACACTGACAGAACCACTGGCACATAGACGCAGGCAACAGAGCATGCACAATGTCAGCACTAGTACAGAGTATATCTACCTTTCGCAGCAATGCAGGCTGCTATTCTCCCATGGAGACGATCGTAGAGATGCTGGATGTAGTCCTGTGGAACGGCTTGCCATGCCATTTCCACCTGGCGCCTCAGTTGGACCAGCGTTCGTGCTGGACGTGCAGACCGCGTGAGACGACGCTTCATCCAGTCCCAAACATGCTCAAAGGGGGACAGATCCGGAGATCTTGCTGGCCAGGGTAGTTGACTTACACCTTCTAGAGCACGTTGGGTGGCACGGGATACATGCGGACGTGCATTGTCCTGTTGGAACAGCAAGTTCCCTTGCCGGTCTAGGAATGGTAGAACGATGGGTTCGATGACGGTTTGGATGTACCGTGCACTATTCAGTGTCCCCTCGACGATCACCAGTGGTGTATGGCCAGTGTAGGAGATCGCTCCCCACACCATGATGCCGGGTGTTGGCCCTGTGTGCCTCGGTCGTATGCAGTCCTGATTGTGGCGCTCACCTGCACGTCGCCAAACACGCATACGACCATCATTGGCACCAAGGCAGAAGCGACTCTCATCGCTGAAGACGACACGTCTCCATTCGTCCCTCCATTCACGCCTGTCGCGACACCACTGGAGGCGGGCTGCACGATGTTGGGGCGTGAGCGGAAGACGGCCTAACGGTGTGCGGGACCGTAGCCCAGCTTCATGGAGACGGTTGCGAATGGTCCTCGCCGATACCCCAGGAGCAACAGTGTCCCTAATTTGCTGGGAAGTGGCGGTGCGGTCCCCTACGGCACTGCGTAGGATCCTACGGTCTTGGCGTGCATCCGTGCGTCGCTGCGGTCCGGTCCCAGGTCGACGGGCACGTGCACCTTCCGCCGACCACTGGCGACAACATCGATGTACTGTGGAGACCTCACGCCCCACGTGTTGAGCAATTCGGCGGTACGTCCACCCGGCCTCCCGCATGCCCACTATACGCCCTCGCTCAAAGTCCGTCAACTGCACATACGGTTCACGTCCGCGCTGTCGCGGCATGCTACCAGTGTTAAAGACTGCGATGGAGCTCCGTATGCCACGGCAAACTGGCTGACACTGACGGCGGCGGTGCACAAATGCTGCGCAGCTAGCGCCATTCGACGGCCAACACCGCGGTTCCTGGTGTGTCCGCTGTGCCGTGCGTGTGATCATTGCTTGTACAGCCCTCTCGCAGTGTCCGGAGCAAGTATGGTGGGTCTGACACACCGGTGTCAATGTGTTCTTTTTTCCATTTCCAGGAGTGTAGAAACGTTGATGATGGAGGTTGTGATGGAACAAAGTGGGTGTCAACCGATAACGTTGCTCAGGGAGTGGATTAGGCCATTCGAGAAAATAGCCTAGCAATAGCAATTCAAAACATGTGAAGAGGAACGTTGTCACCGGGCACTGTCCTTATTCATGACAGTGCTTTGCCAGGCACTGCAGCTGAAACACAAACGCTCCTGCAGCGTTTTCGATGGGAAGTTTTTGATGACTGACGCTACAACTCGGGCTTGGCTCCCTCCGATTTTCAACTCTTTGCTTACATGAAAAGGACACCATTTTTGGAGCAGAGGACGAGATGCAGACCAGAGCAGGGAACTGGCGGAAAGCACAGGTGGCTGCCTTGTGTGACGGGGGTACAGGAAAGTTGGTAGCACACTACGTCAAATGCTTAACGGGGGTAGGACGTCAAAGGGGCCGACTTGGAGCAGGAGAGATACCACAGGACACTTTAATTTCCACTGTCTATACTTTTACAAATAAATTCGTAAAACTTTAACAGCATGACCAGGAAGGATTCAGGATTCATACTCATAGCAGTGGAAGCTCAAAAACGTAACAAAACACATTTTTTTACATGTGAAATTTCATCTTTTTTTCACTTACTACTGGCTGCATTTCTGCTATAGTTACACTTTTCTTCCTAAGTAAGAGAGATTCTTCGATGACTTTTGTACAGCATACAAACCATAGTTACCGGTGTATTAAACTGTAGAAGTTATTTAATTTATGAAAAAATGAATGAACTGTTAAATTTTAAACTTCATGTACAGAAAAAACTCAAGTTTTATAGTCAATTATCTCAATTTTCCACAGTTTTTAATAGATTTGGAAAATTCTAGAGTTTCATACACCTGTAGCTACTGTTTGTATGCTATGAAAAATTCATCGAAGAATCTCTCTTACTTAGGAAGAAAAATGTACCTACAGCAACAAATGCAGCCAGTAATAAGTGGAAAAAATGATGAAATTTCACACGTAAAAACAAGGTATTTTGCTACGTTTTTGAACTTCGACTGCGATGAGTGTGAGTTCTCAATCCTTCCTGGTCATGGTGACAAAGTTTTACTAATTTATTTGTAAAAGTATAGACAGTAGAAATTAAAATGTCCTGTGGTGACTCCTGCTCCAAGTCGGCCCGTTTGACGTCCTACCCCTCTTAAGTCGGAGAGGCGACTATGTAGAGAAGTAACTGGGGGATGTAACTAACTAATGCAAAGAAAAGATTGTTTTTTCACTGTCGTTTCCATTCTGCGACCGATAGCTCCTAGAACAAATTATTGCTATCATATACACTGCCAGAAAGATTTAGTACACCTGGAAAGACGACGCCGATTTTGACCTGATGATGGCACATGTCCCCTGGGGGATAGTAGACGGCCGGCCGGTGTGTCCGAGCGGTTGTAGGCGCTTCAGTCTGGAACCACGCGACCGCTACGGTCACAGTTTCGATTCCTGCCCCGGGCATGGATATGTGTGATGTCCTTAGGTTAGTTAGGTTTAAGTAGTTCTAAGTTCTAGGGCACTGATGACCTCAGATGTTAAGTCCCATAGTGCTCAGAGCCATTTGAACCATCTGGATAGTAGACGTACTGATAATTGTTTCAACCTCATCCGCCAACAGCGTAGTGGCATAGCTAGCAGTGTGGCATCTGTGCCTACCATTTGATGGAAAATGCTCACAGCCAGAAGGCTGAGCGTGCTGGAAACGCGTAAAGCAAGCAGGCCACCATGCCACAGGGATGCACTCGTGCTTCGTACAGCCAGCTGAGCGAGTTTGAAAGGGGTCAGATCGCGGCCTTCTGAGTTGTGGAATGGCCCATTCGCAGAAGTGACACACAAGTTGGACGTATTGCGTCAGTTGTGGAACGATGCTGGTATCAGTGGTCACGTGAACAGTCTCAAAACGGAAGGCGAGGTTCTGGACGTCCACACAGCACAGACGCCGGCCAGGATTGTGGTATTGTAAGGCCAGCAGTGGCAGATCGTACAGCTGTCACAGCGTGGATAAGAGGACTTGTGAACCCAGACATGTCAGAACGAAGTACTGTGAATCGGTTAATATAGGTGGGACTACTGGCACGCACACCTCTTCCCAGTCTTCCACTCGCGCCACAGCATCGACGAGCACAGCTCGACTGGTGCCGGCAGAGGACCACTTGGAAGATCGTATGGCGCGCCGTGGTCTTCAGCGATGAAGGCAGAGTCTCCTGCACGCAAGTGGCGGTCGATTGCGCGTGCGACGTATACATGGTGAGCGCTGTGTGGCAATGTGCATTAATTCAAGACACAGTGGCCCCATCCCAGCCCTCATGGTCTACGGTACGACAAGCTACACTACTGGCCATTAAAATTGCTGCACCAAGAAGAAATGTAGATGATAAACGGGTATTCATTGGACAAATATATTGTACTAGAACTGACATGTGATTACATTATCACGCAATTTGGGTGCATAGATCCTGAAAAATCAGTACACAGAACAACCACCTCTGGCCGTAATAACGGCCTTGATACGCCTCGGCAATGAGTCAAATAGAGCTTGGATGGCGTGTACTGGCAGAGCTGCCCATGCAGCTTCAACACGATACCACAGTTCATCAAGAGTAGTGACTGGCGTATTGTGACGAGCCAGTTGCTCGGCCACCATTGACCAGACGTTTTCAATTGGTGAGAGATCTGGAGAATGTGTTGGCCAGGGCAGCAGTCGAACATTTTCTGCATCCAGGAAGACCCGTACAGGACCTGCAACATGCGGTCGTGTATTATCCTGCTGAAATGTATGGTTTCGCAGGGATCGCATGAAGGGTAGAGCCACGGGTCGTAACACATCTGAAATGTAACGTCCACTGTTCAAAGCGCCGTCAGTGCGAACAAGAGGTGACCGAGACGTGTAACCAATGGCACCCCATACCATCACGCCAGGTGATACGCCAGTATGGCGATGACGAATATGCGCTTCCAATGTGCGTTCACCGCGATGTCACCAAACACGGATGCGACCATCATGATGCTGTAAACAGAACTTGGATTCATCCGAATAAATGACGTTTTGCCACTCGTGCACCCAGGTTCGTCGTTGAGTACACCATCGCAAGCGCTCCTGTCTGTGATGCAGCGTCAAGGGTAACCGCAGCCATGGTCTCCGCGCTGATAGTCCGTGCTGCTGCAAACGTTATCGAACTGTTCGTGCAGATGATTGTTGTCTTGCAAACGTCCCCATCTGTTGACTCAGGGATCGAGACGTGGCTGCACGATCCGTTATAGCCATGCGGATAAGATACCAGTCATCTCGACTGCTAGTGATACGAGGCCGTTGGAATCCAGCACGGCGTTTCGCATTACCCTCCTGAACCGACCGATTCCATATTCTGCTAACAGTAATCGGATCTCGAACGACGCGAGCAGCAATGTCGCGATATGATAAACCGCAATCGCGATAGGCTACAATCCGACCTTTATCAAAGTCGGAAACGTGATGGTACGCATTTCTCCTCCTTACACGAGGCATCACAACAACATTTCACCAGGCAACGCCCGTTAACTGCTGTATGTGTATGAGAAATCGGTTGGAAACTTTCCTCAATTCAGCACGTTGTAGGTGTCGCCACCGGCGCCAACCTTGTGTGAATGCTCTGAAAAGCTAATCATTTTCATATCACAGCATCTTTTTCCTGTCGGTTAAATTTCGCGCCTGTAGCACGTCATCTTCGTGGTGTAGCAATTTTAATGGACAATAGTGTACAACTCTCGTCCACCTTTGGCGCTTCTGGAAGGGAGGCTAACTTGCGCTCGGTACGTGCAAAATGTTGTTAGAGCTGTTCTTTTGCCATTACTGCAACAGGAAGGAGATGTGTTGTTCCAACAGCATAATGTTCGCCCACGCACTGCCCATCAAACATAACTCATCTCCAATCAAGAATCTACATCTACATCTACGTGATTACTCTGCTATTCACAATAAAGTCCCTGGCAGATGGTTCAATGAACCACATTCAAGCTGTCTCTCTACCGTTCCACTCTCGAACGTCACGCGTGGAAAACGAGCAGTTAAATTTTTCCCTGCGAGCCCTGATTTCTCTTACTTTATTGTGATGATCATTTCTCCCTATGTATGTGAGTGCCAACAGAATGTTTTCGCAATCGGAGGAGAAAACTGGTGATTGAAATTTCATGAGAAGATCCCGTCGCAACGAAAAACGCCCCTGTTCTAATGATTGCCACTCCAATTCACGTATCATGTCTGTGACACTATCTCCCCTATTTCGCGATAATACAAAACGAGTTGCCCTTCTTTGTACTTTTTCGATGTCATCCGTCAGTCCCACCTGATGCGGATCCCACACCGCACAGCAATACTCCAGAGTAGGGCGGACAAGCGTGGTGTAAGCAGTCTCTTCAGTAGACCTGTTGCACCTTCTAAGTTTTCTGCCAATGAATCGCAGTGTTTGGTTTGCTTTACCAACAATATTATCTATGTGATCGTTCTAATTTAGGTTATTTGTAATTGTAATCCCTAAGTATTTAGTTGAATTTACAGCCTTCAGTTTTGTGTGACTTATCGCGTAATCGAAATTTAGCTGATTTCTTTTAGTACTCACGTGAATACTTCGCACTTTTCTTTATTCAGGGTCAATTGCAACTTTCCGCACAACACAGATGTGTTATCTAAATCATTTTTCAAGTCGTTTTGGTCATCTGATGACTTAACAAGACGGTAAATAACAGCATCATCTGCAAACAATGTAAGACGGCTACTCAGATAGTCTCCTATGTGGTTAATATAGATCAGGAACAATAGAGGGCCCATAACACTTCCTTGGGGAACGCCGGATGTTACTTCTGTTTTACTCGATGACTTTTCGTCTGTTACTACGCACTGTGACCTTTCTGACAGGAAATCACGAATCCAGTCGCAGAACTGAGGCGATACTCCGTAGTCACGCAGTTTGGTTAGAAGACGCTTGTGAGGAACGGTGTTGAAAGCCTTCTCGAAATCTAAAAATATGGAATCATTTTGACATCCCTTATCGATAGCACTTATTATAAAAAGCTAGTTGTGTTTCACAAGAACGATACTTTCTAAATCCGTGCTGACTGTATGTCAATAAATCGTTTTCTTCGAGGTACTTCATAATGTTCGAATACAGTATATGTTCTAAAACCCTACTGCAAATTGACGTTAGTGATATAGGCCTGTAATTCAGCGGATTACTCCTACTTCCCATTTTGGGTATTGGTGTGAATTGAGCAATTTTGCCGGCCGAAGTGGCCGTGCGGTTAAAGGCGCTGCAGTCTGGAACCGCAAGACCGCTACGGTCGCAGGTTCGAATCCTGCCTCGGGCATGGATGTTTGTGATGTCCTTAGGATAGTTTGGTTTAAGTAGTTCTAAGTTCTAGGGGACTAATGACCTCAGCAGTTGAGTCCCATAGTGCTCAGAGCCATTTGAACCATTTTGAGCAATTTTCCAGTCCTTAGGTACGTATCTTACTGTGAGCGAGTGGTTGTATGTAATTGCTAAATATGGAGCACATGTGGGATATGATGGGATGAGAAGTGACTCGTACCACTCGTCAGCCAACAACGTCAACAGGTCGAGCAGGTGTGGCATAAACAACTATAGTAGGACAGTGCTTGCCTTCTCTACGATCGACTGGATGCAAGAGTCAGCGCCTGCATTGCTGCGTGTGTGGGCAACCACGTACTAATATGGGTGTTTTAGCATGGATCGATACCTGGTACCTCAGAAACACTTGCACTATTGATCCGTAGACTTTATCGATTCATGTACTCGATATGCACTGTTACAACAATTACTTGAATGGCTTGGAAGCCTCTAAGTGGATGTACTATTATTTTCTTGTGGGAGTTTATTGGATTAGATGTCTTCCCCCGGTAGCTGAATGGTTAGTGTGATGGATTGTCACTCCTCTGGGCCCGGGTTCGATTCCCGGCTGGGTCGGGGAATTTTCTCAAACCAGGGACTGAGTGTTGTGTTGTCCTCATCATCATCCTACCATCCTCATCGACTGCAGGTCGCCGAAGTGGCGTCAAATTGAAAGACCGCCACCCGGCGAACGGTCTGCCCGATAGGTGGGCCCTAGCCATACGAATAAATTAATAAATTGGATTAGATATCAATTAGTCATACAGGCACAGTCGTTGCCATGGGTGACTGATCGTGGCCAGGTGTTGGCGAGAGGCATACCAGCACAAACTATACCAGGTGTACCGGTATGAAATGAGCGTTAAGATACAAATGTGTCGATAGGGAATATTTGTTGTGAATGAGCCTTAATTTTTTTTGTTTGGTTGGTATGACATCTGTCACAGATATTTAGTATACATCAACTCATGGAACAAACAACATCATATGTTTTCATCGTGTTAACAATGTCGAATTTTGTACCAGAAAGTGATGATTTGCGGAAAGCATTAATTTTTTTGTTTAAAAAAAAAAGGTTCAAATGGCTCTGAGCACTATGGGACTTAACTGCTGAGGTCATCAGTCCTCTAGAACTTAGAACTACTTAAACCTAACTAACCTAAGGACAGCACACAACACCCAGCCATCACGAGGCAGAGAAAATCCCTGACCCCGCCGGGAATCGAACCCGGGAACCCGGGCGTGGGAAGCGAGAACGCTACCGCACGACCACGAGATGCGGGCGTTTTTGTTTTCATTTGAAAAAAAGTGTTGCAGAGTTGCATCGAATGCTTGTCGAGGCAAATGGTGATCATGCTCTATCAGAAGCAACATGCAAAATATGGTTTCAACGGTTCAGAAATAATGATTTTGGTGTAAGAAATGAAGAACGTGGAAGACCACCAAAAACGAAGACGCCGAGTTGCAAGCAATATTGGATGAATATGATACTTTGAGTCAGAAGCAAATGGCAGCAATGCTAAATGTTGCACAACAAACAATTTCTGATCGTTTGAAAGCTATGGGAAAGATACAAAAGTGTGGAAAATTGGTTCCACATAAATTGAATGAAAGACAGATGGAAAACCGAAAAACCATTTGTCAAATTTTGCTTCAAAGACATGAAAGAAAATCAATTTTGCATCGAATTGTTACTGGCGACGAAAATCGGATTTATTTTAAGAATCCTAAACGGGAAAAATCATGGGTTAATTCGGGATAACCATCAACATCGACTGCAAAACCAGATCGATTCGGCAAGAAGACAACGCTCTGTGTTTGGTGGGATCAGAAAGGTGTGGTTTATCATGAGCTTCTAAAACACGGTGAAACTGTGAATACTAATCGCTACAGACAACAAATGATCAATTTGAACTATGTATTGATCAAAAAAAGACCAGAATGGGCCAGAAGACATGGGAAAGTAATTTTTTTACACGACAATGCACCTGCACACAAAGCAAAACTGGTTCAGGATACAATCAAAACACTTGCCTGGGAGCTGCTAACCCATCCGCCGTATTCACCAGACTTGGCCCCTTCCGACTATCATTTGTTTTCATCAATGGGACACGCATTGGCTGAGGAACACTTCGATTCCTACGAGGAAGTCGAAAATTGGGTGTCTGATTGGTTTGCTTCAAAAGACGAACATTTCTATTAGCATGGTGTCCACTAATTGCCAGAAAGGTGGTCAAAATGTATAGAAAGCAATGCTCAGTACTTTGAATAAAATGCTTTTACTTTTCAATTCTAAATTAGTGTTTCATTTTCACAAAGAAACGCTCATTTCATACCGGTACACCTTGTAGCCCTCACAGCTAGGAAACTGCACCGAAGAAGCTGAGTGTTTGTGAGCCACGGCACATAGTTTTTGTTGGCTACTTGTGTGAGGTTCTCCACTACAAATAGTACACAGAGTTCACTAGCAGGATGCACGGGAAGAATAGTCTGGACTGTGTGGCGGTCTCCCTGTACGTGGGGACTGAAGATGTCCTGTACACAGTCCGGTCGTTGAGCGGCTGCACCGGCCTTCTGTTCCTTCTCAGCTGTCCATGTGGGGACTTGACTCTCCTGAAGCCTTCCACCTGCCACAGACGAGAGGAGAAACGTGAGTCACACGTCTCCAAAAATGCTTCTCATCTATATACTTATAATATTGTAAGAATCCATTTAAAAATATTCATATCATTTCTCAAAAACAGACGTTCTAGACTCAATTTATTATGCTCGTTCCAAAGATTACTCTAATTCTCTTCTGACGCCTCAGGATTTTTCACAAAATACGAAAAGTTGTTAAAGCTTTTCATAATGCTACACACATGAAAAAAAGTCTTTCATCACCGCGGGTCCCAGAACTCCTCAAGATAGACGTTTTCTGTGGATATTGAATCACAGGAACAGTCCGTTTGACTGTTCAGAGATGTCACTAAACCCGCACAAAGATGTAAACAACCATGCATGAGCAGTGCCTATTAGACGGAGGGGGCCGACAGCCGATCAGTTCTAGTCATTTCACCAGGAAGTAGGTGCACGGCTCGTGTTGTCTGTAGTTCAACCATGCCTAGATGGTCAATACCGCGGTTCGATCGCGTCCGCATTGTTACTTTGTGTCAGGAAGGGCTCTCAACAAGGGATGTGTCCAGGGGTCTCGGAGTGAACCAAAGCGATGTTGTTCGGACATGGAGGAGATACAGAGAGGCAGGAACTGTCGATGACATGCCTCGCTCAGGCTGTCCAAGGGCTACTACTGCAGTGGATGACCGCTACCTACGGATTATGGCTCGGACGAACACTGACAGCAACACCACCATGTTGACTAATGCTTTTCGTGCAGCCACAGCACGTCGTGTTACGACTCAAACTGTGCGCAATAGGCTGCATGATGCCAACGTCCATGACGAGGTCCATCTTTGCAACAACAAAAAAACAAAAAAAAAAAAGGCTCTGAGCACAATGGGACTTAACATCTGAGGTCATCAGTCCCCTAGAACATAGAACTACTTAAACCTAACTAACCTAAGAACATCATGCCCGAGGCATGGCGCGCGGTTCCGGACTGAAGCACCTAGAACCGCTCGGCGCCATTTTTTCCAACAACGACACCATGCAGTGCGGGTCAGATGGACCCAACAACATGCCGAATGGACCTCTCAGAATTGGCATCACGTTCTCTTCACCGATGAGTGTCGCATACGCCTTCAACCAGACAATCGTCAGAGACGTGTCTGGAGGCAACCTGGTCAGGCTGAACGCCTTAGACACACTGTCCAGCGAGTGCAGCAAGGTGGAGGTTCCCTGATATTTTGGGGTGGCATTATGTGGGGCTGGCATACGCCGCTGGTGGTTATGGAAGGTGCCGTAACGGCTGTATGATACACGAATGCCATCCTCCGACCGATAGTACAACCATATCGGCAGCATATTGGCGAGGCATTTGTCTTCATGGATGACGATTCGCGCCCCCATCGTGCACATCTTGTGAATGACTTCCTTCAGGATAACGACATCGCTCGACTAGAGTGGCCAGGATGTTCTCCAGACATGAATCCTATCGAACATGTCTGGGGCAGATTGAAAAGTGCTGTTCATGGACGACATGACCCACCAACCACTCTGAGGGATCTACGCCGAATCGCCGTCGAGGAGTGGGAAAATCTGGACCAACAGTTCCTTGATGAACTCGTGGATACTATACCACGACGAATACAGGCATGCATCAATGCAAGAGGACTTGCTACTGGGTATTAGAGGTACCGGTGTGTACAGCAATCTGGACCACCACCTCTGAATATCTCGCTGTATGGTGGTGCAACATGCAGTGTGTGGTTTTCATGAGCAATAAAAAGGGAGGAAATGATGTTTATGTTGAACTCTATTCCAATTTTCTGTACAGGTTCCGGAGCTCTTTGAACTGACATTCCTGATGTCCTTGGAGATGTTACCAGCAACAAGCTGTAATTCTGCAGTTGTGATGTTGATAAATCTTCAACTAATGTCCCACCTGACATCGTCTACTGTGCGAGGATTGTCAGCATCCACTGTTGAGCCGAAACGGCACCGTTCATCGTGCATTGTTGAACAAGTAGCTCCACAGCAGACCACACCCACGCGTTCACATGTTGACCCAACTACATCGTCAATTAGGCCAGTATTACACTCTCATATTTCTTTGTGAAAGTTGATATGTCAGTTATTTACGTCAAAGAAATTCGATAGTGTAATAGGGAACTTTGTCAAATCTCGCCTGTCGTCAAATAAATATGATCTAATCTGGGGCCTTGCAGTAGATTTGATCATGAAAGTCGTTCGTCTTCTGTTCACTGCAATGTGAAATGTAACCGCTTGGAGCGCTGGCGTCGCTACAGCTGTTTGACGTCTCTGTAGTGTGTTTGTAAACATGGCTTCAAAGTTGGTGTGTTCCTTCTGGACTCTGTTTTCTTTTTTAATAAACTTGGTTCGACTAGGGTGGGGGGTGGGGGGGGGTTAGCAAGGGGCACAGTGCATGCTATTAATTGCGTGTTGATAGGCAGGTGGAATACGCCGCAGGCGACTTCATGTCGACAATCACAGCGACAACCACCCACCTTTACATCTGGGAACATACAGGCAGCTTTTCAGCAAACTAGAGTAGTGGATGTGATCATAATCTGAAATAAGAAGTTCTTTCTTAGCTTTCCGTTCTACTTTGTTCATTTTTGAACTCTGGATGCCACAAGTTATACAGCACCTCATCTGTTTCGTACTTTATATTAATTTTGTAGTGTTGCAACACTGATTCCATTAATTAAATTATTCAGATATAAAAATAGTTGTTATTCGCCAAACAGTGTACTAAAAATTTATTTACCTTCACATATTTATAAATCGCTTCACACGTTTCTGGAATTATTTTGGTTAATGTGCAGTGTGATACTTGAGTGTTGTGTTGTAAACTAGAGTAGTTCTGTCCTGTATCAAGAAATCCCAGTGTCACAGTTTGCCTGTCTTTTGCACACACAGCATTTCTCAAGAGAGTATTCTATTTTGTAATATGAGAAACCACTTTACTGAACAAATACTGAAATACACTCTCACCCATTCGTAAGTAATTTTTACATAAGACTTGACGTCGTCCACTAGCATCTCTCGTAAAAAAAAAAAAATTGCTGAATGCTTTTACTATCTCTACGTAATTCCCATGGCTTCATCCAAGTACGTTTCTTTTTTCTCCACCGTTTTTCTTTCAAATACACACACACAGTGCAATTGTCGTACTGGCAACTGCAGCGCATAACAACAAATTGTTGTCCGCCATCTGGAAATCTGATGAAACATATGACGACAGTGTAATACCCCTATTTAGCGCCACGTCAAAGATCTTTGTCAAAGAAATTTGACGGATATTTGATCATATTTCTTTGTTAAAGAAATTTGATAGTGCAATACCGGCCTTAGGATTTCACTGGTCACGGCACCATCGGGATTCGGCCGCCGATCATTGGAAACGTGTCGGCTCGTTGGGTGGCCCATTTTTCCTACACTAGATCGACGGTCGTCTCTACAGATGCCGTCATCGAGGCGAACGGTGGCTCCAAATGTGCAGCGCCAACAGATTTGGGTTATTTGGGGAGGACCAGACAGCGAGGTCATCGGTCTCATCGGATTAGGGAAGGACGGGGAAGGAAGTCGGCCGTGCCCTTTGAAAGGAACCATCCCGGCATTTGCCTGGAGCGTTTTAGGGAAATCACGGAAAACCTAAATCAGGATGGCCGGACGCGGGATTGAACCGTCGTCCTCCCGAATGCGAGTCCAGTGTCTAACCACTGCGCCACCTCGCTCGGTGCAGCGCCTACAGATGCAGGCTGGTGGCAGCAGTGTTGTGCTACGGGAGACATTCCCCTGCACCTCCATGGGACCTGCGGCAGTGATCGACGACTCGCTGACAACTGCGAACCACCTGCATCGCTTCATGCTCAATGTCTTCCAACTCCCGTAGCATTTAGCCTATATCGTATGGCGATATTATTTGTATGTGCACTACTGCCCATTAAAACTGCTACACCAAGAAGAAATGCAGATGAGAAACGGGTATTCATTGGACAAATATATTATACTACAACTGACATGTGATTACATTTTCGCTCAGTTTGGGTGCATAGATCCTGACAAATCAATACCCACAACAACCACCTCTGACCATGATAACGGCCTTGATACGCCTCGGCATTGAGTCAAACAGTGATTGGATGCCGTGTACAGGTACAGCTGAACATGCAGCTTCAACATGATACCACAGTTCATCACCTGGCGTATTGTGACCAGCCAGTTGCTCGGCCACCACTGACCAGACGTTTTCATTTGGTGAGAGATCTGGAGGATGTGCTGGCCAGGGCTGCAGTCGAACATTTTATGCATCCAGGAAGGCCCGTACAGGACCTGCAACATGCGGTCGTGCATTATCCTGCTGAAATGTAGGGTTTCGCACGGATCGAATGAAGGGTAGAGTCACGTGTGGCACACATCTGAAATACAACGTCCACTGTTCAAGGTGCCGTCAATGCGAACAAGAGGTGACCGAGACGTGAAACCAATGATACTCCATACCATCACGCCGGGTGATACGCCAGTATGGCGATGGCGGATACACGCTTCCAATGTGCGTTCACCGAGATGTCGCCAAACACGGATGCGACCTTCATGATGCAGTAAACAGAACCCGGATTCATCCAAAAAAATGACGTTTTGCCATTCGTGCACCCAGGTTCGTCGTTGAGTACACCATCGCAGGCGCTCCTGTCTGTGAGGCAACGTCACGGGTAACCGCAGCCACGGTCCCCGAGCTGATAGTCCGTGCTGCTGCAAACATCGTCGAACTGTTCGTGCAGGTGGTTGTTGTCTTGCAAACGTCCCCATCTGTTGACTCAGGGATCGAGACGTGGCTGTACGATGCGTTACAGCCATGCGGATAAGATGCCTGTCATTTCGACTGCTAGTGATACGAGGCCGTTGCGATCCAGCACGGCGTTCCGTATTCCCCTCCTGAACCCACCGATTCCATATTCTGCAAAACGTCATTCGATCTCGACCAACGTGAGCAGCAATGTTGCGATACGCTAAACCGCAACCACGATAGGCTACAATCCGACCTTTATCAAAGTCGGGAACGTGATGGTACGCATTTCTCCTCCCTACACGAGGCATCACAACAACATTTCACCAGGCAACGCCGGTCAACTGCTGTTTGTGTATGAGAAATCGGTTGGAAACTTTCCTCATGTCAGCACGTTGGAGGTGCAATTAAGAGACAATGAACCATAAGGTACTAAATAAGAACCTTCATTAATAACAATAATTTCGGACAAATGTACAGTACGAAATGCCAAAGCTTCACGAGATGTAAAACTTTCCAATCCAGTCCTAGAAGCATCATGACAAACAACAGCAGCGAATGTAACCCAACCATTACCTATACTACTAGATTCAGATGATTTAGCAATAGAAAAATTCAATTTTAGACCTAAAAAGTATTTAGGACCTGACAATACAGATATACTAGCAATCTTCTTCAGATTGGATACCTTCTTACTAGAACCTGGCGCTAGAACGGAACCAAAAGTGCCAGAAATATTCAACAAATCTTTATAGACCAGCATACGTCTGCGACGGCGATATCCAAAACGGCGACCCATTCTAGAATGATGCTATTCATATAATGAATGCGCGAGGTTGCATCAGCAGCTATTTATAGCGAATGCTCTGAATGCTCTGAAAATGCTCTGAAAATCTGCTCTGAAAATCTAATCATTTACATATCACAGCATCTTCTTCCTGTCGGTTAAATTTCGCGTCTGTAGCACGTCATCTTCGTGGTGCAGCAATTTTAATGGCCAGTATTGTATTTGTTTCGCCTGATAGTGATATACTTTTACTTTCAATCAGTAACTCTAACACGTTTTCTTAAATTTTATGATTTAGTCAGCCTTCAAACTGGACGCCTCATTTCTTTTTTAAGTCAAATGCTTAAGTGCACAGTACACAGTCGGTTTTCGTTCGAATTTTTTATAGCCTAGCGAGGCATGGGAAATGCATAAATAGGATAGTGAACTGACCAGCATGGGTCTAGTTTTGCAAAAAAAAAAAAAAAAAAAAAAAAATTGCTTTAGAATAATCAAAGTAATTAAGAAATACTTTGTTAGTAAATTGAGTGAAAACTAAAAATTCGACGAAGAAGTGCTGCTAGCTATGTAAATGATAAAGAAGTTCATCTCTCCAAGGCCTAACTATTGTGTGTGTAAAAAGTTACAGAGGTGTGATATTTAACTGTCAAAATGGTTCGATCCGAATCAAGTACTAAATTCTGGGTATTTCTAGAACAGAAGAGGCTAGGAAAGCAAATGAGGTGTCACTAAGATCAAGATCTCTGAACAATTCTTGAAAATGAAGCAAAAAATTTGATAAAATGGCCAAATATGTTCTGCAATCATTTGTCTAAAACTAAGAAATAAGATAGGTTTGATACACATTTGACACACCTTTCAATGTTGCTGGAAGTAATGTACAGCAAATAAGGCACGTTCAGTGTTTTTTCAGATCTGTTCTGTTTCTCATTACTAGACAAATTAGTTGAGATAACATTTCAGCAATTTATTTTTGAAATTTTTTTCCTTACAAGGGCCCTTTTTTTTTCAAGGTCCTACCTTTTGTGAAATGAAAACCACCGGTGGAAATCTGATGGAGCTTTGCCCAGACATGTTGAGCAGTGTCTCTAATAAGCTATGTCCATTGATGACATCTCATCACATTTTTCAGTCCTGAGTGCAAAGTGGGCATGTGAAGATGCCTTTAACAATAGTCTCGCACCAAGTTTAAATTGTATGCTGTGGTTCGATTTCTTTGTGCCGAGGAGTTCCACCTGATTTCATGCAACACACAAAATTGCTACATGTGACAACAATGCGTGGCAGTGGTGCAGGAACTATGAAGCAGGTTGTAGTGGCGTTGATGATGGGGGCAGTGAGACAACGATGTGGTGTCACCAGTGATGTTGCTCACCGAGTGGATCATGCAGTTCGAGAAAACCATCAGTGAAGTGCAGTGCAGGAAAAGCTGTCAGGCACTGTTGCCCTGGGGAGAACAATTATTATTCATATGGAATTACGAACAGTGCAGTGAATTAAGACTTCTATGATTCTTGAAAGATGTAGTGAAAAATGTACAGAAAAATCATTTTGTATTTAAAAACAGTATCGATTTATTATGGTTCAAATGGTTGAAATGGTTCAAATGGCTCTGAGCACTATGGGACTTAACTGCTGAGGTCATCAGTCCCCTAGAACTTAGAACTCCTTAAACCAAACTAAACTAAGGACATCACACACACCCATGCCCGAGGCAGGATTCGAACCTGCGACCGTAGCGGTCGCGTGGTTCCAGACTGAAGCACCGAGAATCGCTCGGCCACCCCGGCCGGCGATTTATTATGTATATTATTCTTTGTACTACGTTAAAAATATTAATAACTGTGAAACAGTCGAATTATTTTATGTAATTACTTACTCTGATATTGACCTTCGGTGAGGATGGGCATGAGAGACATTGTAAGCGTGCTTATGTTACATTTTGGTTAAATGCAGGGTGATTCAAAAAGAATACCACAACTTTAAAAACGTGTATTTAATGAAAGAAACATAATATAACCTTCTGTTATACATCATTACAAAGAGTATTTAAAAAGGTTTTTTTTCACTCAAAAACAAGTTCAGAGATGTTCAATATGGCCCCCTCCAGACACTCGAGCAATATCAACCCGATACTCCAACTCGTTCCACACTCTCTGTAGCATATCAGGCGTAACAGTTTGGATAGCTGCTGTTATTTCTCGTTTCAAATCATCAATGGTGGCTGGGAGAGGTGGCCAAAACACCATATCCTTAACATACCCCCATAAGAAAAAATCGCAGGTGGTAAGATCAGGGCTTCTTGGAGGCCAGTGATGAAGTGCTCTGTCACAGCCTGCCTGCCTTGAACCAATTTCAGACGATAAGGTTTCATAACTAACCTTTTTCGTAGGACTCTCCATACAGTTGATTGTGGAATTTGCAGCTCTCTGCTAGCTCTGCGAGTCGATTTTCCTGGGCTGCGAACAAATGCTTGCTGGATGCGTGCTACATTTTCATCACTCGTTCTCGGCCGTCCAGAACTTTTCCCTTTGCACAAACACCCATTCTCTGTAAACTGTTTATACCAACGTTTAATACACCACCTATCAGGAGGTTTAACACCATACTTCGTTCGAAATGCACGCTGAACAACTGTCATCGATTCACGTCTGCCGTACTCAATAACACAAAAAGCTTTCTGTTGAGCGGTCGCCATCTTAGCATCAACTGACGCTGACGCCTAGTCAACAGCGCCTCAAGCGAACAAATGTACAACTAAATGAAACTTTATAGCTCCCTTAATTCGGCGACAGATAGTGCTTAGCTCTGCCTTTTGTCGTTGCAGAGTTTTAAATTCCTAAAGTTGTGGTATTCTTTTTGAATCACCCTGTATATGTGTTTACTTGCTCTCAAACTTTTATTTATGTAACATTAGCACCCCTACAAGTTAGAAAACAAATTAATTATTTTTTCAGAGTATCAGAACGTGCAGTACAGCGCTAGCCTATGATTATTGTTGTTGCTCATTTGCACGGCCGCAACGGTTTATTTGAATATTTGCAGTATTATACGTCACAGAGGCGCGGAAATAACTGTTTGCATTGTAATTATATTATTCAACTTCAGTGTCATTTTAATTTATTTGCAAAGATTAGTAGCAGTTTTCATTAAATTATTATGGTTGCTGCATAATGGCCATCTTTGGTCTCACTACGTAAATTCACAGAAATTAACTTATTCCAAAATGACCAGTGATAAATATGCCACACATTTCTCTACAGAAACCCATGAGATTAAAACCGTATTAATCTCGACGAAACTGCAATGCAAAACTATCCTGAGATATTTTGTTGACACACGAGCTAGTACAGTGCTTCACACTATTTTTTACGTGTTTTGTATTGCAGGCATCAAACCTTCAAATAATATTTCCATAAAAAAAGATTGTGTAATTTGCCTGTGGTAAGTTCTGTTGTCACTTTAGTGTGTGTAGCGTCATTTGATTTGTAGCTGTAAGTATATGTGCCTTCAAATCATAAAGTTCAATAAACTGCACATGTACACACAATTAAAGCACAGCTCTTGGCGTACAGAACTGAACACAGCAACTTACATACTAAAAACAACACAATTTCATTTTGGTCATTATGGAACTGTTAACGTCTTAACTTTCATATATCGATATGCACACATGTGAGAGAATAAATATTGAACACAGATTTGATAGGAATGATTGAATGAGACAATGGCGGGAGTGGATTTTGAAAGCAGTTTTGTGAAGAATTGATTTAAGATGAATTTTCAGCTTTGTATGATTACACATCGTTAGCACTCTGTTGTAATTGTCGTACCGAAATTTGGTTGAAACATATCTCATGGATTGCTCACAGCAAGAGAAGTTACTTCTCCTCCTCCACATATACATTTTTGTGAAAGAATAGGTATCATTTTGTGTAGGTTAATCCTCTGGGTAACGTAAAAGTTTTGAATAATCAAAACAGTGATTTTTGTATAAAGTCAATATTGTTCACGATCTTGAAAGTCAAGGTGTAAAGTAATTGTTTGCTGTAAAATAGTTTCAGAAAAATCATGTGTAGAGCCTTAGCACCCAAAATTATTACCACACAAGAAATATTGTGATGCTTGCGAGCACATGACACGTGATGGTAGACATTCATTTGAATGTCATGTACAGTTTACCATTTTAATTTAGCTTTGCTGCGGCGCTGCTGGATGTGCTACACTTTCGAGAGAACTTTTACTGAACTGCAAGAAAGTCCAGGGCTGCAGTCGTATAGTTGCACTATATACACAGAATAAGGTCATTAGTTGTTAGGTCAGACAGCTTACATTCAGTTCAGAAGTTATTTTCTTTCTATACAAAGTATATTTCAGTGAAGAGTCTTATATATCTATGTGTGAAACATTTTTTGTATTCTGAGTTTGGTTTCGCAATTTAGGTACGTAAATCTGCAGTGGCCTCTTATTAAAGCAATTTGGATGATTTATTCGGACAAAATTTAGTAGTTTATCTCATGTGCAAATTTTATTGCTTTTATGTTGGTGTATTTTTGAGATGTTGTAAACCGTCCGACCTAGACTTCAGGCAATACACCACTGTTCACTCGACTGCGCAATACAGGGCTTAAGTCATATATTTCAGCAATTAGTTTCGTGCCCTTACATACTACACACAACACAGAGATCAAGAAGAAAAGTTACACTGTGAAGAAGAATGTTGTCACAAGACATTACCCTTCATCATGACAATGCTCGGCCACATACTGTAGCTGCAGCGAAAGCGCCCCTGCAGTGTTTTCGATGGAAGTGTTCGATCGCCCACAATAAAGCCTTGCTCCCTCTGATTTTCATTTCGGTTCTCATGAACCGTTGGCTGGTAGGTTAGCATTTTGGTACAAACACCGAACTGCTCACAAGCGTACAGAATTGGTGGAGAGCACAGGTGGCTGCCTTCTATGGCGAGGAGTTAGTTACGTGTTCCATTGATGAATCTCACGGCAACTGTTATGATGTGGAACGTATCAAGTGCATAAGAAATGCACACATGAATCAAGTTTTTTTTAAGCTTAAAATTTTTATTACCTACCCAGTTCCCTTATATGGCACAAAATGCATATATTACACCCGTAGATTTATTTATTCCTATTCAAGAACTCATCTATGGTATTAAAGGAATTGTCAAGGAGACATGATTTCAGTTTATTTTTAGGACTTTTACTTGTGTCTGTCAGACATTTTATTTCATCCGGTAACTTATCGAAAAGTTTTACACTAGCATATTTTACTTCTATCTGTGCCAAAGATAGGTTCTTTCTTCTGGTATTGTAATCATGAATGTCAGTGCTTTTTTTAAACTGGTCCATGTCGTTGAGAACAAATTTTATTACTGAGTAAATGTACTGTGAGGCTGTTGTAAGAATTCCTAACCTTTTAAACAGATCCTTACAAGATGTGCGACTGTGAACCCCACACATTTTTCTAACCACTTTCTTTTGAGCAGTGAATACTATTTTCGTAAGTGTTGAGTTACCACAAAATATTTTTCTGTATGACGTTAGAGTATGAAAGTATGCAAAGTATCTTAGCTTTCTAATTTCTATATCCTCAAAATTATCAATTATTCTGATTGGAAAAGTTGCTGAACCTTTTGGACATTGAAAGTTGGTACCACGCCATGACAAATGTCTTAGTCGGAAGCGGCGACTGTGTAGAGAAGTAGCTGGAAAGTGTAGCTAACTGTTGTAAATAAAATATTTTTGATTGTCACTGTTGTTTAGATTTCATGGACGATCGGACCCTGAGAAAAATGTTGTCGTTATACAGGGTGGTCCATTGACAGTGACCGGGTCAAATATCTCACGAAATAAGCATCAAACGAAGCAACTATAAAGAACGAAACTCGTCTAGCTTGAAGGGGGCGCTACGGTTGGCTCGCTAGATGGTGCTGCCATAAATCAAACGGATATCAACTGCGTTTTTGTAAATAGAAGTTCATATTTTTATTACATATTCGTGTACTACGCAAAGAAATATGAATGTTTTAGTCGGACCACTTTTTTCACTTTGTGATAGATGGCGCTGTAATAGACACAAACGTATAAGTACGAGGTATCACGTAACATTCCGCCAGTGCTTCGTGATACATTACCCGTGTTAAAATGGACTGTTTACCAATTGCGCGAAAGCTCGATATCGTGTTGATGTATGGCTATTGTGATCAAAATGCCCAACGGGCGTGTGCTATGTATGCTGCTCGGTATCCTGGACGACATCATACAAGTGTCCGGATCGTTCGCCGGATAGTTGCGTTATTTAAGGAAACAGGAAGTGTTCAGCCACATGTGAAACGTAACCACGACCTGCGACAAATGATGATGACCAAGTAGGTGTTTTAGCTGCTGTCGCGGCTAATCCGCACATCAGTAGCAGACAAATTGAACGAGAATCGGGAATCTCAAAAACGTCGGTGTTGAGAATGCTACATCAACATCGATTGCACCGGTACCATATTTCTATGCACCAGGAATTGCATGGCGACGACTTTGAACGTCGTGTACAGTTCTGCCACTGGGCACAAGAGAAATTACGGGACGATGACAGATTTTTTGCATGCGCTCTATTTAGCGACGAAGCGTCATTCACCAACACCAGTAACGTAAACCGGCGTAATATGCACTATTGGGCAACGGAAAATCCACGATGGCTGTGACAACTGGAGCATCAGCGACCTTGGCGGGTTAATGTATGGTGCGGCATTATGGGAGGAAGGATAATTGGCCCCCATTTTATCGATGGCAATCTAAATAGTACAATGTATGCTGATTTCCTACGTAATGTTCTACCGATGTTACTACAAGATGTTTCACTGCATGACAGAATGGCGATGTATTTCCAATATGATGGATGTCCGGCACACAGCTCGCGTGCGGTTGAAGCGGTAATGAAGGTCATGAGAGGTAGATTGGTCGTCGAAGCACCATACCATGGCCCGCACGTTCACCGGATCTGACGTCCCCGGATTTCTTTCTGTGGGGGAAGTTGAAGGATATTTGGCATCGTGATCCACCGACAACGCCTGAGAACATGCGTCAGCGCATTGTCAATGCATGTGCGAACATTACGGAAGGCGAACTACTCGCTGTTGAGAGGAATGTCGTTACACGTATTGCCAAATGCATTGAGGTTGACGAACATCATTTTGAGCATTTATTGCGTTAATGTGGTATTTACAGGTAATCACGCTGTAACAGCATGCGTTCTCATAAATAAGTTCACAAAGGTAGATGTATCACATTGGAGCAACCGAAATAAAATGTTCAAACCTACCTACGTTCTGTATTTTAATTTAAAAAACCTACCTGTTACCAAGTGTTCGTCTAAAATTGTGAGCCATATGTTTGTGACTATTACAGCGCCATCTACCACAAAGTGAAAAAAGTGGTGCAACAAAGACATTCATATTTCTTTACATACTACAGGAATATGTAATAAAAAATGGGGGTTCCTATTTTAAAAAAAAACGCAGTTGATATCCGTTTGACCTATGGCAGTGCCATCTAGCGGGCCAACCATAGCGCCATCAGGTTTCACCCTTCAAGCTAGACAAGTTCCGTTCTTTGTAGTTTTTTCGTTTGACCCTTATTTCGTGAGATGTTTGGCCTGGTCACGATCAATGGACCACCCTGCGTACACTGGCAGAAATGAAAATTAGTACACCTAGCAAGGTGACGTCGATTTTGATCCAATGACGACATATGCCACCTGGGGGTGGTAGATGTACTGATACTGGTTTCATTGTCGTCTGCCAACAGGTACCGCAGTGACGTAGCTACCAGAGCGCTATCTGTGTCTACCCTTTAGTAGGAAATGGTCACAGTGAGAAGGCTCAGTGTGGTGCAAACGTGTGAAGCAAGCAGGCAAACATGACATGGAGACACACTCGTGCTTCCTACAGCCAGATGAGTTAGTTTGAAAGTGGTCAAATTGTGGCCTTCTGATCGTCCGGATGGTTCTTTCGGAGAACTGTCACGCAAGTTGGACATCCTGTGCCAGTTGCGCAATGGTGCTGGTATAAGTGGTCGCGAAAACATTATCACACCCATAATGAGGTTCTGGATGTCCACACAGTGCAGACGCCCGCTAGGGTCGTTGTACTGTAAGAACGGCAGTGGCAGATCGTACAGCTGCCACAGCACAGATAAGAGGGCTTGCGAGCCCAGACATGGCAACACAAACTGTTACAAAATAGCTGTAGCAATGGGACTACTGGCACACACATCTCTAGCCCGTCTTTCACTCACACCACAGCATCGACGAGCACGGCTCGACTGGTGCCGACCGCTTGGAAGACAGGTGTCAACAGAGCATCACTTGGAAGAGGGTATGGCGCGAGTTGGTCTTCAGCGATGAAAGCATATTCTGTGTGCATGCAAGCGTTCAGTGTTTGCACATACGATGTAGACGTGGTGAGCACTGTCTGGTAGAGTATATTCATCACAGCCACACTAGTCTGACCCCAGGCCTTACGGTCTGGGGTGCAATAAGCTGCAATTCTCGTTCACCTTTGGTGTTTCTGGAGGGGATGCCAACCAGCGTTCAGTACACGGAGATTGTTAGAGCCGCTCCTCTGCCATTCTTGCAACAGGAAGGTAATGTATTGTTGCAACAGCATAGCGTTCGTCCAAACACTGCCGGTGAAACGTAGCACCCTCTGCAACATGGGCACCAACTTCCCTGTCCAGCACGATCTTCGGACTTGTGTCCAATCGAGCACTTGTGGGATATGATAGGACGAGAAGTGACTTGTGTGACTCGTCAACCAACACGTCTCACAGAACCACATGAACAAGTCTAGCAGGCATGGAATAACGTATCCCAAGCCATCTCCTCTGCCATTCTTGCAACAGGAAGGTAATGGATTGTTCCAACAGCATAGTGCTCGTCCAAACACTGCCGGTGAAACGTAGCATCCTCTGCAAGATGGGCACCAACTTCCTTGTCCAGCACGATCTCCGGACTTATGTCCAATAGAGCACTTGTGGGATGTGATAGGATGAGAAGTGACTTGTGTGACTCGTCAACCAACATGTCTCACAGAACCACATGAACAAGTCTAGCAGGCATGGAATAACGTATCCCAAGCCATCTCCTCTGCCATTCTTGCAACAGGAAGGTAATGGATTGTTCCAACAGCATAGTGCCCATCCAAACACTGCCCGTGAAACGTAAGCATCCTCTGCAAGACGGGCAGCAACTTCCCTGGCCAGCACGATCTCTGGACTTGTGTCCAATCGAACATGTGTGGGATATGATAGGACGAGAAGTGACTTCTGTGGCTCGTCAACTAACAAGTCTTACAGAACCAGATGAACAGGTGTAGCAGGCATGGAATAACATATCCCAAGCCATTACTCACCATCTGTATGATGTATTGATGTCAGAGTCAGCACCTGCATTGCTGCGTTTGGAGGTTGCACCATGTACTAATATGGGTTTTCAGTGTGGGTGTATAGGGGAACTCGGGGCAGAACGGGATAGCGGGGCACAATGGGAAATTGCTCTTTTCTAGACTGGACAGTGCTGCAACCTGTCGTATGGGCATGTAACTATTTCTCCGAATGGAAAGGAAGTCAGGGCAGCCATTTTGATTTAGTTTGAAGTGCGAGATCTAAGTGAATTGTTGTCGCTCACGTTACCACTTGTGTTGTTCTAACGTTTGGTGAATTTCAACGCCAGGTAAGCTGTTAATTATTAATTGTATACCCTAAAATGACGCATTCCCTTAAAGGTCCTGGCATTTTTTATACTTTAGTTATTTAATGCGTTTAAATAGGTCAGGTATTACACTCCATAAAAGTTGTTAACATCAAAAGCGCTCTTGGGGCGGAACGGGACGGGGCAGAATGGGATAGTGTCCCGTTCTGCGTCGTCATATTTTGATGCAAGTTGAAATCAAACTGTATTCTTTTTTCTTTCCCCCTTGCTGTTCCAGATGGTGCATACATACATGAAAAAGACTTATAGACAGCAATTGGACGTAAAAGCGATGGAAATGGCAGTTTCAGCCGTTTCATCTTCCCACATGGGATTTTTAAAAGCATCTAAGCAGCTCAACGTACCGAAATCAACATTGGAAAGATATGTGCGTAAAGCTACGAATAATCCTGACCACATAATTGACAAATCAGATGGGAAATTTAAACAGGTGTTCACTGCAGAATAAGAACATGAGCTGGTAACATATCTGAAGTCAATGGAAAGCAGACTTTTTGGTCTAACAATGAAAGATCTCAGATCGCTAGCCTATCAGTTAGCCGAAAGAAATGGCTTACCACACAGATTTGACAAACATACTTGTCTAGCTGGACAAGACTGGGTTAAAGGATTTATTACGAGGCATCCTACACTGTCTATTCGCAAGCCAGAATATACTTCTGGTGCTCGAGCAATGGGATTCAACAAAGTAGCAGTTTCACAGTTTAACTCTCTTCTCAATAATGTTATTGATAAGTACAATCTGACTGCTGACAAAATATTCAACTGTGATGAAAGTGACTTGACAGTTAATCCTAAAAGTCAGTCGAAAATAATAGCACTCAAGGAAAAAAGGCAAGTAGGAGCGGTAACACCTACAGAACGTGGAGAAACCGTTACAGCAGTAATCTGCATGTCTGCATCTGGGTTATACATGCTGACCGTGCTTGTCTTTCCAAGGAAGAAGAAGAAACAAGAATTTGAGCTTGGATTGCCTCCTGGGGGCTGGTCCGAAGTTCACCCCTCGGGGTGGATCACTAGCGAATTATTTCTAGTATGGTTTAGAAAGTTTGTGGGATTTTATCTGGCCATGAGAGAATCACCTGTGCTTCTAGTTGTTGATGGACATTCAACTCACACTAGAAACCTGGAGCTGCTTGGTATTGCCAGAGACAATGGTGTAGTCCTCCTTTGTTTACCGCCACACACTTCACATAAATTACAACCCCTGGATGTAATGCTTTTCAAGCCCCTGAGTTGTTATTATAGTGAAGAGATAAAAAAAATGGCTACGGAGACATCCAGGAAAAGTTGTCACTCTTTTCTAAATACCATCACTATTTGGGGCCGCGTTTTTACGTGCTGCAGCGATGCCGACGGCTATAAATGGCTTTAAGAGAAATGGAATATGGCCGTCTGACCTGAATGTGTTTTCAGACACAGACTACCTCCCATCAGCGCCAACAGATATTCAGTTCGAAAACTGCGAAAGCCCGACTACAAACTCTACAGATGGACAATCTAACACATTGATTACAGGCTCTCCAGTATCTACTGAACCTGCCACTAATAGGCCTACGACTAAGACTGACCAAGACTCAATTATTGACCCCCCACCTGGATGTTCACGGATGCCATACTCTCCCAGTCAGCTGTGTTCGCCGAACAACTCAGCTCTCCAGATATCGCCAGAGGCTGTCATTCCAGTCTCACTAATCTGTCAAAATACTCGGCGGACTACAAGACGAAAAGGAAAAACCGTCGTATTAACAGATTCTCCTTATAAGAAAGAACTGCAGAATGCTGTCACATGCAAAGTAGGCCTACGGAAAGGAGGAGGGTGCATAAATACAAACAATGTCAGGACAGAGACGTCAGGTGCAGTGCAACTCAAGGCTAAAATATCAAACTGTACACATAAAAAAAACCAAAACAGAGGACATCAAAGACCTTAAGAAAAATAAAAGGAAGAAGATGATGGACAAGAGAGAATCAGAGAGAGAGAGAAAGAGGGAGGAAGCTGAGTGTCTCTACTGTGGGGACTTCGTTTCTAATGAGAGCTGGGTCGCATGCCAGAGGTGTTTCAAGTGGGCACACAATTCCTGTGCTTGCATAGACAGTGAAGATGAAGAGGAAATACTAATTTGTGACTGTTGTCGAAAGGACTAGTAGTTAGTGGTTTGGTGGTTATTAAGCATTGTACATTTTTCAGAATGACGTTAAAATACAGGGTGATTCAAAAAGAATACCACAACTTTAGGAATTTAAAACTCTGCAACGACAAAAGGCAGAGCTAAGCACTATCTGTCGGCGAATTAAGGGAGCTATAAAGTTTCATTTAGTTGTACATTTGTTCGCCATTTCAGCCAATAAAGTGTTTGGTCGCTTTTTCTTCGAAGGTGCTACTGTAACTGGACTACAGTATCTGGAGATGTTAGAGAATTGGCTGTTCCCTCAGCTCGAACAAGAAGCACAACAATTCATATTTCAGCAGGATGGAGCGCCACTACATTGGCACTTATCTGTCCGTAACTACCTGAACGTCAACTACCCGAGGCGATGGATCGGCCGCCAGGCAGCCCGTGACAGAGCACTTCATCACTGGCCTCCAAGAAGCCCTGATCTTACCCCCTGCGATTTTTTCTTATGGGGTATGTTAAGGATATGGTGTTTCGGCCACCTCTCCCAGCCACCATTGATGATTTGAAACGAGAAATAACAGCAGCTATCCAAACTGTTACGCCTGATATGCTACAGAGAGTGTGGAACGAGTTGGAGTATCGGGTTGATATTGCTCGAGTGTCTGGAGGGGGCCATATTGAACATCTCTGAACTTGTTTTTGAGTGAAAAAACACCTTTTTAAATACTCTTTGTAATGATGTATAACAGAAGGTTATATATGTTTCTTTCATTAAATACACATTTTTAAAGTTGTGGTAATTTTTTGAATCACCCTGAATTTTCTTATTTTGAAGAATAATTTTTTAATTGTTTAAATAACACATTCCTTAGTCTGAATTGCCTTTTATACAACATTTTCTCATAGTTTAATACGATATTCGTACTTCAGATTCAATGTTTATGCAATAATTTAACAAAAAAAACCTTATCCCATTCTGCCCCGTGGGTGGGGCGCAACGGGAAACATGCAAGACTTTCTTTGAAAAATTGTAAAAAATGCAAAATGTATTGTTTAAGTGATTTTAAAATAAGGTACATTAGATTACACTACAAGGTGTTTTGTTTATGTCTTTAAGAAGTGTTTCCTTGTGTTCCCTTATTTTATACAAATTGCTAAACATTAAGTATCCCGTTCCGCCCCGAGGTCCCCTACCTGATAACTCAGAACTGCTTGTGCTATTGATACGCAAGTGTCAGCATTTCATGCACTCCGTATGAACTGTTGCAACAATATATTTTGACTTGTAAATCTCAAAAAGGATGTACTAATTCCTCTTCCAGCAGTTTATCAGATCAGATATCAATTAGTCATACAGGCACCGTCGCTGCCTTGAGTGATTGATCGTGGGCAATATTGTCGAGAGGAGTACCACTGTAAACTGTACCCCTGATACCTAGCAGACTGCACTGTAGAAACTGAATTTTTGTGAGCCTCAGCACGTAATTTTTATTGGCTACTTCTTTGAAGTTCTTTGCTAGAGGTAGTGCATGGAGTGCAGTAGCAGCGCACACAGGAAGAACAGCCCGGATCGTGTGGTGGTCTCCCTGAACCTGGGCTCTGGAGACACACTGCGAGCTGTGGCACTCTCCGTGAACTTGCGGTTCGGAGACACAGTGTACACAGTCCGGCCGTTGAGCGGCTGCACCGGCCTTCTGTTCTTTCTCAGCTGTCCATGTGGGGACTTCAATCTCCTGAAGCCTTCCACCTGCCACAGAGGAGAGGAGCAGCGTGAATCACACGTCCCCAAAAATGCTTCTCATCTAAATACTTATAGTATCGTAAGCATGCACTTAAAAAATATGCACATCATTTCTCAAAAGTAGGTGTCCTAGAATCAATTTTCAATGCTGATTCTAAAGTCTACTCTAATTCTCTTCTGAAACGTCAGAATTATTCACAAAATAAGAAATTTTTTTGTGTTTTTATAGTGCTATTTATACTCTGATCAGCAAAACATTATGACCACTGCCCACCGTGACGTTACATGCTGCCTGCTGGCGTTGCTGTAACAAAACTATGTAAGCGTACACGGACGGGGGATCGCCCTAGCGAAGATATGAACCCCTACAGAGGGCAGGATATCTTTATGCAGAGCCCGTGAACGAGTGTCTCGAAAACAGCGAAGCTGGTCGAATGTTCACGTGCTACTGTCGTGAGCATCTCTACCGTATCTTCCTCCGCCGTCGGCGTTGTCGTTGCTACCGTGAGGCACCGTTATACCAAGTGGAAAGGCGCGTCGATCTTAGAGCATGAGATATGATGACCTTAAGCCATTGACAACACACAACGGTCACGGTAGCACGTGATTCCAGAATAGCTGCTGTAGTCAGCATCTACAAACTACCCCCTCTTGACCAGGTGCCCAGAATTTAACTCGTAACGAGATCCCTTCGAACCAAATTCTCATAACGATCATCTGTAAAGGCTTCGTACAACGATAAGAAATGTTACAGTTTATGGAATAATAACAGATACGACCAAACTGTCTTGTTTCTTCTGTTTTATTGAACGTAACTTTGTTCACAGTTTTATTTCGCATTCACCACTCACTCACAGTCTGATGTGGAGTATATGCGAGTGCCTGAACCCTAACTCCCAAGTTTCATCGAAACCCTTTGATGAACAGTTTTGGTTGCTCGACACCAATAGTCAATGATACTGATACAGTATATTGTAATTGACTCTTCTAGTTTAGCCACCGCCTCCACGAATGTTTGTTAGGCGCGAGACAATTACACACTTTTCTCTCCGATTCGCAATTATTGACAGTTCGCGTAAAAGTTAACGTTTTCCTCCTTTTCATAAATTGGAGCCAGCTCTCCGCGATATAATTAAAAAAATAAATAAAAACGGTCTCAATACCGCGTCCCTCGTGAGATGCGTGTAGATTTATCCCGGAATTGACCGCCCTTTAGGTGCACTCAATTTAATGACCACACTTCGCTATCCGCGATTTCGTGTAATTAAATGTCCTTTTGTTACTCTGATTGTATACCGTAGCTATTTAAAACTCGCCCCTATATTTTTTCACTACGCACAATTAGCACTTCTTTACTTGTTTTATATCTAAGAGTAAACGAAAAAAATTACGCCGTATCATCGGCTTCGTCGATATAAAGCAAAACACCTCAATATGCCCAGTTTTAGCTCTTCTTATAGGATCGGCTACCTTACTCATTAATTTACTACATATTATTTCCAATAACATTAAACAGGTATCGCCGTTATATTTTAATTGTATTCAAAAGCATGTTATTATTATTACGACCGACCAAATCGCGCGGCGTGCGTTTTTAACGATAGCTTTAGACTCGCCCAGCCTTTATCATGCAATATCATATATATAAATATACAGACGGGACCGAAAGATCGATCTCTCTACCGTAACCAATAGAGGCAAATACGCTATTCAAGTTCCGTTACATCTATCTTGACTCGTATTGTTACAAAAAAATGGTTCAAATGGCTCTGAGCACTATGGGACTTAACATCTGTGGTCATCAGTCCCCTAGAACTTAGAACTACTTAAACCTAACTAACCTAAGGACATCACACACATCCATGCCCGAGGCAGGATTCGAACCTGCGACCGTAGTAGTCACGCGGTTCCGGACTAAGCGCCTGAACCGCTAGACCACCGCGGCCGGCCTATTGTTACACATCTACAGGAAAAGGTAGACAGACAGTGAAACTACCACTAGGCGCTAAATGGTTGGACGTCCACGACTCTCCACAGAACGTGGGGTTCGGAGGCTTGTCTGCTATGTAAAGTAGGACAGATGTTTATCTGTGGCATCTCTCCCAAAAGAGAACAGTGCTGGTGCATGCGCAAGGGTTTTGGGGCACACCATTCTTTGTACACTATTGAAAATGGAGCTCTACAGCAGACCATCCCAAATGTCACATATTGATCCGAAGATATCGCTGATTATGATTGCAGTGGGCGCTGACCATCGATCAACGGAAACGTGTCGACTCTTCAGGTGAATCACATTTTTGCTACACCAGGCCAAGCCAAAGGCAGCGATTCATTGGCAGAACACTTAGAATGAGCAACAGGTCTACCAAAGAGACTGCTTACACCACCCTTGTCCGCCCTATTCTGGAGTATTGCTGTGCGGTGTGGGATCCGCATCAGGTGGGACTGACGGATGACATCGAAAACGTGCAAAGAAGGGCAGCTCGTTTTGTATTATCGCCAAATAGGGGAGATAGCGTCACAGACATGATACGTGAATTGGAGTGGCAATCATTAAAACAAAGGCGTTTCTCGTTGCGACAGGATCTTCTCATGAAATTTCAATCACCAGTTTTCTCCTCCGATTGCGAAAACATTCTGTTGGCACTCACCTACATAGGGGGATATGATCATCACGATAAAATAAGAGAAATCAGGGCTCGCACAGAAAAATTTAAGTGCTCGTTTTTCCCGCATGCCGTTCGAGACTGGAACGGCTGAGAGACAGCATGAAGGTGGTTCATTGAACCCTCTGCCAGGCACTTTATTGTGAATAGCAGAGTAATCACGTAGACGTAGATGTAGACCAGGTCGATGGTCGTCTCCACAAAAGCCGTGGTCGAGGTGAACAGCGCCTCGATACATGCTCCATGGTCGCAGCCTGGTGCGACCAGTGCTATGCTATGGGAGACATTCTCCTGCACTTGCATGGAACCTGTGGTAACACACGCTGACAACTGCGAACTAGCTGCATCCTTTCATGCTTGAGGTCTTCCCCGATGGGATGTCATCTTTCAGCAGTATAACTGTACCTGTCTCGAACCCAGAACCGTGCTACAATGGTTTGAGGGGCATTGTCGTGACGTTACGTTGATGTAAATTGTATGGAACCCAGTTGGGTCGTTATCGGCCGCCATCACCGCGTACGCAAATCAGCGGTCCGTTATTTATGCGTATTACATGACCTTTGTGTAGACATCTAATGACACATACCTCCACCTCCACAAACCTACCACCCAACTGTCGGATCCCTTATACACAACACTGGACTCGCATTCGGGAGGACGACAGTTCAATCCCGTCTCCAGCCATCCTGACTTAGGTTTTCCGTGATTTCCCTAAATCATTTCAGGCAAATGCCGGGATGGTTCCTTTCAAAGGGCACGGCCGATTTCCTTCCCCATCCTTCCCCAACCCGAGCTAGCGCTCCGTCTCTAATGACCTCGTTGTCGCCGGGACGTTAAACAACACTAACCTAACCTAACCTTATACACAGAATCAGTGTTGCGTTTCATTCCAAAGATGGACAAACGACCTACCAGGTAGGTGGTCATAATGTTTCGGCGCATGTGTGTAAATTGGCTCATCAAATATTTCAAACCTTGAATAATAAAATATCGCCAGTTGGTATCTTTTTATCTTTGGAAGGCGTTTCATTGTATAGATCATGTCAAAATCTTGAGAAAACGCAAATTCTATGAACTGATGGATTTTCACCCTGCTGGTGTGAATCATATTTAACAAAGAGAATGGAAAATGTTCTCCTGAATAATTCAGACAATGTGTTTAGGGCACAGAAAATTTTAGTGACTGGGCAGAGTTCACAAAGAGAGTACCACAGGCCTCAATTTTGGGTCTACTTCTACTTGTAATATATATAATATATATGACTCCCAGTTAACAGTTAACAAGAAGAACTGATACTTTTTGCATGCAGTATTAGCGTTATAATAAATCCCATTAAAGAGAAAGCAACAGAAGAGAATGTTAATGTCGTTTTTTAAAAGAATTGTTTAGTTGCACTGGTTGACTGTTCCGTCCATTCTTGGTAGAATATTTTATACATTATGAATGAAGCTCTCACAACTCAGTGTAATATTCTGCATCATCATCACCAGGTACAAAGATGTTGAGTCGATGATGGCGTAACAGCCGAAAACCAGTTCGTGCAACAAATAATAAATATTGAAGAATATTTCACTAGTGTTCTGTGGGTTTCATTCATAATGAATTGCTTAGTGGTTCTCTGAAAATGGACTATCCCAAAATTGTGAGAAAACACACTACATTCAGTTATGTACAAAAAATGGACTCATTAACAATTCATGTAGCAGATGAGTGGGAAGAAGCAAACAGGGTGGAATGCTCCAAATTTTTGGGTGAACATATTGAGCTTCTCAAACAAATTTGGGTGCTTTTGCTAATCTTGGAAACAAACGAATTAACCTCCAGAGATATTTTGTGTATTAACACTGAATAATGTCTCATCGATAACAAATTTGTTGCCGTTCTCATCTCTTAGAGACAAAATTTGGTTCCACAAAAGTGAGCAGAAAGAATAATGAATCTCATTATGATCTACAGCCGTCATGTCAAGAATCTTCTAGAATCCAGGCATCTTAACTGCGCCATCACAGAACATATATTTGCTAGTGAAATTCATCGTAAATAATCCATTGCAATTTCACGAGGATTGGTCTCCACAGAAAAACATAACCCTTATTATACATAATCAAAGCCGTCAGTGGCTCAGTAGGAGTTCCTTATGTACAGCAAAAATTCTTGATCATTTTCCCAATAACATAAAATATCTGATGGGTAGCAAAGTAAGTTTTAAATGTTACCCAAAATCATTTCTCCTGGACAACTACTTGTACTCCAATGATGAATTTCTATTTGAAAACCGATACCTCGTAAAAAAAAGCAAACTTGTTTTTAAGTGTAGTTACATAATTTCAAATGATCTATGGAACACTTAGCTAACTAACTAAAGGCTTAAGAATTTGATGCTCAAACGTTACACTAAAAGTTCAATCAAGGTCCATATCTTCGTAACTATTGCTTTATTTTTTAGACAAATTCTAAACTTGATCTGTCTGGATATCCACGCCGCTTCCAAGATTCGGGGAGACACGCCGGAGGTGGATAGAATCTACATGGTAGACTAACATCGACGTCCGGTGTGCTAGCCAACTTGGATTTTAGGTGGTTTCCCACATCTGACAGGGTGAATACTGTGCTGGTAGGGGAGACCAGGGCAGAACGATCCCTTTAAGGAGTCCGTCCATTTACTCTGGCTAACATACAAAATATTTTATAAAATCCATTGGGTATATGTTTTGCACATATTTTACTTGTTATATGTAAAGGATTATTTTGCCCCTGGTCTTTGGGGTAAAATGATCCCCTGGCTTAGAATTTGCACTTTACTGCCATTCTTTGTAAATTTGTTTCCTTTAGTAAATTAAATGCATATGTTATTCAACTTTTACTGCGCAATGTACTTAGATAACGTATTATTTTACATAAATGCATTTAGTTAAGGGGAAATGAAATTCTGATTCACTGTCACAAAGTTAAAAAATGAAATATTCAATGTTATTATTTAAAATACAAATTGAACAGAAAGAATAAAAAGCTGTTTACATATTAAACTTCCTTTTACTTGGCAGAACATTTCTATTTCTACAAAAATCACAAATGGAGTCATTATCATCATCGTCAACTCCAGCACATTCCTCATGAGCCCAGTTTTTACAGCCCTGACATATAATCCAACCTTCACCACTTAACAAAGATAGAAAAGTTTCTTTGCAGTAAATACACTCTGGGTTACCATCGACGTCCTCGGCATCGTCATTCTCACAACTCTCTAGCATGCATGACCCTCCTGTCTTCTTAGACGTTTCTTTTCTTCTCTGCAAAGAGCCATCAGATGTTTTTACATGAACTTGTTTACGTTTAGGTCTTTGTAGGCATTTCCCTTTCTGTAAATCATCCTTTTTTCTTTTTTCCTCCACTGAGGCATTTTTATATGGACTGCTAGTCAGTATTGTTGCGCCACCCCTCTGCCTCTTCCTAGCAGACCTTGGTCCATTCATTTTGGGAACTGGAATGATTTGGGCTGGCAATCTTGTACCGAATGACGTTTTCCTACATAAAGATCCACCCACCCCACTTGGTCCTGGTTGGGAAATATCTAAACGTGGGAGGTCAGATTCAATAAAAGTTGTGATTGTTGAGTGATTTCCATGTGTTGTAGGCTCTGGAGACGCTGATTCCTTATTGACAGAAGACTGTGCATGTGGTATGCATTCTTCAGTTAAGACTTTAGAACTGCTTCCAGTTTCCATTGCTACGCAATTTGACTGATCTAGTTGGTCGGTAGTTTCTGCAGCTATAAAGTCTGCATCAGTAAAGATTTCTGGGTCATAAGGATATATCCCACATTTCTTAAATCCATTTATAGCATTCATGGGTATGCATGCTTTGAGGTAAGCTTCCCCAAAAATCTGACTTATCTGGAAAAGTGTGAGTACCCTCCCTGAGTGGTTGTTAAGCCGTTTCTCCAAAGCCTTGTCATAATGTGTGCTTGAAGGAAACATTATTGACCTATCTAGTGGCTGGAGCTTGTGTGTGCAGTGGGGAGGTAAACATATGGTGGTAAAAAAGTTTTTTCTGGCAGCTTCAATCACATCCAAATTTTTCGTGTGGCTGAGGTGTCCACCCTTTATTAGCAGTGCTGGATCATCCTTTGATGGTTCTGCATGTTGCACAAAATGCTGAAACCAATCCTCGAACACCTCGAGTCTCATCCATGCACTAGAGTTGCAGACAAAAATAGTTCCAGGCGGAGCTCCATCAGTTAACTATGCTTTCATCCTTTTTCGGGGAAATATGAGCATCGGTGGTATGAATGTTCCTCCAGCAAACATGCATAAAACAGCTGTAGTGGACTCACCACGCTCACCAGACACAATTCGCCCTACTTGTAGTCGACCCTTCTTCGCCAAAACTCGCGAATTCCTAGATGAAAATGTTGCAATACAAGTTTCATCCACGTTAAAAGCTCTGTGAGGAGGATATGGCCGATCAGGATTTACTTCCCCAAGATTTTGAATAATTTCGTCACAACAGGCCGATTGAATGCACGAGCTCTTGCAGCTGACGTTGATTCTGGAACTCTGAGGAAGAGATCTGGATGTCGTCGTCGAAAACCAGCTAACCGACCTTCTCCAGCCATACCCAGTTCTGTGTTAAAAGGACGTGGTATACCATTTTTCACTGCTAATTGGAGTGCTAAGTGGCGCACATCTTTTGTTGTCAGACCATAAAATCTTGTTTCCATATCCACAATATGCTTAACCAGTTCCTCCTCTTGGCATTGACTGAAAACAGGTTTATAATTTTCGAAGACTTTCTTATCTTGCACAGCAGATGTATTTTTTACTGTTACTCTTCTTTTTAGTGCCATTCTAGGGACATTAAAATTCCTACTTTCTGGTTTTACAGGCATTCCAATTTGAACTGCATCAATGGCGTTGTTCATATTGTCAGCACACCAGCTTTGACGATCAGTTTTCCGAACGTAAGTTCGCACCATTGTTGAGTCTGAAAACTGAAACACTTAAATAAAAAATCGCATGAAACTAAACAATTAAGTACGTTGTTAAGTAAACGCATGCATAAAAATATATAAGTAGGCTTATTTATATGTAATAGTTTATTAATGGGGTAATATGATCCCTACGGGGTATAATGATCCCCTCTACATGATCATTTTGCCCCAAACCCTCGTCCTGCAACAGCAACAACATTGCAGGAGAACGCCATCTTGTATGCTAACAACAACGCGAATACAACTTCCTCATAAACTGCCTTAAAAGCCGAAATATTTGTGACTCGCTTTAGAGGCACACAGTGTGACATAAACAATTACAGATTTAGAACTTACCTTAGATCAACAGTGCATACAACGAAGTTTTCTTCTGTAAATCTTGTTGCGGAACACACGGCGGAACCATATCACTGGTGTATCCTTAGACTCATGCGAGCTCTTAATTCACGAATTGCCCGCTTCATGGCAGCACTAACTGTGAAGACAGAGAGTGTGACCATTATGCCCCAAGCGAACGTTTCGCCCCAGTCTACCCTACTTATTTACCGCATCGGCTACATGATTCACAAACATTTAGGAAACGTTCTCAAACTTTCACAGGGAAGATATCACAGATTTAGACAGAATGCGCACACACATCTCGTCTGGGTTGGAGAAGGGACTGAGACAGGAAGGGCATCTGGTGACCCTCTGCCACTAACATTGCCAAATCTAGATTAACATGTCGATCCCATGCAGACGTGGGATAAAATATGAGATGTCTTTTAATAAAAACACGAGGATGAACTCTGGCGCCTAAGAGGGGCTTGATAATAACAACGTCAAGCGATATTCCTACTTGTGGACTGCGAAGTAACGGTTACTAATACTTTTTAATTTGCAGTTTTTGGGAGATTACATCTGTTCCATTGAGAGAACAGCAAAAACTATTTCTTTTGGCAGTACTTACGAGAAAACAACGTCTTGAAAAAATTAATATGCTATACCAATATTTCTTCTCTAATAACTGTAATTATTTTCTTTGTGATAAATGAGACACTAGATTGTTCCTTCTTCATGTTCTTGTATCGACACGAAAAGGATGTTAAGTTGTACTCGCTGTGTTTGTTTGCTAATAATAACTGGAATATTGCGTTTTAAACATTTTTTTCTCATGTTGTTGTTGTGGTCTTCAGTCCTGAGACTGGTTTGATGCAGCTCTCCATGCTACTCTATCCTGTGCAAGTTTCTTCATCTCCCAGTACCTACTGCAGCCTACATCCTTCTGAATCTGCTTAGTGTATTCATCTCTTGGTCTCCCTCTACGATTTTTACTCTCCACGCTGCCCTCCAGTACTAAACTGGTGATCCCTTGATGCCTCAGAGTATGTCCTACCAACCGATCCCTTCTTCTAGTCAAGTTGTGCCTCAAACTCCTCCTCAATTCTATTCAATACCTCAATTTTTTCTCAGTAAAGCGAAAAACCTCTCAATTCTCCTGTTTTGAATACATCATGCAATTAATTTCTGGCACTTTAATTTAAGCTGGAAGCGACTTGGTTAGGAAGCAATGATCGAGTGCGTTATGCGCTCTATTGGTAGTTTTTTAATTATAAAAAAGTCGAGCCTGAATCTTAATTGTTACAGAATAATTTCTTTTGTAAGAACATTAACTACGTACATGATCGATCGTCACCAAGTGCACTATTAACCAACAATGGCCTTTCCGCTGGGAGCTCGTTTTCATTTATTATAATAAAGTCAATGAATATGATTCCATTTACAGCAAAAATTATTAGCATTCACAACAGTTTCAGTTACAAAAGAGGGTAGTTGCAGTTTTCCTTTCTTCGAGTGGATCCTTTTGTTTCAGACTTCATGATGCTTCTGGTCTGGAAAATCGCTTCAAAGGCGAGGAAAAAGAAGAAGATGAGGCATATACTAAAATTACTACCAATAGTTTCGTTAGCAACACTGATTTGTAAAATTTTCTCTTCCTCATATCTTCGCAGAACTTGGACCTTTACTGTCCTCCTTCAAAATCCAGCAGTAGTCTGACGTCATACGTTCATTCCACCTTCTCTGTTACCTCTTTTATGATTCCCTATGCTCCTGGTGGACGCTTTCTCCTTGCTCTCCACTTTAACGCCTTACGTTTTCAAAGAAGTCGTCAATATTTGAATGTATTAACAACCCAACTCCCCCACATTTTTCAAAATGGTTTTAATAACGTTCATGAAATTTGTATGCTTTTTATTCCCTAGAAAGTTTTCACTGGCGGGCCTGAAGGCAGTCAGTGCATCTTTTTGTTCAACATTCATGGTATTCTCAAATTCGTGATCTTTCATCAGTTTAAAAATTTGAGGACCAATAACAATTTGTGCTTCCAGTGTTTCTTGACTGATTAAGGGAAATATACATACAAAGGTAACTACACTAGTATCCACTTCATAAAAGAGCGCCTGCAAAGGGCTTTATTAATCTCAATTTGATATATAGGGGTGGAAAGCTTTTTTTCCCTCCACTAGCTAATTTCGGTCCTAGGCGCAAGGCACGAAATGTCTACAATCTGGCAAAAACCTTTACCTTCCAGCGCTTCGCCTTTGCCCAGTTATCGGACTCACATAAAAGCAGTGCATTTTCAGTCGCCAGCTTTCGGTTCCAATGAAATACCTCCAACTAAAATAAACTGAATCTCATTATGAAGAAAATTGTACGTCATAGAAGAAAAAATCGAAGAGTCTTGAAAACAACATGAAAAATTTAGTGAAATACATATATTAAATTGAATCACCTATAACATTGTAGCATATTGTAGAAGTATAAAATACTTTTCCTTTCAGACACAATTGCAAAATTTTACATGAATTATCGGATCGACGAACGTTTTCTCAGGTTTAGTTGTTGCAGTTATTTTATATATTTTATTGTTATTACTGGTAAAGTCCTACATATAGGTATGTCACAAGCTAAATGAGGAGACCTTAACACATGTCCTAACGTCCTGCCTCTTCTTGTCAATATTTCGCACATGCTCCTATCCTCGCTGATTCTGTGGAGAATCTCTTCATTTCTTATCTTATCAGTCCATCTGATTTTCAACATTCTTCTACAGCACCACATCGCAAACGCTTTGATTCCCTTCTTTTCCGGTTTCCTACTCCCACGATTCACTTCCATAGAATGCTGTACCCCAAACATACATACTCATTGATTTTGGCTTGATACCAGTAGACATCCTTTGGCCAGGAATGTCCTCTTCGCTATGCTAGTCTCCTTTTTAAGCCCTTCTTCTTTCTTACATCACGTGTTATTTTACTTCTAAAGTAGTAGAATACCTTCAGTTTATATCCCGGCAGGCAGTGATGATGTGCCTCTTCATCCATCTCCAGGTGGGGAACAGATCGCATTATTGCCAGATTTATCCCTGCCTCTCAACTACTATGTCATGGATTTCCCCCCTCCCCTCTGACACTGGCCAATTGCCCTACGTATGAAACACTGGGAAATTCAAAAATTGACAGGAATTCAAAATTTGTTCGGAAATTCAAAATTTAACGAGAAATTAAAAAATAGCGCAATTATGCTAGTGCATCTTCCCCCACCCCTATGACATCACTGTGGAAGTAGGACCAGTGCCCTAAATATTAGTGGGAAATCCACAATGATGCAATATCCTGTTGGAATTCAGGACAACAGACTCTCTAATATATGCACAGTCTGCACTCTTGTCAGATTTCGTCAGTTTTCCCCTGACATCACGCACCTGAAACAAACTACGTTTGTTTCTCATGCAGGTCCAAGCCTGCCTATTAGGGAAATGATGTTTTCCTGCTGCCAGTATAAGCATGCGGTTCTAGGACAATTGGTTTTGTTCCCCTATATCAGTTCTAGGACAAAGAACATTGTCTCACCCAAGACAAATAATGGGTTTCCCCCATGCAGGTTCAAGCCTGCCTGCTATTCAGAGTCAAAACAAAAGGTGTTTGTTTCCTCTGCAGGGCCATGTGTGTCATGCCTGCCAGTCTATGCATGTTGGTGGAATAAACATGTTATTCACCCTACATGTACTATCCAGTCTGCTGACCTACTTAACACGTTTCCTCCAAGTTATTATTCACTCAGACCAGTGTGGCTGTTTTTAAGTCAGGTCGCTTACAGAATTAAAGATAGCCACTGACATCACACACCTGCTGCTTCTCCTAAGTGCAGCTCCCCAAAGTTTGGACCTGTCCACATGTGTTATGTTGGTAATGGATAGGAATTTGGTGTCTTTATTTTTAAAGAAATTCCACACAATGGAGAGACGATCGGCCATCACCATCGTCACAAGAGCCCCACTGTAGCTCCTTCCAGTCACCTCGTCACACTGGAGCGAGTTGCACAAAGTATACTATCGTTCGGCTGCTTAACATGAAGTGCATAATAGTAGTTCCGATTTCTACCAATATTATGTTGTTTGCGATGGCACTATAATCACAGGCCACGTTACTTGGGTTAAAGTGGAAAGGTAATTTGAAAATGAAAGCGTCAAACATATCCTTTAAATAATAGTGCAAAATTATGGGGGAATTCGAAATTCACCTAGATTAAAAATTATATATACTCCACACAAACATTTTGCAGGGATATTCAAAAATCGCGTGGTGTACTATTGGAGTATGCATCAAACTGCTTCTAGCCAAAAAAAGGAGGTTGAGGTATTATGGTTTTAAAAATCTCCACAAAAAATCTGTATGTTGGAAGGGTGAGACCTTTACTGGAAGCTATAGTCATAGACTGACACTACCAGTTATATGTGCAAATTACTTCAGAGACTGCTGTATAATAGAATACATATGGAGATACTTTGAACGATGCCTGTCAAACAGTCCGGTTTCTGACCAAACAGTAGCTGTGTGAATCAGGTACTTTCATTTACAATCTACACAGAAGTTGGATTCCAGAAACAACTAATGACCTCTACTGTATTTATTCAGCTGTCTTCAGCTTACTATGCAATGTGGAGACAGGGCGTTGTGTATCATCTGCTCCATGTAATGTTTTGCAGAAGAATAATAAAGCTTCTTAACAGTATGACGGCTGATATACCATTTCAGGTACCCTTAGGCTATACCATTAGTAACCAGAAAACCCTCAACAATGGATTACTTCAAGGCTGAGTCCTAGCGCCACTGCTATTTAGCTTGCACGAGGTGCATTCAACTTCTAAGGCCTCCGATTTTTTTTCTCCGGACTGGAAAGAGATAGAAACATGCGCATTGTTTTAAAATGAGACCGCGTTCATTGTCAATACGTCCCAGAGATGGCAGCACCGTACGGCAGATGGAATTTTACCGCCAGCGGCGAGAATGAGAACTGTTTTAATACTTAAAATGGCGACGTTTTCCTTACTTGAACAACGTGCAATCATTAGTTTTCTGAATTTGCGTGGTGTGAAACCAATTGAAATTCATCGACAGTTGAAGGAGACATGTGGTGATGGAGTTATGGATGTGTCAAAAGTGCGTTCGTGGGTGCGACAGTTTAATGAAGGCAGAACATCGTGTGACAACAAACCGAAACAACCTCGGGCTCGCACAAGCCGGTCTGACGACATGATCGAGAAAGTGGAGATAACTGTTTTGGGGGATCGCCAAATGACTGTTGAACAGATCGCCTCCAGAGTTGGCATTTCTGTGGGTTCTGTGCACACAATCCTGCATGAGGACCTGAAAATGCGAAAAGTGTCATCCAGGTGGGTGCCACGAATGCTGATAGACGACCACATGGCTGCCCGTGTGGCATGTTGCCAAGCAATGTTGACGCGCAACGACAGCAGGAATGGGACTTTCTTTTCGTCGATTGTGACAATGGATGAGATGTGGATGCCATTTTTCAATCCAGAAACAAAGCGCCAGTCAGCTCAATGGAAGCACACAGATTCACCGCCACCAAAAAAATTTCGGGTAACTGCCAGTGCTGAAAAAATGATGGTGTCCATGTTCTGGAACAGCGAGCGCGTAATCCTTCCCATTGTGTTCCAAAGGGCACTACGGTAACAGGTGCATCCTACAAAAATGTTTTGAAGAACAAATTCCTTCCTGCACTGCAACAAAAACGTCCGGGAAGGGCTGCACGTGTGCTGTTTCACCAAGACAACGCATCCGCACATCAAGCTAACGTTACGCAACAGTTTCTTCGTGATAACAACTTTGAAGTGATTCCTCATGCTCCCTACTCACCTGACCTGGCTCCTAGTGACTTTTGGCTTTTCCAACAATGAAAGACACTCTCCGTGGCCGCACATTCACCAGCCTCAGCGATTTTCCAGTGGTCAAAACAGACTCCTAAAGAAGCCTTCGCCGCTGCTATGGAATCATGGCGTCAGCGTTGTGAAAAATGTGTACCTCTACAGGGCGATTACGTCGAGAAGTAACGCCAGTTTCATCGATTTCAGGTGAGTAGTTAATTAGAAAAAAAAATCGGAGGCCTCAGAACTTGAATGCACCACGTATATTGCAGATATGCCACCCACTCACCGAGAGAGGTGGCACAGTGGTTAGACACTGGACCCGCATTCGGGAGGACGACGGTTTAATCCCGCGTCCGGCCATCCTGATTTAGGTTTTCCGTGATTTCCCTAAATCGCTCCAGGCAAATGCCAGGATGGTTCCTTTCAAAGGGCATGGCCGACTTCCCTCCCCATCCTTCCCTAATCCGATGAGACCGATGACCTCGCTGTCTGGTCTCCTTCCCCAAAACCAACCAACCACCCACTCAGTACAGGAAGTTTGGTTAAGCTGATTATTAGGTTATAGCAGCACAGCACAAACAAATCATGGTCACTGAAGACGTGTTAATAGAAGACATAAGTGTAATGTTTCAGTATGTTTATAAATGAGAACTTCAACTGAAATCTAACAGCAGTGAATTCACTTGCTTTTGTCCGAGTTATATCCTAGCTGACTAAAGTAGACAGCGTTTGATAGGAGAAGTTCTGCAAGTCAGCTTTTATTTTGCTACATTCTTCAGGCATTGCGATCTCGTTATAGACAACGACATCTGCAGACAGTTTCATAGATCTTTTAAGATGGTTAGTAGTGGTTGCATGTACTTACAGTTCATTATTCTGTCAACTCACGTGTTTTCACATCTCAATTTCCAGTTGTCAGCTTCTCCTGTGGTGATGTACTGGAGATCAGAAGTGGATGCATGCGCTTCCAGTTCTTTACCTCATCCTCCTATACATTCTACTATGATGCTTCTGCCTTCTTCTGAGGTGATTTCTCTAAAATGGTTAGTAGCGGATGCATGCACTTCCAATTCTTCAGACTGTCATCCCATTTGCATCTTCTAATTTATCCTTTTGACACATGCACTTTCAATTCTTGATCCCGCCATCCTATGTAGCTTCAAGCCTCTCCTATGATCAAAACTTTAAGGTGAGTAGTAATGATCATACACACTTCCATTTCTGAACCATGTCACCCCTGTGTGTCCCCATCCATGTATGAAGCTTCTGGGATCTCTTGAAGTGACAGTTTCAAGGTGAGTAGCAGTGGACACATGAACATCCAATTCTTCTCTTCATCATCCCATGCAAGCCACCATTCCCATATGCTGCTATCAATTTCTCCTGATCTAATGCTTTTACAATGAGCAGTGGTGGATACATTTCTTCCAGTTCTTTACCCCATCATTCTATATGTGTCCCTAACCCCATATGTGACTGCCAGCCTCACCTACTGTGGTTTTCTCGTATGGATAGCAGTGAAAGCACGTACTTTAAATACTTCATCACTACACCCCATCTGTGGCCACTCCCCCATGCGCCACTTCTGGCTCCTCCTGAGGCCATGTTTTAAGGTGTCCACTTACAGTTCATTACCCTGTAATCCCATACGTTTTTATATCTCTAATGCCAGTATTCAGCTTCTTCTATGGTGAGGTTTTGAAGATTGGTACTAGTAGATGCATGCACTTTTAATTCTTTACCACATCACCATATTTGTGCCCCCTCCTCCATATGCAACATCTGACGTCTCCTGAGGTGATGTTTTTCAGCTGATTGTTAATGGATACATGCACTTCCAATTCATTACGCTGTCATCCCATATGTTTTCAGATCCATGTTTCTAGTTTCCAGCTTCTTCTTCAGTTATTTTTTTTTGGACATTGGTAGTAGTCGATTCATGCACTTTTAATTCCTTATCACATCGTCCAGTTATCAATTTCTACTTAACATTATCCAGTAAAAGAAGTTTAATTGTGTTAGTAGGCCTAAAAGTAAAGTGTTTATGTATTTATTTATTTACACATCTAGTTCCATAGGACCAAATTCAGGAGCAAATCTCCAAGGTCATGGAAAGTGTCAGTACATGAAATTACAACATAAAATTAATAACAGATAAAATAAAATGTTTATAAACCCAAAAAAGTCAAGCCGTAAGTTTCAGTAAACGCGATCAATAATACAACATAGGAATCAGATTTAATTTTTCAAGGAACTCCTCAACAGAATATAAGGAGTGATCCAAGAGGAGACTCTTCAGTTTCGATTTGAAAGTGCGTGGATTACTGCTAAGATTTTTGAATTCTTGTGGTAGTTTATTGAAAATGGATGCAGCAGAACACTGCACACCCTTCTGCACAAGAGTCAAGCAAGTCGGATCCAAATGCAGATTGGATTTCTGCCAAGTATTAACTCAGTGAAAGCTGCTAATTCTTGGGAATAAGCTGACACTGTTAACAAGAAACGACAGTAAAGAATATACATATATATTGGAGATGCCAATGTCAGAATACCTAGATTACTGAAAAGGGGTTAACAAGAAATGAGAGTAAGGAATATATATTTTGAGAGGCCCATGTCAAAATACCCAGACTCTTGAACAGGGGTCGACAAGAGGTTCGTGAACTTGTACCACTTATTACCCAAACTGCCCATTTATGAGCCGAAAATATCCTTTGAGAATGGGAAGAGCTACTTCAGATACCGTTCAAATAGTAAAAATGGCAATATTAAGTCTTTGAATAAGATCCTTAACAAGAGCTTTCCATGACAGCTTACTATCTATCTCAACACCTACAAATTTGAACTGTTCAGTTTCACTAATCATATGCCCATTCTGTGAAATTAAGATGTCAGGTTTTGTTGAATTGTGTGTTAGAAATTGTAAAAACTGAGTCTTACTGTCATTTAGCGTTAATTTATTTTCTACAAGCCATGAATTTACATCATGAACTGCACTATTTGAAACAGAGCCAGTGTCACACAAAACATCCTTTACTATCAAGCTAGGGTCATCAGCAAACAGAAATATTTTAGAGTTACCCATAATACTACAAGGCATATCATTCGTGTAAATAAGAAACAGGAGTGGCCCCAACACTGATCCCTGGGGCACCCCCCCCCCCCCCCCCACTTGACAGTACCCCACTCAGACCCCACATGACAGCCGTTATCAAAATTGTGAATAATGACCTTTTGCTGCCTTTTGCTAACGTAAGAGGTGAACCAATTGTGAGCCACTTCCCATATTCCGTAATGGTCCAACTTCTGGAGCAATATTTTGTGATCAACACGATCAAATGCCTTAGTTAAATTAAAAAATATGCCAAGCGTTCGAAACCTTTGGTTTAGCCCATGCAGTACCTCACAGAGAAAAGAGAATATAGTATTTTCAGTTGTTAAACGACTTCTAAAGCCGAACAGTAACTTTTGATAGCAAATCGTGTGATATAAAATGATCAATTATCCTTACATACACAGCCTTTTCAATAACTTTTGCAAACACTGGTGGCATAGAATTGGGTCTAAAATTATCTGTATTATCCCTTTCTCCCTTTTTATAAAGCGGCTTTACTACTGAGTACTTTAATTGTTCAGGAAACTGACCATTCCCAATGGAACAATTACAAATATGGCTAAATACAGCGCTAACATGTGCAGCACAGTACTTTAATATTCTGTTGGGCACTCCATTATATCCATGAGTGTCCTTAGTCTTCAGTGATTTAATTATTGACCCAATCTCCCCCTTTTCTGTATCACAGAGGAGTATTTCAAACATCAATCTCAAAAAGGCATTTGCCAACAGAGTTATGCGGTTCCCCGTATAAACTAAATTTTTATTTAATTCTCCAGTAATGCTCAGAAAATGATTGTTAAATGATGTACATGTATCTGATTTATCAGTAACAGAAATATTGTTACTACAAACTGACTTTATATCATCGACGTTGTGCTGCTGACCAGACACTTCCTTCACAATTGACCATTTGGTTTTAACTTTATCCTGTGAAGTACCTATTCTGTTTGCGTACTACATGTTTTTGGCTTTCCTAATAACTTTTTAAGCACCTTACAATACTGTTTGTAATGGGCTACTTCTAACGTTTTGGAGTAGTTACCGCTTTGTTCTACATGATATCCTTATCCCTCTAATCAGCCACCCAGGCTGCCTATTGCTGCTAGTACCCCGTTTAGAACATTCTAATGGAAAACTCTCAAAAAGCTCTCTATTGCTGTTGGGTTAGCTTTCCTACATTGTTTGTAATTATCTGTGACATTTGTTTGAATACAAAAGCCTTTTAGTGTTAAAATTTGTACATCATAGCCTGACAGGCAAATCACCCATTTACTAACAGAATGCCCATCTAGTAATGAAGAATGAATAAAAATACTGTCTATGGTTGTGCTACTGTTCGCCTGCGACCTGGATGGGAAAAACTCGGTCTACACGCACCTCCCCACTGTGCCTCCTGTCGTGACCTGCCACATTTGGCTAACAGTCTTGGCGATTCCACACATGCTGCAGTACCTGATCGGAAGAGATAGTGATTGGCTGACGGAAGATGATCCAGGTGACGGTCTCCGAGCACGGTGGCGTGGTGAGCGACCCATTGTACACCAGCAGGCTGCCCCGCTCTTCAGGAACCAGTTTTATGGTAGACATGGACATCTGTGGGTACACCTCGGAGTCCACCTCCCGCAGTTGTGGCAGGTGTGACACCACGGGCTTTAGTACAGGGTTGTTATCGTCAACCAGCTGTTGAGACAAACAAGCTCGCCATCAGCAAATGGTTCAAATGGCTCTGAGCACTATGGGACTTAACATCTGAGGTCATCAGTCCCCTAGAACGTAGAACTACTTAAACTTAACTAACCTAAGGACATGACATACATCCATGCCCGAGGCAGGATTCGAACCTGCGACTGTAGCGGTCGCGCGGTTCCAGACTGAAGCGCCTAGAACCACTCGGCCTCAACGGCCGGCTCGGCGTCAGCACATTCCTTGAAAGGATACAGTAACACTACTTCAGACACCAAAGTGCAAGTATAACACTAGTAACTAATAGTTCTGGACATTGGAATGTGGTAAGCAATAATGTACTATTTACCATGGCATTTCATTTTTAGCCTATCATTTGCCTTTATACACAGCAAAATACTTGACAAAGCAACAACTAAAGAGAGGAAATACAAGGGATGGCCAAATGTACAGGAAACGTTCCTCACACATAGGGGACGAAGCTGCACTGTATAACAAAAATTAAATGATTTTTTCAAAAGGGAAACTGAGCAAGTCAATATTACGTTGGTCTACCTCTGGTCCTGATTGGCAGAGCTGTTAGATGTCTTGAGGGATATCATGCCAAATTCTGTATACTTTGCATATTAAATCCTCAAAACCCCAAGACTGCTGGTGGGCCCTGCTCATAATACTCCAAACTTTCTCAACTGGGACAGGTCCAGCGACCTTGCTGGCCAACGTTTTTGGAAAGGACGAAGACAAGCAGTAGACACTCTCGCTTTGTGGGAGTGGGCGTCATCCTGCTGAAATCTAAGCACAGGATGGCTTGCCTTGAAGAGTAACAAAACTGGGTACAGAATGTTGTTGATGCATCACTGTGGTGTAAGGATGCCAGAGATGACAACCAAAGGGGTCGTTCTAAGAAAAGAGTTTGGCAATCCAGGCCATCACTCCTGGTTGTGTGTGAGTCTGCAGTTCATGGTCTAGTGGCTAGTGTTGCCACCTCTAGATGGTGGAGTCCTGGATTCGATTCTCAGCCAGGATGAGGATTTTCTCTGCCCAGGGACTGTGTGTATTGTCCTCATCATTTCATCATTATCATCATCATCATTCGTGACAGTGACTAGATTGGACTGTGTAGGAACTGGACTGTGTAAAAATTGGGGCTTTGTACAGGCGATGATGACCACGCAGTTGAGTGCCCCACAAACCAAATATCGTCATCATCAACTCCTGGTTGTCGGGCCATATAGCAGGCGATAGGAAGTTTGGTATCCCCCCACTGTCCAAGGCGTCGCCAGAGACATCTTTGTTGGCCATTGGGGCTCAGTTCTAAGTGTGCCTCATCAGCGAAGACAATCCTCATCTACTCAATGAGATTCCACGCCAAAGATGTATTTGGAGACACTCTGGGCAGTAATGCAAAACCGACCTGCCTGTCATCTGCAGTACGGTCTGACAGCCATGAGTGATGGCCTCAGGTCCCATTTCTTTGCACTGCAGGACCCCTTTGGTTTTCATTCATGGCACCCTTACAGCAGAGCAGTACGTCGACGAAATACCACGCCCCAATTTGTTGCCCTTCATGGCAAGCCATCCTAGGGTAGCATTTCAGCAACACAATGCCTGCCCGCACAAGATGGGAGCTAGTTTTTACTCGTGTTGCCGAACACTACCTTAGCCAGCAAGATCGCCAGACCCCTCGCCAGTTGAGAACATTTGGAGCTTTATGGACACAGCTCTCCAATAAGCTCGGGATTTTGACTATATAACGGACCAATTGGACAGAATTTGGCACGATATGCCTCAAGAGGACATCCAAGACATCTGTCAATCAAAGCCAAGCCGAATAACTGCTTGTATATGGGCCAGAGGAGGACCAACACATTAAGTTGTGCAATTTTTGAAATTCTTTCTCCTGAAAAAATCATGCAATTTTTCTGAAACTGTGCTCATTTGTCCGTCTGTGCATGCCCATAACACGTACCAATTTCCGTTCCATTTGGATAATTCGTTCGCGGTGCGTCTTTTCTTTGTCTTACAATGTAATGGACGATGTAACAAGACGAATTGCAGGATGTAACAAAAAGAGGTGGCCAAACTTGCGAGAATCACTCCTCACACGTTATACAGACTTGGGTCCAGAAACTCTCATTTCCTGCACCTCTTCATAATCACGATAATTATGGGGAACACTTAGGACAAAACGTATCAGCACAGTATGTAACACTTTCCTAAATGAAATTTTATAAATGCACTTCGTTACCGAGGATACATGCTTCAACCCATGATTGCATCCAATCCCTGATGGGCTGATGTATCCCTGGAGAATCATACATTTCATAGCCTTCCACAATATGGGCACACAGATTCTGTACACCTTGTGCCATATTTCCGTACACAGGATCCCTCAAATGTCCCAACAAATAAAAGTGTAGTCCATTTAGGCCTGGACAGCATGGAGCCAGGGAATTGGTCCGCCTCTGCCTATACATCTGTCAATGAATCTGTTATTTAGAAGCCTACAAACGTTGACCTTGAAACGAGGTGGAACTCCTCCTTGCATGAAACACATGTTTTGTCGCACTTAGGCAATTGTTCTACCAGAGCGAGTAGATTTTTTCTCTAAGAAAACATGGCAAGTTTCTCTGTTCAGCCGTGGTGGAAGAACGTCGACAAAAAATCTATTTTGGTGACGTGATCCCACAATTTCGTGAGTATTCTCGGCAACCGATATGTGCTGATTGTGAAAATTTATAATCTGATCATGGTGAAATGAAGCCCCATTTGTGAATTCTACACTTGTACGAAATTGATAGCTGACACATTGTTGAATGAACTATTCGCGGAAGTGCAGGAAAATCTACTGATTATGGTGTCTACACACGTTGTACATGGTACAGATACAGTTGAAATTACAGTGAAATCCAGACCTTTGTAGCTGCTTACAGGCGTTGATAAATAGCAACGAGGACAACTGGAAATATGTGCCCCAACAGGGACTTGAACCGGGGATCTCCTGCTTACGTGGCACACACTCTGTCTGATTGAGCCATGGAGGACACAAAGGATAGTGCGACTGCAGGGATGTATCTCTAGCACGCTCCCCGTTAGACCCACATTCCTAACTTACTGTCCACACACTACATTTGTAGTGCCCCTGTCCACTACACTCATTACTCTCGGCAGTCAATCTACCGAATCCCGTAAGACTTTGAGCCATGAGAGTGCGTCCACACTGCAGATGATCACTGGCCGGTAAGCCTCATCTATATGGTGTCCGAAAGGACAGACATCATTGGTGATCTGCAGCTCTAGAAGTAGGAAATTACAGTGGCATCTAGACCTTTGTAGCAGCTTGCAAGGGTTGATAAATATCAACAGGGACAGCTGAAAATGTGTGCCCCAAAAGGGACTCGAACACTGGATCTCCTGTTTACATGGCACATGCGCTGTCCGACTGTGCCATCGAGGACACAGATGATAATGGACAGGGACACTACAAATGTGCTGTGTGCACAATAAGTTGGAAATGTAGGTCTCATGGGGAGCTTGCCAGAGATAAGTCCCTGCAGTCGCATTATCCTCTGTATCCTTGATGGCTCAGTCAGATAGGGCGTCTGACATGTAAGCAGGAGATCCTGGGTTTGAGTCCCGGTTGGGGCACACATTTTCAGCTGCCCCATTGATATTTATCAACACCTGTAAGCAGCTACAAAGGTCTGGATTTCACTGTAATTTCACTCTGCGAGAGCGGCTGATTACCAATGGTATCTGTGCATTCGAACTCCATATTCATACAGATATAGGTGGTTCTCATGCAGAACTCTCCAGACAGTCATAGGGTCAACATTATTTGTCTCATTTAAATCTTTTACTCTGGCACTATGGGTTGTCATCAACTGCACGAAGAAGTTCCTCTTCCAGTTGAGGTGTCCTTGTCCTTTTAGGCATCCCCCAGTCGCTTCGCGATTATCACGCTTAATGGCCCCATGCTCCCTCAGACGACGGTCAGTTGCTTCTAACATCCTCCCGTCTGGGCACCGTCGTTCTGAAAATCTCTCCTGATACAAAAGTTGAGCGCCATGGCCATTATCATCTGCTAATGAATATAGAAAATGGGCAACAGGCAACTCCGCATCTGAGTACTCGCCTTGAAAAATTTCTCGGGTATTCAGCTGGGTAGCGTCGTCCATAAGACGCGATATTTCGGCAAGCCGACTTCTTGCCATCTTTAGGCGTTCTTGGTGTCTGATTGGTCTCTGATAGATGCCGACTTTATATAATCTCCACCCCTCTCCCACAGCCTCCGTCTGGGCTCTTCTGAGTAGTCCACAGCCGGTGGTGGGAGAAGGGTGGCGCTGGGTGGTGGGGGAAGGGCGGCGCCCCGCGCTCCGCTCAGAAAAGAAATGTCAAGTGCGTGTTTTGCCCTCCATCCAAAACGAAACCGTTTTTAGGATCTGTCAAGGACGACTTAGGACTCCGGAAACCGGGAGTTTACTGCATCCCTTACCCGTGCCAACCAAGTCCGCTGTGGGACAGCACTGCATCTCACATGGACATGACATGAACTACGATGGCACAAAGGTGTTACAGCAATCGAACACCATCTGGGACTGCATCCTCAAAGAGGCAGTGGAGATCCATCTGCATGATGAACTAATAAATAAAGACAGCAGTTTCCAGTTAAGCAAAGCCTGGGATCCAGCTTTGAGTATGATTAAAACACAACGACACTCTACACGGAAATCCGCTCCTGTCAGGACACCTGAAGAAGAAGAAGAAGAAGAAGAAGAAGCATTGCCACCACGGCGGCAGAGTTCCACAAGCAGCTATAGCCGCGGAAGGACTGCGGCCCATGATCTGTCGCGGGGCGCCGCGCTTCCCCCACCACCCATCGCTGCCCTTCCCCCACCAGCCAGCGCTGCCCTTCCCCCACTATCCAGCGCCGTCCTTCCCCCACCACCAGCCGTGCACCACTCGGAAGTGCCCAGACGGAGGCTGCAGGAGAGGGGCGGTGATTATATGAAGTCGGCATCCATCAGAGATGAATCAGACACCAAGAACGCCTGAAGATGGCAAGAAGTCGGCTTGCCGAAATATCGCGCCTCTTGGACGACGCTACCCGGCTGAATACCCGAGAAATTTTCAAGATTTCTGTATATCTACATCTACATCTACATCTACATTTATACTCCGTAAGCCACCCAACGGTGTGTGGCGGAGGGCACTTTACGTGCCACTGTCATTACCTCTCTTTCCTGTTCCAGTCGCGTATGGTTCGCGGGAAGAACGACTGTCTGAAAGCCTCCGTGCGCGCTCTAATCTCTCTAATTTTACATTCGTGATCTCCTCGGGAGGTATAAGTAGGGGGAAGCAATATATTCGATACCTCATCCAGAAACGCACCCTCTCGAAACCTGGCGAGCAAGCTACACCGCGATGCAGAGCACCTCTCTTGCAGAGTCTGCCACTTGAGTTTATTAAACATCTCCGTAACGCTATCACAGTTACCAAATAACCCAGTGACGAAACGCGCCGCTCTTCTTTGGATGTTCTCTATCTCCTCCGTCAGACCGATCTGGTACGGATCCCACACTGATGAGCAATACTCAAGTATAGGTCGAACGAGTGTTTTGTAAGCCACCTCCTTTGTTGATGGACTACATTTTCTAAGCACTCTCCCAATGAATCTCAACCTGGTACCCGCCTTACCAACAATTAATTTTATATGATCATTCCACTTCAAATCGTTCCGCACGCATACTCCCAGATATTTTACAGAAGTAACTGCTACCAGTGTTTGTTCCGCTATCATATAATCATACAATAAAGGATCCTTCTTTCTATGTATTCGCAATACATTACATTTGTCTATGTTAAGTGTCACTTGCCATTCCCTGCACCAAGTGCCTATCTGCTGCGGATCTTCCTGCATTTCGCTACAATTTTCTAATGCTGCAACTTCTCTGTATACTACAGCATCATCCGCGAAAAGCCGCATGGAACTTCCGACACTATCTACTAAGTCATTTATATATATTGTGAAAAGCAATGGTCCCATAACACTCGCCAGAGGTTACTTTAACGTCTGTAGACGTCTCTCCATTGATAACAACATGCTGTGTTCTGTTTGCTAAAAACTCTTCAATCCAGCCACACAGCTGGTCTGATATTCCGTAGGCTCTTACTTTGTTTATCAGGCGACAGTGCGGAACTGTATCGAACGCCTTCCGGAAGTCAAGAAAAATAGCATCTACCTGGGAGCCTGTATCTAATATTTTCTGGGTCTCATGAACAAATAAAGCGAGTTGGGTCTCACACGATCGCTGTTTCCGGAATCCATGTTGATTCCTACATAGTAGATTCTGGGTTTCCAAAAACGACATGATACTCGAGCAAAAAACATGTTCTAAAATTCTACAACAGATCGGCGTCAGAGATATAGGTCTATAGTTTTGCGCATCTGCTCGACGACCCTTCTTGAAGACTGCGACTATCTGTGCTCTTTTCCAATCATTTGGAACCCTCCGTTCCTTTAGAGACTTGCAGTACACGGCTGTTAGAAGGGGGGCAAGTTCTTTCGCGTACTCTGTGTAGAATCGAATTGGTATCCCGTCAGGTCCAGTGGACTTTCCTCTATTGAGTGATTCCAGTTGCTTTTCTATTCCTTGGACACTTATTTCGATGTCAGCCATTTTTTCGTTTGTGCGAGGATTTAGAGAAGGAACTGCAGTGCGGTCTTCCTCTGTGAAACAGCTTTGGAAAAAGGTGTTTAGTATTTCAGCTTTACGTGTGTCATCCTCTGTTTCAATGCCATCATCATCCTGTAGTGTCTGGATATGCTGTTTCGAGCCACTTACTGATTTAACGTAAGACCAGAACTTCCTAGGATTTTCTGTCAAGTCGGTACATAGAATTTTACTTTCGAATTCACTGAACGCTTCACACATAGCCCTCCTTACGCTAACTTTGACATCATTTAGCTTCTGTTTGTCTGAGAGGTTTTGGCTGCGTTTAAACTTGGAGTGGAGCTCTCTTTGCTTTCGCAGTAGTTTCCTAACTTTGTTGTTGTACCACGGTGGGTTTTTTCCGTCCCTCACAGTTTTACTCGGCACGTACCTGTCTAAAACGCATTTTACGATTGCCTTGAACTTTTTTCATAAACACTCAACATTGTCAGTGTCGGAACAGAAATTTTCGTTTTGATCTGTTAGGTAGTATGAAATCTGCCTTCCATTACTCTTGCTAAACAGATAAATCTTCCTCCCTTTTTTTATATTCCTATTAACTTCCATATTCAGGGATGCTGCAACGGCCTTATGATCACTGATTCCCTGTTCTGTACATACAGAGTCGAAAAGTTCGGGTCTGTTTGTTATCAGTAGGTCCAAGACGTTATCTCCACGAGTCGGTTCTCTGTTTAATTGCTCGAGGTAATTTTCGGATAGTGCACTCAGTATAATGTCACTCGATGCTCTGTCCCTACCACCCGTCCTAAACATCTGAGTGTCCCAGTCTATATCTGGTAAATTGAAATCTCCACCTAAGACTATAACATGCTGAGAAAATTTATGTGAAATGTATTCCAAATTTTCTCTCAGTTGTTCTGCCACTAATGCTGCTGAGTCGGGAGGTCGGTAAAAGGAGCAAATTATTAACCTAGTTCGGTTGTTGAGTGTAACCTCCACCCATAATAATTCACAGGAACTATCCACTTCTACTTCACTACAGGGTAAACTACTACTAACAGCGACGAACACTCCACCACCGGTTGCATGCAATCTATCCTTTCTAAACACCGTCTGTACCTTTGTAAAAATTTCGGCAGAATTTATCTCTGGCTTAAGCCAGCTTTCTGTACCTATAACGATTTCAGCTTCGGTGCTTTCTATCAGCGCTTGAAGTTCTGGTACTTTACCAACGCAGCTTCGACAGTTGACAATTACAATACCGATTGCTGCTTGGTCCCCGCATGTCCTGACTTTGCCCCGCACCCGTTGAGGCTGTTGCCCTTTCTGTACTTGCCCAAGGCCATCTAACCTAAAAAACCACCCAGCCCACGTCACACAACCCCTGCTACCCGTGTAGCCGCTTGTTGCGTGTAGTGGACTCCTGACCTATCCAGCGGAACCCGAAACCCCACCACCCTATGGCGCAAGTCGAGGAATCTGCAGCCCACACGGTCGCAGAACCGTCTCAGCCTCTGATTCAGACCCTCCACTCGGCTCTGTACCAAAGGTCCGCAGTCAGTCCTGTCGACGATGCTGCAGATGGTGAGCTCTGCTTACATCCCGCTAGCGAGACTGGCAGTCTTCACCAAATCAGATAGCCGCCGGAAGCCAGAGAGGATTTCCTCCGATCCATAGCGACACACATCATTGGTGCCGACATGAGCGACCACCTGCAGATGGGTGCACCCTGTACCCTTTATGGCATCCGGAAGGACCCTTTCCACATCTGGAATGACTCCCCCCGGTATGCACACGGAGTGCACATTGGTTTTCTTCCCCTCTCTTGCTGCCATTTCCCTAAGGGGCCCCATCACGCGCCTGACGTTGGAGCTCCCAACTACCAGTAAGCCCACCCTCTGCGACTGCCCGGATCTTGCAGACTGAGGGGCAACCTCTGGAACAGGACAAGCAGCCATGTCAGGCCGAAGATCAGTATCAGCCTGAGACAGAGCCTGAAACTGGTTCGTCAGACAAACTGGAGAGGCTTTCCGTTCAGCCCTCCGGAATGTCTTTCGCCCCCTGCCACACCTTGAGACGACCTCCCACTCTACCACAGGTGAGGGATCAGCCTCAATGCGGGCAGTATCCCGGGCAACCACAGTCGTAGTCCGATCAGGGGATGCGTGGGACGAGCTGGCCGTCCCCGAAAAACCCCCATCCGGACCCCCACAGTGATGCCCATTGGCAACAGCCTCAAGCTGTGTGACCGAAGCCAACACCGGGGAAACCTCAGGTCACAAATTGAGTACACTTCCATTGCACTGTACCAGAAACCAAGTCCGAGATGAACATAAAACTGTTGATCCCCATGAGCTTGATGCTAGTAGAGCAATGGAGTCAATCCCATGTCAACACAAGCAGTGAAGTGAGCCACATGTCAACATTACCTCCCTTCAATTGGACCAACATAAACTGGCTGTGAACCTAAGCATGACCACTGACTGTACACCCTAAGCAAACGTAGCCAAAAGCGTATTTTGAACATTTCATGCAAGAAAAACACTTCATGTAATGCTGGTGCGTTCTATTTCTGTGTGTTTCCCATGAATGATGTGTATATGAAGGATTATAGAAAATGAACTCTAACATAGAAATAAAGCATTTCCAGACACATGCCCATATATCGTATTTTATTCTTCCACGTGAGGAATGTTTCCTGGAAGTTTGGCCATACCATTTCGTTACACAGTGTATACAATGCCGTCTGAGAATAGCAAGGGAAGCTTATCTAAAAGAGAAACCTTTCAACATAGACAATAAGTTTGAACTCAAATAGCACCCTAGCTTTGAAGTAATGGGGATAACTTGCCTGTGCCTCAGGCATAGGTAATATATAGATCTGATATAACTAAGTATTGCCTGAGACACATGAGTCGCAACTTCATCTATGATAAAGAGAGAAGCTGAAGAAATGAATTAAAATCTGTGTTATGGCCAACACTTTGAACCTGTATCTTGTGCTTACTAGGCAGATGGGGTTAGCTGTTACACCACTGTAGCCGTTCGGTTTAATTATTTCTACGTTCTAGGGGACTAATGGCCTTAGAAGTTAAGTCCCATAATGCTCAGAGCCATTTGAACCATTTCTGTTACCGATACTGTTATGGTGTTGTAGTAGCTAGCACATCTGCCTAGTTTGAGGGAGATCTAGCTTCAAATCCCAGAAATAGCACAAATATAATTCATTTCTTCATCTTTTATCATTGTCCTAGATAATATTGAGACTCATGTGTCTCACGGAATATTTAATTACATCAGATAAATTTAAATGTTAGTAAGTCGTTTCTGGACGGATTTGTCTGGAGTGTTGTCTTGTACGGAAGTGAAATGTGGGAGATACGCTGTTCAGTCAAGAAGAGAGTAGAAGCTTTTGAAAGGTGGTGCCACTGTATAATGGGTGAATTACGAAGAACTACTTGAGCTGAACTGGGGAGAAAAAAAGTTTGCGACACAACTTCACCTAAACAAGCGATCAGTTGATACGATGTACTGTGAAGCATGAAGGAATCGACAGTATTGTAACGAAAGGAAGTGTGGGGTGCAAAAGCTGTAGAGGCAGACCAAGACCTGAACATACAGTAAGCAGATTCAGACGATGTAGGCTGCAATAGTTATAAGGAGATGAAGATGCTCACACAGGATAGAACACCATGGATAGCTGCGTCAGTAAAGAGTTGGGAACAGGGACCACTCTAGTCATATTCCGAAACGGATATATCTTGTGAAGGTGAAAGCCATTACATTCCTTCAGTTGCCTTTTTTGTTATTGATTGCAGCTGCCACAAAGCAATGTTCTTCTTACTGTCACTAAAATACTTCAGTTGATCAACAAAGAAGGATAGTACAAAAATATTCAGGAAAGTACAGAAATAGAGCAATAAAAATCACTTTGGAATGAAATAAATAGGCAGTTCAGGGAAGCCAAGCAGAGAAAATGACAAAAAACTGAAAGAGATATGGTCGTCACAGGGATTGAGCCATCATATAGGGAAGCAAAATAAATTCACTGAAATTGCAAACAGGGTCGTCAAAATTAACAGTGCGAGAGGAATGTTACTGTTAAGCACATAAGAGGCAGTAGAAAATGGAAAGTGTACATCCAAAGTCTCTATAAAGGGGATAAACCGTCTGATAATGCGATAGAAGAAGAAATACACTCCTGGAAATTGAAATAAGAACACCGTGAATTCATTGTCCCAGGAAGGGGAAACTTTATTGACACATTCCTGGGGTCAGATACATCACATGATCACACTGACAGAACCACAGGCACATAGACACAGGCAACAGAGCATGCACAATGTTGGCACAAGTACAGTGTATATCCACCTTTCGCAGCAATGCAGGCTGCTATTCTCCCATGGAGACGATCGTAGAGATGCTGGATGTAGTCCTGTGGAACGGCTTGCCATGCCATTTCCACCTGGCGCCTCAGTTGGACCAGCGTTCGTGCTGGACGTGCAGACCGCGTGAGACGACGCTTCATCCAGTCCCAAACATGCTCAATGGGGGACAGATCCGGAGATCTTGCTGGCCAGGGTAGTTGACTTACACCTTCTAGAGCACGTTGGGTGGCACGGGATACATGCGGACGTGCATTGTCCTGTTGGAACAGCAAGTTCCCTTGCCGGTCTAGGAATGGTAGAACGATGGGTTCGATGACGGTTTGGATGTACCGTGCACTATTCAGTGTCCCCTCGACGATCACCAGTGGTGTACGGCCAGTGTAGGAGATCGCTCCCCACACCATGATGCCGGGTGTTGGCCCTGTGTGCCTCGGTCGTATGCAGTCCTGATTGTGGCGCTCACCTGCACGGCGCCAAACACGCATACGACCATCATTGGCACCAAGGCAGAAGCGACTCTCATCGCTGAAGACGACACGTCTCCATTCGTCCCTCCATTCACGCCTGTCGCGACACCACTGGAGGCGGGCTGCACGATGTTGGGGCATGAGCGGAAGACGGCCTAACGGTGTGCGGGACCGTAGCCCAGCTTCATGGAGACGTTTGCGAATGGTCCTCGCAGATACCCCAGGAGCAACAGTGTCCCTAATATGCTGGGAAGTGGCGGTGCGGTCCCCTACGGCACTGCGTAGGATCCTACGGTCTTGGCGTGCATCCGTGCGTCGCTGCGGACCGGTCCCAGGTCGACGGGCACGTGCACCTTCCGCCGACCACTGGCGACAACATCGATGTACTGTGGAGACCTCACGCCCCACGTGTTGAGCAATTCGGCGGTACGTCCACCCGGCCTCCCGCATGCCCACTATACGCCCTCGCTCAAAGTCCGTCAACTGCACATACGGTTCACGTCCACGCTGTCGCGGCATGCTACCAGTGTTAAAGACTGCGATGGAGCTCCGTATGCCACGGCAAACTGGCTGACACTGACGGTGGCGGTGCACAAATGCTGCGCAGCTAGCGCCATTCGACGGCCAACACCGCGGTTCCTGGTGTGTCCGCTGTGCCATGCGTGTGATCATTGCTTGTACAGCCCTCTCGCAGTGTCCGGAGCAAGTATGGTGGGTCTGACACACCGGTGTCAATGTGTTCTTTTTTCGATTTCCAGGAGTGTAGAAGTCAATATGGAAGTCAGAGAGGATGCAGTGTTAGAGTGAGAGTTAAACAGAACCTTCAAATGGGTGCAGTCAAATAAGGCGGAGGGGATACATCACACCCCTTCGGATTGTTTAAAATCATTGGGAGGGGTGGGGGACACTGACAACCAAATGACTACTCAAGTTGGATTTTACAATTAATGAGTCCAAAGATATACCATCAGACTTTCGGAAAAATACCATTCAAACAATTCTGAAGATAGAGTAGATACGTGTGAGAACTTCCACACAACCAGCTTAGCAAGCACGTGCACCCAAGTTGCTGAGAAGAATAATGTACAGAAGAATGGAAAACAGAGGGTCAGTTAGATCAGTTTGAATTTAGGAAAGGTGAAGGGGCCAGAGGGGCAGCACTGACGTTATGATTGATAATAGAAACTATAACTAAGAAAAAGCAAGGTACCTTCGTAGGATCTGGCCACCTACAAAAAGCGATCGGCAAAGTGAAATGGTGCAAGATGTTCGAAACTCTCGGGAAAATCAAGAGTAAGCTGTCGGCATAGATGGGTAACAAACAACATGTACCAGAACAAAGTGGTAACAACAATAATGGAAGACCAAGAATGAAGTGCTCGGATTAAAACGAGTATAAGCTAGCGTTTCTCCCACAGTGTTCAATTTTTACAGCGAAGAAGCAGTGACGGAAATAAAAGAAAGATCCAGCAATAGGATTAAAACTCAGGATAAAAGGATACCAATGATAAGATTTGCTGATGGCGTTGCCTCAGGGAAGGTGAAGATCTGTTGAATGGAATGCGAAGTCTAATGAGCACAGAATATGGATAGACAGTAAACTGTATAACGACGAAAGTAATGTGGGGGGCGTAGCACAAATGAGATTAGCGACAAATTTAACACAAAAATCGAGGACTACGAAGTAGACCAAGCGAAGAAATTATAACTTTGGACACAAAGTAATACGTGACGGACAACGCGAAGAGGACATAAAAATCATATTAGTTTACAGTCGCTATTTTATTTAACGTACTGACTACCAGTTTCTGTACCAAGTACGATCGTCAGGCCGCGCTACAGTCAAATGAACACAGTACACACTTAAAATATTCTTTGAGAAACGTTTACATAATATTTTTAGCCTAAGAGAGCAAAAGCATTGTGCAAAGCGCAACCTTAAAATATAGGCAGCCGTTTAACCACGGCACTGAGTCGTCAAGTTTGCTTACCAAAGTAGATGTGACATATACTTAAAGTAAAGGTCAATGCTGTGCTTTACATAGACGTTAAGAAAACGAAGTGTTAATAACGCCCATTATTTCTTAAAAAGAATAACAATATCTTAAAATAAAAATTATGTAAAATATGGAATGTAAAAAGACATGTAATAAAACATTATGATTAATCAATCGTCACTGTAACAAGACATTAAAGGCAGAATATCTCATCTAAGCTGCTATGATTTCATCCATCGTTTGTACGTTGTCTGTACCACTATAAAACATCCCTCTGACAATGGATCTACCAAACATGAATGACTGCAAACAATATTAGAACAATTTATGTTGAAGTAATATCCAGATACAAATGGTATAGTATTAATCTACAATTGTCAGCTGACAGTCTGTGATCGCATTTATAGCTGCGTGTTCATCTGTACCATGTAATGGTACTTGAATTACGTAACCATTACGGCACCTCATCTGAACCTCTCGATACCAGTAATATTCTACTGTGTTTCTGTTAACTACTTAACATATTTCTGAGACAACATTCAGATTTGATTTCATTTGTGATACATCGATATGTTTATATTGCAATGATATTATTCTTATGTGTATTCTTTCTTTTGTCACTATGATCTTTGACGTACTTGTAACTCTGATTTTTGGGCGCGTAAGCGGTTATTAGTTAGTTAGTTACTTGAGTTGTTAGAGAGGCGGACCTTGAAAAAGTCGAGTCTTGGACGTCATGTTGGAAAGATGCATATTGTAGTTGACTTATAAAATGTGAGGAAGATGTTTTCAAGTATGTTTTGTATTGTGAAGTGATGTTTAGTGTGTCTTGTGATATTGCAATAAAAGCAGTTAAAAGGAAGTGTAACTTAATTTCGGAGTGCTGATTATTTTTTTACATCACCATTGTCCAGCAAAAGTGTAATCTCCAAGAATGGTTTGAGAAGCGCATCTACAAAATTTTTGAATATAGCAGAATAAAACCTAGGCCTCTTTGCATCCGAACTTGGAATCATCACCATCTAGATTTTCGACGATTTTACAACGAGACCAGCGTGGGAAACACAAAAAGATGAGTGCCTAGTTTTTTCATTATTACATGAAATGACTATTAACTGTCCTGGCCCATAATATAACTTCGTTGTTGCCCGATAATGCAGTATTTAGCAGCGTGAGCAACACCACAATCGTTATTAAAATTTTGACCTTCGTTGTGGTAGGGTTGTTAGAACCAGCAGTGCCCAGGTGTACGGTTAAGCCCCTGATGGTATGGCACTTCCTCCTCTCTCCCTCACAGTTTGAAATGTGGCAGTGATACAAGGTGCGTTCCATAAGTAATGCGACCAAATCCATAAGAAAATCATTAACTGAATATGTTCGTACAAATAATCAAACATTTTCAAAATAGCACCCTCTTGCGTCGATACACGTCTGGAGACAGTGTTTCCATTCCTGGAAGGTATTTCCATGCCTGAAAGGCATCCTGGAATGCCTTTTCCGGAATGTCCTTTGAAGCTGATGTAACACGCGCCTGGATGCTTTCAATCGTGTCCCAGTGTTTTCTTTTCATAACTCCTTTTAACCGAGGAAACGAAAAAAAGTCAGCGGGAGCCAGGTCAGGATTGTAGGAAGGCTGGGGAACCAATGGGGTCTCGGTCCTGGCGAGGAAGTCGTTGACAATGAAGGCGCTGTGACTCGGCGCGTTGTCGTGGTGAACTTTCCACGTGTCCTTGATGTCGCTTTGGCAGCGTGAGGCCCTCCTTTTCAATCTTTTGAGCACTTCCAAGTAGAAAGCCGAGTTCACTGTAGTCCCAGTAGGTACGAATTCGTGCCTCTGACGTCAAAGAAGCCAATGAGCACAGTTTTGATAGTGGACTTGCTCATGCGTGCCTTCTTGGGACGGGGCGACGATGGGGTGTGCCACTCTGAACTCTGCCTTTTTGCCTCAGGGTCGAACTCAAAAATCCACGACTCATCACCAGTGATAACTGAGTTTAAAAAATGAGGATCATTTTCACACATTTCCAACATTTCTCGGCACCGAAGCACTCGCATGTGCTTGTGTTCGTCGGTCAACACTTTTGGGACGAGTTTGGCACACACCTTCCTCATCTTCAAATCTTCAGTCACAATGCGGAAAACGGTTATTTTTGACATGTTATGTGCTATCAATTGAAGGATCAGCCGTCTGTCAGAGTCCAAACAATCCCGCACACGCATCACATTTTCGTCGACTCGTGCTGTTGATGGCCGTCCACTGCAAGGTTCGTCAGTGTCCAAACAATCCCGCACACGCGTCGCATTTTCGACGACTCGTGCTGTTGATGGCAGTCCACTGCGAGGTTCGTCGGTGACCTCCTCTCGGCCCTCCATGAACCACTTGCGCCATCCGAAAACTTGTGATTCGGCCAAGCAGTCAGTCCCAAAGGCATGCTGAAGTAATGGAAACCTTTCGGTGGCGGACTTCCCAAGTCTAACGCAAAATCTGATAACGTAACGTTGCTCTACAGAATGATCCACTGTGCCGCGTTACATAACCTCAAAACGGCGTTGACTGAAACGCACGTCCTGACTCTCCGGCAGCTCGCAGCCGAATGAGACAAAGGGCGTTTTGAAGCTAACACCCCCCTACACTTAGCCCAGCCGGTTACAACACGCTGTGGTGTACCGTTGCGTCAGAAAAAAAGTTGGTCGCATTACTTATGGAACATACTCGTTATGTGCAACCACTGTCCTCGCTCATTGTGGACGTAGTTGTCTGCAACCGTGAGAGTCGAGTAACAGGAGAAAGAGATTGGAGTAGAAGGTGTAGGGGTGTGGTCACTTATTAAAGACCCTTTGGTGAAAACCACGTGGTGATCAGACTTATAGACGACGAGATATTTCAGATTTAATTTAGTACTGAAATCAGAATTCGTGGTACCATACAGAGGCAGGGGGCGAACATTGTCGTCAGGTGGGGAGGCAGAACCCCTTCAGGTATGGTGAGTTGTCATAGCACAGTTCGCACATGTCGATGGAAAGTTTAGGCGAAACCAGCAGAAGAGTACGAAATACACAGTCTAAAAATTGGACGCAATTTCTCAGACAGACACCCCTTGGCGACACGCAGATGAACGAGTCCAAGGAAAGAAAAACAGTACATTATAGAAACACATTTTATAGGAGTATAAATAGACTGAGCTTTTTTTTGCTATCGTTTCGGCCTGCTATGGATCACGAAGATTTTTATCTCCGCCCTGATTGTGTTTTCCTCTTTTGCCAGTAGATTTTCATTTTGGCTGACTGTGCTTCTTTTCTCTGTTTTGACCATTTGGAGGCAGGACGTGGGACTGATGTAGTAAGCGAAATAAAGTTTTTAGTAATTTTGAATTTTTCTCTGAAAACTTCTCGATCCTGAATGTCATCAAATGAAATTTCAGCTTCCTGTAAATCCTTTTTAACTTAGCTTGCCCATTTTGAATACGATTTTGTTTTTGAAATTGATGAGTGTATGCGATGAGCAAGCCTTTGCAGGTTTACTCTTTTCAGATGACCAAAAAGCATCATTCTCCGCTTCCTCATGCTGGTAACAATGTCTTCTGTATGTTCGTATAAATGACAGTTGTGTCTTCGGCGGAATTCTCCATTTTCTTTGATAGGGCCAAGGATTTTCCTCAAAATTTTCCGGTCTTTTATTTCAAGTTTTCGTAGTGGACCTTTCTTCGTCATGGTGAAACATTCTGATGCATACAGAACTGACAGTCTAATTACGGTGTTATAATGATAGAGTTTCAGGTTTAAAGTCAGGCTTTTGCTTTTGTAAAAGTCTTTGCACAGATGAAAAGCACCTTCTAGTATTATTTCAGAAGATTTTGCCACTGGAGGAAGCGACGTAGAACATTATAGTTTTGATAGTAAAATCATCGGCAAAAGGCTTGTCAGATCCCAAAATAATGGTTCAAATGGCTCCGAGCACTATGCGACTTAACTTCTGAGATCATCAGTCCCCTGGAACTTAGAAGTAATTAAACCTAACTGACCTAAGGACATCACACACATCCATGCCCGAGGCAGGATTCGAACCTGCGACCGTAGCAGTCGCTCGGCTCCAGACTGCAGCGCCTAGAACCGCTCGGCCACTCCGGCCGGCAGAAGTCTACACACAGTTCATGTAATTCGCATAAATAACGGGGTGCTGATTTACGTACGTAGTGATGGCACCCGATAGCAACCCAGATGTGTTCCATAGGATTTCCATCAGGCGAATTTGTTCTCCCAAACATCAGTGTGAGTTCACTATAATGCATCTGAAACCACTGCAGCACGGTTCTGGCTCCGAAACACGGACAATTGTGCTGCAGAAAGATGATATCACCGTCGGGAAACACATCGAGCACGAAGGGATGCAGGTGTTTCGCAGCTGTCAGCGTGTCTTCGATTACTACCACAGGTCCCATGCAAGCGCAGGAGAATGTCTGCTATAGAATATTACTGCTCCCACAAACCTCCGTCCGTGACGCGCAGCACGTTTCCAGCCGTCGTTCACCTCGATGACAGCGTTTGTGGAGACGACCAGCGACCTTCTGTAGCAAAAGTATGATTCACCCGAAGAACTGACATGTTTCCATTGATCAGCGGTCGAATGCATATGGTCCCATGCCCACTGCACTAGTAACTCACGATTTCGTTGGACCAGCGCGTGAACGCGTAGCGGTGCTCTGCTGCAGAGCTCCATGTTCAACGATGTGCCATGAATGGCGTACTCCAAAACTTTTGTTCGTGCATCAGGACTGTGCTCTCTCGGCAGAGATGCCACAGATCAGCATCTATCCTACGTTAGAGACCAGACAGACCTCCGAACCTCACGTTCTATGAAGAGTCGCGGACGTGCAACCATTTAGCCCCTAATGGTAGTTTCACTGTCCTATCTCTTTTTGTAGATGCTCACGACAGTGAAAGGTATGTGCTAAACTATGATCAGGGTAGATCCAGAAAATAAAGTCGGTAGTTGCCAACCACAAAGTAGAATGAGTATAATGTCTTTGAGAAGGAGGCTCTTTGATGGTTAAGAGACCCGGGCACGTGCAGTAAAAAACTCGTGAGCAGCTAGGTGCCCAGAGGAAGCAGATGTGTGGTGACAGCTTTAAGGTAGGACTCGCGCTGCACAATTACACTGAGCAAACTTTAGCAAGTAAATGAGAGGAGATATACAATGATTTCAAAATGGTTTTTTGGTAGATAATGTTCAGAGATAGGATTTGTATGTGCAAGGTTTGACACAGTAAGCGTTTTGTAAAATTTTTTTGTATAAGTGATTCATGCTACAACAATGTTGGTAATGGTAGTTTTTGTGTATGACTTAAAAATTTAACAATATATAAATTGAGATCAACATTGTGATTAACTGTAACAGCCTGAATCATAATCCACATCCTTAGCTTGTATTGAATATGAAAATGAGTAGTGAAGTAACGTTACCCACCAATGAAAGGAAATGAGGCCTCTATGCAATATATACGTGCAGTTCATGGTTTGAAATCGATTTTGGTATAACTAAAGTTATGAGAGCAAAGTTATTTCAAATAATTAATTTTATGCCATTTGCACAACTGGCATTAAACAAGGGAAAATATAATTTCATTAAGTAAACATCAGGGCCAAAAGTTAATTTTTCAGTACCATCTTAATGCCATTCCACAAACGGCATTATTCTCTTAAACTTGATTGCTGAGTCAAATACATGTTTCATTACTGGCAAAAATGGAGGAGTGCAAGAAACAAGTTCGCAGACACAGTCAGATGCAGGTTGGTTGAATAATTAATTTGGAACGATTTTATCTTTGATACTTTCACTAATTAAAAAGTAAACAATTCTGGTTAGATACTTTCACTTTTAAACATAGATTTATCCATGTTACTTTCAACAGTAGCACGTCAACATTCGACCAGCTTCACCGTTTTCGAGATACTCGTTCAATGTCTGCCTAATAATAATCTGCCCTTATCCAAAGTCACTTATCTCAATGTATTTCCCCATTTGCAGCCCATACCTTTGTTAGGGTGATCCCCCTATCCGTGTCTGCTCCGCTTACATACATCTGTTACCGTGTCACTTGCCCACAACGCCTCCAGGTGGCATCCGACCATCGCAATGGGTCATAATGTCTCTGGTGATCAGGGTATGTCAGATGGCAGTCCACTTTAGTCACATCATAAGCTCTGTCTTTGTTCGTTTGACGTTAAATATGTCTGATTGTAAAGAAATGCTTCAAACTATATTTTAGATAGTTACTATGTCTATAAACTTAAACTCCCTGACGTTATTCAATCTGTATATTGAGCAGGCAGTAAAGGAAACTAAAGAAAAATTCGGAGTAGGTATTAAAATACATGGAGAAGAAATAAAAACTTTGAGGTTCTGCGATGACACTGTAATTCTGTCAGACACAGCAAAGGACTTGGAAGAGCAGTTGAACGGAATGGACAGTGTCTTGAAAGGAGAATATAAGATGAACATCAACAAAAGCAAAACGAGGATAACGGAATGTAGTCGAATTAAATTGGGTGATGCTGAGGGTATTAGATTAGGAAATGTGACAGTTAAAGTAGTAAATGAGTTTTGCTATTATAAATAACTGATGATGGTCGAAGTAGAGAGGATATAAAATGTAGACTGGCAATGGCAAGGAAAGCGTTTCTGAAGAAGAGAAATTTGTTAACATCGAGTATAGATTTAAGTGTCAGGGAGTCTTTTCTGAAAGTATTTGTATGGAGTGTAGCCATGTATGGAAGTGAGACGTGGACGATAAATAGTTTGGACAAGAAGAGAATAGAAGCTTTCGAAATGTGGTGCTACAGAAGAATGCTGAAGATTAGATGGGTAGATCACATAACTAATGAGGAAGTATTGAACAGGATTGGGGAGAAGAGAAGTTTGTGGCACAACTTGACCAGAAGACGGGATCGGTTGGTAGGACATGTTCTGAGGCATCAAGGGATCACCAATTTAGTATTGGAGGGCAGCGTGGAGGGTAAAAATCGTAGAGGGAGACCAAGAGATGAATACACTAAGCAGATTCAGAAGGATGTAGGTTGCAGTAGGTACTGGGAGATGAAAAAGCTTGCACAGGATAGAGTAGCATGGAGAGCTGCATCAAACCAGTCTCAGGAGTGAAGACCACAACAACAACAACATAAACTTAAACGGAGATAGGTTAACTGAACAACGCTTATGGCGCGTCAATACACATCAGCTAAAGTGTTGCATCACCCTGGGATGTCGTACAGGTGTCTTGCTACTGCTTTAGGAAGGTCAATATTGACGTTTTTCGGAAACATACACAGTTATCAAGAGTGGGGTAGAATGCCGCACTACAATGGATTCCAGCATTTCAGTTGAAGGTAAAGCACCAGTAGGGACGCATTAGAGACGTCTGTGAAGCAATAGGATGAATATTATCATGCCATGAACGACAACTGCGACCAGTGATTGGGTCTGCATCATCATGATGCATGCAGACGGCTTCTCAACCAGGGAAGTTGCTCGACATGTGCACCAGAGTCAAAGTGATGTAAAGCAGGCGTGGGATAATTCCAATTGACAGGTAGTGTTGAGGGCTTACACCATGCATGTTGTCCACATTCGAGAAGTGCACAGGACAATCACTATCTACGACTTTTGAGTCAAAGAAACCATGGGATGAACGATCCAGAATGGAATTTGGCTCTCGCAGAAGCTGCAGAATGTCATGTATCGCATCAAATTATTAGGAGACGACTGAAAGGTGCGAATCTCCGTAACACAGTCATAGCAAGCACCATGTCGTACACCACAGCACCATGGAGTGCGTTAGAGGTGTGCAAGAATTCACGCAGAATGGATGTCCCAGGATTGGTGTCAGGTGTTGTTTCCGGACGAAACTAGGATGTGTTTCTACCATGATAATCGCAGGCAACGTGTTGGACAGCCTGGTCATTCCAAAGGCCTCCAGTACTGTGTGCCAGACGTACAACAAGGTGGTGTGGTATTGTTGAATAGCATTAAATTGGGCCCCCATACGCCTGTTATGGTTGTTGAGGCCCACCTCACTCAGGGATGAAATTCTGCAAGCACTAGTGTGACTGTTCTGGTGACAGTTTCAGCTTGAAGGGTGGTAACGCGTCTTCTCATCGTGCTGTGTCCACGAACACATTCCTTCACTATGTTCGCATGACCAGGATGGAGAGGCCAGCTTGTTCCCAGGAGATGAACGTCACTGAAACGAACTCTTTTTGGATGTCGACAAAAACCACCTACTCCATATGACTTATGCTAATCGCCGCTGAAGAGTGGGACAATTTGGACCACAGCTGGCTCTATGATCTCATCGATGGTATTCCACAATGCACTCAAGCCTGCGAGGGAACGCTCCACCACATACTGAAGTTGCTCAGGAACGTTGTGAAAAACACCCCACGGGTAAAACGTTCTCGGTTTTCAGGCCGCGTCAATTCGAATAAAATCCTCGAGCCTTCGATGACCATCTCCACCACCGTCGTCAGTATATATCCGGAAAGCTAGCGGAGCTGTTGCCTGAGGGAGCATCGGTGACGTCAGGTGGCAGTTTGAAACTGCCGCTCCCGCGTCGTGCATCTGTCTTTGCTTTCTTTTGATGTCCAACGCCCGTCCCCATGCCCTGCTGAGTGTATACCCCTGGCGTCTGTTGAAATTGTTGTAGTTTAAACGAATCTCAGCCGCTTCCTTTATAGCGGAGTCCCAATATGTAGATGCATGAGCCAACAGTTTTGTATTTTCGAACTGTATTTTATGTCCGTTTATGCATGAGCCAACAGTTTTGTATTTTCGAACTGTATTTTATGTCCGTTTATGCGTCTACATATTGGGACTCCGTTATAAAGGAAGCGGCTGAGATTCGTTTAAACAACAACAATTTCAACAGACACCAGGGGTACACACTCAGCAGGGCATAGGGACGGGCGTTGGACATCGAAAGAAAGCAGAGACAGATGCACGACGCGGGAGTGGCAGCTTCAAACGTGGCGCCTGCCGCTGGCGCCACCTGATGTCGCCAGTGCTGCCACGGGCAATAGTTCCGCTAGCTGCCCTGGTCGACTTAAGCGCGCGCGCCACAGTGGGTCTCTCTGATTGGCTGCGGATGATGTCATCATGCCTATATAAACGAGAAACCGTAGCAGCCCCGGCAGTCAGTGAACTACTGACGACGATGGTGGAGATGGTCATCGAAAGCTCGAGGATTTTATTCCAATTGACGCGGCCTGAAAACCGAGAACGTTTTATTCAAGTGTGCCATCGCGAAAGACTCCTAGGACACAACCCCCCATGGGAATCCTACGATTTTGTCGTTATATAAATGATTTTGGTTTTTTAATTCGGTGATCTGTAACACTGTGAATGAATATATACACATGCCTGAGAGTCAGTTTTTGTTTTTATGCCTTGAAGTCCGAAATAAGGGATGATCCAAAACTGTTGTTAATGTGTGTATGCTTTCAGTCAACCCAATACCAGTAAGTTGGATGTTGCTAATTTGTGATTGTGTAGTAGCTCAGAGTTGCTGTAGATTGTCGCTGATTGCCATCTAATCGTGTGACTTATTGTATGCTGATTTTAAAACTATCCTAGTGGTCTATGTTTATTTCTGTGTCACAGGGCAGCAAAGTGGTTTAAGCTGCTAGTAACTAATTTGATATGGAGGGATTATCTTCTCAATCGTATTTGGTTTTAGTCTTGCAAGCTCCCTCAATGCTGATGAGTGATAATAGCTTTGCATAAGTGTTGTAACGTCTGTACACCAACTTAATTGCAGGAGCAGTGCCCTCAGTAATATATTTGATTTTACCGGGTTAGTTTCTTCTTTCTTTATCGGCGTTCCAACCTTTTTCAGAGTTACTATTGTATTCACGCAAGGTTCAATTACATGGGCACATAGGAGTGCAGGCAAGCTTAGCTCATTGAGAATGTGCAGCTGCACTGCAAGAACGCAGTATCTGAAAGTAGGTCAGTGTTGTAAATAACATTTCCGTTACCACTTACCGTCCCAGACACATTGTTCGATACTACTTTGCAGCAGTTAGCTTTCGGCTGCATGTTTTTCTTGGTAGAAAGAGATGTGTCTATAATGCTGAGTGATTTGTGAAGTTATGTAGAACATGTTTTTATTCTCAAAAGCATCATTTGCGAAAAAGGTAGTAGTTTCATAGCTGAGGGGAAGTAAACCATGTTGCAAGCTCACAAACCCACCAAGGATTTGTATGAAACATGCTGTTATGAGAGTCTACATCGAGGGTCTCAATATTGGGTGAAGTCCACAAAACTGATCTGTTCAGTTGTCTTATGTTACCCTCTTGTGGCAGTTAAATCTATTCTTTACATCCTAATCTTGGTGGTACTTTATGGCAGTAAGTGATAAGATCACTCGTACATTTTATGGCAGTAAGTGATAAGATCACTCGTACATTCATAATTTCCTCGTGGATCTGAAACTTAAAATAGTAAATCGAGTGTATTTAACCCTTCCATGCTTAAATTTTTGCATATATTTGAAAAATAAAATTTCGGTAACTATCTTCCTTTGTGATAAATAATACACTTCCATTAGCAAAAAAAAAAAAAAAAAAAAATTGAGCTGACTGATTTCGAATATCGGTGAAGTCGAATGTGTGTGTTCTACAATCCTAGCTAAATTCATGTTTTCATGTGAACCTAGGATTTTCAGAGTTAATTTTTTTAAAATATTTATATAACATGATTTCACATTGAGTTTATTTCGTAGAAAGGTTTTTAACTGCAGTTGTTTACAAAATGTCTTACAATGAGTCTGGCAGTTTTCATACTGAGCAAATGGGACACAAAGTTTGAAGAACATTCTGTAGGTACAGCTAAAGTTACCTTTGGGAATAACATTATTTAAAATGAGCATATGATACAAGAGATAGGAAGTAATCATGAACTTTTATACTTAATTCCTGTTGTTGTTGTTGTGGTCTTCAGTTGTGAGACTGGTTTGATACAGCTCTCCATGCTACTCTATCCTGTGCAAGCTTCTTCATATCCCAGTACCTACTGCAAACTACATCCTTCTGAATCTGCTTAATGAATTCATCTCTTGGTCTCCCTCTACGATTTTTGCCCTCCACGCTGCCCTCCAATACTAAATTGGTGATCCCTTGATGCCTCAGAACATATCCTACCAACCGGTCCCTTCTTCTAGTCAAGTTGTGCCACAAACTCCTCTTCTCCCCAATTCTATTCAATACCTCCTCATTAATTATGTGATCTACCCACCTAATCTTCAGCATTCTTCTGTAGCACCACATTTCGAAAGCTTCTATTCTCTTCTTGTCTAGACTATTTATCATCCGCATTTCACTTCCATACATGGCTACACTCCATACAAATACTTTCAGAAACGACTTCCTGACACATCTATACTCGATGTTAACAAATTTCTCTTCTCCAGGAACGCTTTCCTTGCCATTGTCAGTCTACATTTTATATCCTCTCTACTTCGACCATCATCAGTTAGTTTGCTACCCAAATATCAAAACTCCTTTACTACTTTAAGTGTCTCATTTCCTAATCTAATTCCCTCAGCATCACCCGACTTAATTCGACTACATTCCATTATTCTCGTTTTGCTGTTGTTGATGTTCATCTTACATCCTCCTTTCAAGACACTGTCCATTTCGTTCAACTGCTCTTCCAAGTTCTTTGCTGTCTCTGATAAAATTACAATGTCATCGGCAAACCTCAAAGTTTTTATTTCTTCTCCATGGATTTTCATACCTACTCCATATTTTATTCCTAAGGGACCATTAATGAACATCTCACTATAAATGAATATTTACAGGTACCTGAACAGAAGAGCAGTAAGTTACTCAAATATCAAGTGGAGCTTAGAGAAAAGCAACTCCCACAACTTATTACAAAATGGATATACAAATGTTACATCACCTGATAGATACACTTCTGTTCCACATCTAACTGATGTTGATAATAATATTTACCCCCTTACTGCCCTCCCAGCTTCTGATCTTCGAATGTACCTGCCCTGGTTTATCTGTTTCTGCTTCCCTTGCTCCTCTCACTCTTGGACCTCCATATCAGCCCCCACCCCCCACCGACCTCTATGACCAACCTGGATAATAATATACAATTTTTGAGGCTAATTATCAATGTATTATTTTTTTACATAATGGAAACATTTATATGTTCTCAAATCTAATCATACTATCACTATGACAGATTTAGTTGTAGGCTTAACACACACACACACAGATATATATATATATATATATATATATATATATATATATAAATCTATTTTTATTCAAAGACCATTACAAAGTCTGCACACACACACACACACACACACACACACATATATATATATATATATATATATATATATATATATATATATATATATATATATATCTGTGTGTGTGTGTGTGTGTGTGTGCAGGGTTTGTGATGATCTTTGAATAAAAATAGATTTGTACATTTATGATGTTCTATGTTGTTGAGCATCACCTCATTATGGATCTGTAGAAAGAACACCAGAACACCACACCTAATAGGATACAGTTATACCTCCAGGAAGACCGCCAATACTGCTGCATCACCATGTTCCCTATAGGAATTCTCCTTGCCACGTGCTGCTTTTCTTGAAAATACCATATGCATCTCCATAGCATAGCTGAAATTAGAAGAAAGATATTGGTTCGTCATGATTTTTAAGATAAACTGGTAAGAACATTAACTTTACTGCTACAGTCTACTAGTATTTTTTTTGTACCCATCATGTGAGGGCATCATTGGAGAATATGTTGATAGCACAATTAAAGACAATTGCAAGCAAGTAAACAGTTTTTGGAAATATGTACTATAGTCCAAAGGAGTGTTGGAGAAATCGAGCAGTAAAAATTGTAATACATAATGTAAACAAAAAATACAAAATTGAATGTTCAGGAATGCATAGTTTATATAATTGGTATTTTTAATATCCCTGTCAATGTGCAAAATCGATAGAGGCTCATAGGTATTACAAATCGTGACTGACAATCGCCATCAGGGATGCATGCAGCATGTGACGTGGAGAAAACTGCTCACAACAGTGAGGCCAGGCAGACAGATGTGACCCAGTCTAGTAAAGTCCATTGCAGTCACGCCTATCTGCTCTTCGGAATTCGACTCTTCATTGTACCTTGTAACACTTTTTACAAGATACTGATCCTATCACTTTATAATCAGACTGGTAGCCAGGGGAGGTTACTTGAAAGGACTCATTATGGTTTGGTTTACACCCATGATGATTCTGTTGTCCAATTCCTAAGGCATGCAGAGTAGCTGAATAAGCTATCTGAGAGAACAGATACACAAAACTTTGACTATGGGAGACCTAACTTGGGAAATAACAGTCATCACAACATTAATAATAACGAAGGTAGAAGGGGTTGCAATAATTACAGGAATTCCCAGTCAGAGAGAGAACATATGTGAGGTAATCAGGACTAGATTTTAGATAGAATAGTAACCAAGTGTTTGAAAATAGAGGTATATCATGGCAAGAGTACAGTCAGCCACAACAACCTTTCATACCTAATGGTGCAAAGAATTGCCTATTAAAACTCAAGACTCTGTGTTGGTGGTCTATAATGTGAGAGTTTGATGTGATAATGCAGGGACCACTGACAATGAGCAATGTTAAAATCAGAATTATGATGATGCCAGTGTAGTGGATATCTTTTAAATGTATGCAGTTACCACTGATGAAAACTATTGGAGTAAGTTTTGGAAAGAACAATTAAGCGATAAAAGCAGTAAAGAAACAAAATGTGATGACTATTGTTTGAAAGATGGGGAGTTGCATGAGTTGTTCAGTCAAGAATTTGGGGGTGGACTAGAAGGTGAGGACAGTCGAGAATTACTTATTTTTGAGCAGAGAGCTAAGGACAAAGTAGACAATAAGTTAACTAACGCTTTTCTGAAAGGTAATTTGGTAAATAAAGATGCTGAAGATGTGACAGTTGAAGATGAAGAAGAAGTGGGTTATTGTGTTCGTTCAGTGAAGAAATGATGTTAGTAGATGAAGATCATGATGTCTTAGACATTGTAAAGCTGTTAGATTCTGTAGAGGATTCTAAGGAAATGTGTGTTATTTGACGTTTGTCACATTAAAAATGCCTAATTGAGATCATGTTTCTTATAGCAATGGAGGTGGAGATCATTTAAATACTGAGCAAAGTTCACAATGTGTAAATTTAGATGTTGGTATGGGAGAAGGTGAAAGGTGTCTTTACTGTATTTGGACTAATTTAGGAACATTTCTTATTAAGTCCTTTTGTGAAAGACTGACTGCGATAATCAGGTAACTGTATCCATGGTGGTAGAAAAAGTATAAAAATATGTTTTAGAACTATTTTAAAGAAAATATGAGTAATAGTAACCAGAATTTTAGTGATGTAGAGATTCTGTTTCAAAATAGTAGCCAAGAGCAGAATGATCGCAAAATTTGAAGTGAATATTAAACCAGCAGAAAGTGTATCTAATATTAACAGTAATAATAAAGAAACTGAAGTTAATGACGTGCAGTGTGATAGAACAGACGAGTATGATGATGGCATACCTTGCAAATTTGTGGAAAAAGCTCTAAAGCGAAGCTTTTCGCAGACATAGTAACTCAGGGGAGTGCTAATCAGTTGAAATGCTTGCAAACACAATATGTAGTGTACTGAAATTTTGTCTTCTGAATTTATTGGTGTGTGCTAAAAACACACATTGTGCATAAAAGTGTCATGTAATTAGAATATAGTGGATGGAAATTTTAAATTTAAACCTTACTTCCATATTTTAGCAAGAATAAGGTACACAAAATTGAGAAAAATGCATATCTTGTTTTCAACAAACATAGTAGTTTTTTATGTATACTAATTTGTTGCTTTAATCACTGTCGCTTTCAGGAAAGCTGCTTATTCTTGTAAGCTACACCAATGTTCTTCCATAAGCTTGTGTGTACATGATTTATGTAGATCTTCTTAAAAATTTAATCTCCCAAAGGAGTTCAAATTTTATATATGTATATACAGGGTATTTCACTTAATGTGTTTGCCTCTGTAAGTTATGAGGTAATAGGCGACAGAAATATTTATTGTGGTAGGTCACCATAAGAAACTTACACTGTCTGTGGAGATAGTTCTATCGCCTATTACTTCGTAACTTACAGAGGCAAACACATTAAATGAAACACCCTGTATATTATGTGGACATTTGTTCCTGCTCTTACTCAAATCACATTTACTTTTCATGTGGTTAACATTAGCCTTCAGGCATAATTATATTAGTCCTATGAGTAAAAGTAAGCAATTTTACATTCATGAAACAAGTTGTAATATACAAGAAGGCATTAAGTATAAACATTTTAGAAGATCTCAGCCAAACCTTAATTTTGAACATAATTTACCTGAAGTACACAACTGATCAATATCTGCACTGACTGAACAATTCTCATCTAATTCATATTTGTTTATTTGTCTACTAGAATATGATTTCTCAGAGTTTCAATTTTACTTTTATATTTCTAAGAATGTGCTAATGAACTGATTGTAACACATAAACTACCTCTCATTTTTTTTACACTTTGATTAGTGTCAATAATTCACTCACAAATTCCTTACATTTTGTAAATTATTGCAAAACCTGTATGCCAAACTGATGGGGGTTGTACCACACCAGTTACAAAATTTTATTGCTCATCTGAGGAATTGGATCACAGTATCCCTTTTTCTGCCTCATTTAGCTATAAAAACCCAATCTGCCAGTCACTTCCAAGTCTAATGAGATGAAATATTCTGCATGTGGTTGCGTCAATCTGGGTTCTGTAGCTGAAAGAGATTCCACTGTTGTAAAACATAAGCTTATTCCGGGGAAAGTCAACTTGAAGAGGATTCACCACCCAAATTCAATGAAATAAGAAAGATGGTGACGAAGAAGGCACCTAACACCAGGAGAAGTCAAGATTCCAACGCCATGCCCTCAAGAAACTGACGACAACAAGGGGAGGATGGAGGTTTAATAGTCAAGAAAAACAGCGTAGGGCACTTTCTGTAAGCTTCCTTGATACAAAAGAGCAATTAATCAAACCACTGCAACTCAAAGTTCCTAACATTAAAGTTATTACAGAAAGTCAAATTTTCGACATCACTTAAATATATGACCACCATTTTGAATATTACATTTCATATTTTGTATTTTAAAAAATACAGAGACCGCCAGAAAAATGTATGCACACTTTAAGGACGAAAAGTATTACTTATGTATTTATTTTACATTTAATAATTGACCACACATGTTGTGAACCTTCAGCTTAGCACATGGTTACTTTAAATGTTCAAAATGTTCACCGTTGGCGGCTATACATGTAACAGAACGACGAGCAGGCGCCGCAGCTATGTCAGTCAATGTTACATTGGAGGTCGCCGCACATGTCGCTGTAATCTCGTGGCGAAGTTCCTCCAGCGTGCGTGGCTTACGTCAATAGACGTTATCTTTCACAGCTCCCCACATGTAAAACTCCTTAAGTGTTAGAACTGGTGACAGTGGAGGGAACTCAATGGGCCCTCTTCGTCCAATCCAATTCCCTCGAAAATTGTCATCCAGGAGAGCTTGTACGGCTAGGTGGTAGTGTGGTGGCGCCCCATCCTGTTGGTAGAAGACCTCTTCATCAGCTCCATAAAACGCACGTACACCTGGCAAAATCGATGTGCATAACATTCTTCTCCGTGACAGTAGCATCAAAGAGAAAGGGTCCTATTAAGCCTCTAGATGATAGTCCACAACACACGTGAACCCCTGGTAGATTGACCGCTTTATCTACATAAACATGCGGTTTTTCCGGTGCCCAGTACACACTGTTACTCCGATTCACGGTGCCATTAAGTTAAAATTGTGCCTCGTAACTCCACACTACCTTTGTCACAAATTGTTCGTCATCAGTTAACATTTGCAGATAACATTCGCACAATTGCATTCGGCGATCAGAATCGTCGTCATTAATTACGTGAAGTAATCGTGGAACGTAAACTTTCCACTTTGCAGCTTTCAGAATTCTTTGCACACTTGTTCTGCAAACCCCCACTTCATGTGCACATTGTGTAGCTGACTTCTGTGGAGAATTAACAAACGTTTCCAACACGAGAGCCGACGAAACAGGACTTGTAGCTGTATACTGTCTTACTGGTCTTCCTTTGTGATTATCACAAATCGTTTCATGCAATTCAAATTTGTTGATGATGCATTTAATTGTTAGAAGGGTTGGCGGTTCTGTTCCAAACTCCCGCCTCCACTGGCGTTACACTTCAGTGGCTTTATCGAACTTGAAAAACGAATTCACAATACAATTTCGTTGCTCGAATGTCAATCGTGCTCCAGGCATCTTGTTTTCCCAATACTGAGATGAAAATACTAACATCTGTTGAACCAAAGACCATACTAGAACACACCCATAACTCAAATCTAACGACAATATCGATAGAGCCTGACAAAGAGTGTACACATTTTTCTGTCAGAAACTGTATATCTGCGAGATTGTTATTCAGATTTTGCAAAAACACCAGATTTAAAGTAAGAATTTACCTAATTTGTGTAACATCAAACATGTTACTGACATAAATAAAACTTATATCTGGGCAAAGCTGTTATAATTGCATCAATAGTGGAATATGAATGGATGTTAAGTGGGTATTGTGACACTTCTTGCATAGTATCAATCCTTCAACTTTATGATCAGGTCGATACCTGAGCAACAAAACTCGTCAAACTAAGTTTCAATAAGCTCGATTTGCATTTTTATCTAGGAGTTTGAGCATCAGCGTAACTGACTGAAGTTTGAAGCGGTGTCAGCACTGAAACATGTATGGTCCATTTTTCTTCAGTGAGCTAAAGGTTTCAACAAACAATTACGCAGACGTGCTTGACCAGTAACTGGTGCCACAGATAGATCTGGGTTCCACAGATTAATTACATCTTCGACCATGATCAGGCACCTGAACATTGGAGTATGGGGGTTTGGACGTTTGTAAATGAACATCTTCCAAACAATTGGGTCTGTGCTACTGGATACCTATGGGACTATTTTTATGTGTTAAGACCTTCTGTATGTGCATCCTTTGCCAAAAGCAATTCTAGGATGCAGAAGATGCCTTTTTAATATTCTTGACTCGATAATTGCACATATCCTTTCGTATCCTTGGCATGTTGTTAGATATAGTCCGTGTGACCAGGAGTTGTACTGAACACATAAAAAATATTACACAGTTACAGCCATTTGGTTTTTGCCAGTGGCAGTGTAATGGTGTCTGATGTGGCAAAGGACTTGGGATAACAGCTGAACAGAATCAATAATGTCTTGGAACAAAGTAAAACTAGAATAATAAAAAAACATAAAATATTTGTATATACTGCTCACTGCCCTGATCATCTGTCAGGAGATGTCAAAATAGGTGAATATTTTGCAGTAAACTGGAACAGTTAATATTTACAGAATTAATACACTGTCAGAATGAAATATAGTTATGTACTTTTAATAAATTTATGCTCAAAATATCTGATCTTGACTTATGTGACCAAGTGCTGTCAAAACTGAAATCTAACAGACGTTTTTACTTAAGCTGGACTAACTGTCCCTGTTAAGATATTCATTTACAGAGTAGAAGGAGCTGCCTATCAAAAAGTCTTTCAAACTCTTTTTAAACTGTGCTTTATCTGAAACGAAGTTTCTAATGGTTGCTGGCAATTTATTGGAAATGTGTGTTCCTGCATATTGGACCACTTTCTGGATCAAGGTAAGTGATTTCAGGTCTTCCCGTAGATTGTTCTTATTCCTAGTATTGATAGCATGTATTGAGCTGTTGGTTGGAAATTGACATATATCACGTGCAACGAATTTGTTAAAGAGTAAACATACTATGAAGCAATGGTTAGGATGCGAAGTTCCTTGAAGAGCTTTCTACATGATGGTCTTGAATTTACACCACAAATGAATCTTATTACACGTTTTTGCACGCTCAAAACTTTTGCTCAGTATGATTAATTACCCCAGAATATAATCCCATATGACATAATAGAATGAAAATAAGCAAAGTACGCAAGTTATTTTTATATTTATATCTCCTACATCTGACATCATTCTCACTGCAAATACGGACTTGTTTATGCACTTCAGCAATTCTGTGGTATGCCCTTCCCAACTGAATCTATTATCGAGTTGTAATCCCAGAAGATAACACCGTCAACCTCTTCGATCTGCATGTCATCATATGTTATGCACATGCTGGAAGGAAATCTCTTACACATTCTGAAGTGCATATAGTTGGTCTTTTCAAAGTTTAATGACAGTTAATTAGCTTTAAACCGTTTACTAATGCCAGAGAAAATTTGATTAGCAGCCATTTGCTACGTATTTCAATGTTTGTATCACATGCTAAAAAACAAACTTATCATCTGTCAATGTAACAGGCGAGAGTTTGGTAATGTACACAAGAAAAAGCAACAGACCATAGATGGAACCTTGAGGAACACCACATTTAATTACTTCCCAATCAGATGAAGACTGACTGCTTACTGCACAGATATCTCACAGCGACACCCTTTGTTTCCTGTCAGTTAGATAAGACTCAAACCATTTTGCAGCACTGTCGGTAAAATCGAAATAAATCAGGTGATGCCGGTAGCTGAAGTGGGGAGGATATAAAATGTAGACTGGCAATTACAGTAATAGGAATTTGTTAACATCAGGTATAAATTTCAGCGATAGGAAGTCTTTTCTGAAAGTGTATGTGTGAAGTTATCTTTTTGTGTGGAAGTAAAATGTGGATGATAAACAGTTCAGACAAAAAGAGAATAGCAGCTTTCGAAATAATTTGCTACATAATAAAGCCTAGGACTGGATACATTGATCGAATAACTGAGGAGGAGATACTAAACTACGCTGGGGAAAGAAGAAAATTATTGCATAACATGACTAATAGAAGGAGTCGGTTGATGCAACACATAGTGACGCCTTACGGAATCGTCAGTGTAGTATTGGGGTGAAGTGTGGAGAGTAAAAATCGAAGAGGGAGAACAAGAGATGAATAGAATAAGCAGATACGGAAGGATATAAGCTGCAGTAGTTATTTGGAGACGAAGAGACTCACACAGGATAGAGTAGCATGCAGAGCTGCATCAAACCAGTCTTATGAATGAAGACCACAACATTCGATATTCAGGCGTCCACTGCTATTACACTCATGAGCCAAGACATAATGACCACCTGCTTGATAGCTTTAGAACATCACTGATTCTGCGTATAAGAGACCGGTTGTTTGTTGGTAGGTTTGTGGAGGTATGCGGCGTTAAATGTCTGTACACAGGTCATGTAATTCGTGTAAATAATGGGCCGCAGATCTGTGTAGGCAGTGGTGGCGCCTGAATGCGACCCAGATGGGTTCCACAGGATTTTCATCAGGTGAATTTGGTCGTCCAGACACGAACGTGAGTTCACTATAATGTTCCTCAAACCACTGTTGCACAGCTCTGGCTAAGAGGGTATTATAATGCTAAAAGATGACATCGCCATCGGGGAATACATCAAGCATGAACGGATGCTGGTCCTTTGCAGCTGTCAGCGTGTCTTCGATTACTGCCACATGTCCCATACAAGCGCAGGAGAATGTCTCCCATAGCACAACATTGCTCCCACCAGCCTGTTACCGTGGCGCGCTGCACGTTACGATCCACTGTTCATCTCGATGATGGCGTTTCTGGAGACGACCGTCGACCCAGTATAGCAAAAATGTTATTCACCCGAAGAGCCAACACGTTTCCATTGATCGACGGCCGAGTCCCGATGATCCCATGACCACTGCAATCGTAACTGACACCGTCGTTGGGTCAACATGTCAACATGTAGGGGTGGTCGTCTGCAGAGCTCCATGTTCAACAATGCACAATGAACGGTGTACTCTGTAAACTTGTGTGTGCACCAGCATTGTGCTCTTTCGGCAGAGATGCCACAGATGACCTTCTATCCTGCCTCACACAGTAGACACCCAACCATTTAGCGCCTAGTGACAGTTTCACTGTCCTACCTCTTTTCATAGATCCTCGCGGCAGTAGCACGTAAAAATTCGATCAGCTTCACCGTTTTCGAGCTACTCGTTCATAGGCTCTATATACACTACTGGCCTTTAAAATTGCTACACCAAGAAGAAATGCAGATGATAAATGGGTATTCATTGGACAAATATATTGTATTAGAACTGATATGTGATTACATTTTCACGCAATTTGGGTGCATACATCCTGAGGATTCAGTACCCATAACAACCACCTCAGACCATAAGAACGGCCTTGATACGCCTGGGCTTTGAGTCAAACAGAGCTTGGATAGCGTGTACAGCTACAGCTGCCCATGCAGCTTCAACACAATACCACAGTCCATCGAGAGTAGTGACTTGCGTATTGTGACGAGCCAGTTGCTCGGCCACCATTGACCAGGCGTTTTCAGTTGGTGAGAGATCTGGAGAATGTGCTGGCGAGGGCAGCAGTCGAACATTTTCTGTATCCAGAAAGGGCCGTACAGGACCTGCAACATGTGGTCGTGCATTATCCTGCTGAAATGTAGGGTTTCGCAGGGATCGAATGAAGGGTAGAGCCACAGGTCGTAACACATCTGAAATGTAAAGTCCACTGTTCAAAGTGCCGTCAATGCGAACAAGAGGTGACCGAGACTTGTAACCAATAGCACCCCATTCCATCACGCCGGGTGGTACGCTAGTATGGCGATGACGAATACACGCTTCCAATATGCCTTCACTGCGATATCGCCAAACACAGATGCGAGCATCATAATGCTGTCTGTGATGCAGTGTCGAGAGTAACCGCAGCCATGGTCTCCGAGCTGATAGTCCATGCTGCTGCAAACGTCGTCGAACTGTTCGTGCAGATGGTTGTTGTCTTGCAAACGTCCCCATCTGTTGACTCAGTGATCGAGACGTGGCTGCACGATCCGTAACAGCCATGTGGATAAGATGCCTGTCATCTCGACTGCTAGTGATACGAGGCCGTTGGGATCCAGCACGGCGTTCTGTATTACCCTCCTGAACCCACCGATTCCATATTCTGCGAACAGTCATTGGATCTCGACCAACGCTAGCAGCAATGTCGCGATACGATAAACCGCAATCGCGATAGGCTACAATCGGACCTTTATCAAAGTCGGAAACGTGATGGTACGCATTTCTCCTCCTTACACGAGGCATCACAACAACGTTTCACCAGGCAACGCCGGTCAACTGCTGTTTGTGTATGAGAAATCGGTTGGAAACTTTCCTCATGTCTGCACGTTGTAGGTGTCGCCACCGTCGCCAACCTTGTGTGAATGCTCTGAAAAGCTACTCGTTTGTTTATGACAGCCTCTTCTTCCTGTCGGTTAAATTTCGCGTCTGTGGCATGCAATCTTCGTGGTCTAGCAATTTTAATGTCCAGTAGTGTAATAATAATCTGCCATTTGTCAAAGTGGACCATCTCAATGGATTTAAGCATCTGCAAGCCATATCTTCGCTAGGGTGATCCCCCATCTGTGTCTGCTCCGCTTACATACTCTTGTTACCGCGTCACGTGCCTGCAACGCCACCAGGAGGCATACAAAGTTGCTGTGGTCAGTGGTCTTATGTTTTGGCTCATCAGCATATGTGAAGGTTCTGTTAACGCTGCCACTTACTAGGAGCCATCAACAGCGTGCTCGCTGCCCATATCGTCGCTCTCACCCCAGTGGAAGTGCAACTGGAGAAACTGGTACTCGCCCGTCAGCGGACCGCCTCGTAGGACCGATTTCTCCACAGAGGCTGGATCCACTGGCTGCAGCTGCACTGTAAAGCAGAAGGCCACACACTCGTGACAGTATTCAGAGATCAGTTTCCTAAAGCAGTCTGACATATTGTTCAAAAGATCTCAGAAATATCACCTACAGAAATTAGGGTATGTTCCAGTGCTGCTGAACACAAAGCATTTGACATACATTATGAAATTGGTGGTATCTGACTCAGTAGCTTACTAGTTCAGTAAACACGAACATGATGGTTCGATTCTCGCTAGTAATACCTTCTTTTTATTTTTATTTAATTTTATTCATACTTTTTATCAAATGAAAATCTTAATTAACAAGAATTGTGTCAAAATTTTTCAATCAAAATAGCATCCTTTATTTTTAATTATGTTCTGCGTTCTATAATCACTAGGAAATAAATTTCAGTTTGATGCAGGCATATAATACCCCTCACTGTTAAGAAACAAACTGTATACATGCCCACCCAGTTAGCCGAGCGGTCTAACGTGTGGCTTTCCGGAGTGGGAAGGAGCGCCTGGTCCCCGGCACAAATCCGCCCGGCGAACTTGTGTCGAGGTCCGGTGAGCCGGCCAGTGTTTGGATGGTTTTAGGCAGTTTTTCATCTGCCTCGACGAATGCAGAGTGGTTCCCCTTTTCCGCCTCAGCTACACTATGTCGGCAATTGCTGCACAAACAAGATCTCCACGTACGCATACACCACCATTACTCTAGCATGTAAACATAGCGGTTACACTCGTTTGGTGTGAGACGATCCCTGGGGGGGGGGGGGGGGGGGGGGGGGGGGGTGTCCACTGGGGGATGAACCGCACAGTAACCCTGGATTCGGTCTGGGGCGGTAGACGGGTGTACGTGGACTACGGTAGTTGTCGTGGGGTTGTGGACCACTGCGGCTGCGGCGGGGACGGAGCCTCTCCGTCGTTTCTAGGTCCCTGGTTCACATACAACATGCATACAACAGCAATATACACCAATAATACTATGCAGTATACAGGGTGAAAAGTATTTAAACCAACAATCTCTGGGACGTTGTAGGGGACATCAAAACAAATATATTTTTCTAATGTCATTTTTTCCTATGAGGAGTATTTAAACCGGTAGAGGAAGATTTCTCTGGTGGCATATTAATTAAACTAACAAACACTTTTCCTTTTTTCTATGACCAAGAGACAACACATTAACACAACCCAATTTCAATTACAGTAGATTTTCAAAAATGCCACCATTGACACGTAAACAAAGGTTACACCGTAGGATCATGTTCTGCCTGACACGAGGAAAAACCCCAGGAGTATTCTGAATTGTTCCTGCTGCTCCGGGCAACCAGATCCTCTTCTGATGCAAGAGGAGTTGCGTAAACAAGGTTGCGCATCTCCCCACACACAAAAAAGTCCAGAGTGGACATATCTGGGGATCGAGGTACAGGACTGCCTCTGCCGATGCACATTTCTGGGAACCGTCGGTCCACGAATCGACGCACACCACGACTGAATTGTGCCGGCGCCCCGTCATGTTGTAACCACATGCGTTGTCTTGTAGGGAGTGGGACGTCTTCCAGCAATTCTGGCGATGCTCTGGCGAGAAAATTGTAATACTCCCTGCCATGTAATGGCCTAGGTAGCAGATACGGCCCAATTAAACAGTCCCCAACAACACCGACCCATGTATTATCGAAGAACCGCACTTGATGCGGGCTAGTAACTGTGGCACGTGGGTTGTCCTCACTCCAAACATGCGAATTGTGCGTGTTAAAAGACTTCATCACGCCCGAACGTTGCTTCATCGGTAAACAACACAGAGGATGGAAATGTAGGATGCTTTCACACTGTTCCAGGTACCACTGCGAAAACTGTGCTCTGGGTGTATAATCAACTGGTTCCTGGTTGTGGACACGCTGTATGTGAAATGGACGTAACAATTGCTCTCGAAGGACTGTTCTTACATTCGTCTGATTCGCCCCCATGTTACGTTTAATTGCACGAGTGCTGATTGAAGGATCCCACTCTACATGCTGCAAGACAGCTTCCTCAAATTGCAACGTTCTTACCATGCGACGGCGTCCCTGTCCAGGTAATCTGCTAAATGACCCGGTCTCACGCAGATGTTGGTACGCAGCAGCAAAGGTCGTATGATGCGGGATACGGCGATTAGGATATTGCTGTTGATAAACCCGCTGTGCAGCTCGCCCGTTGTGGTGCGCTACGTAGTAAGCACCAACCGTATCAGTGTACTCACTCCAGGTGTATCGGTCCATTAGTAAACAGAGACAATGCACTACTACACTGGTGGACAGCAGTTGCCTACAACTGAAGAGCGTAATACGCCCTCTAACAACTACAGATCGTAATACTAGCTCTACCAACTGAAGAGCGTAATACAGCCTCCACCGGATTAAATAATCCTCATGGGAAAAAATGGCATTAGGGAAAAATATTCGTTTTGATGTCCCCTATAACCTCCCAGAGTTTGTCGGTTTAAATGCTTTTCACCCTGTAGAGGGCATCCCAGAAATGTTGCGACGAACTTCCAGAGGCTGTAGAGGATGTCGTCAGGGACAAGTAGACAACAGCAAACCTAACCTGTAAACGACGTACTATGACGTTTTGGAGCGTCGAAGTTATACACGTCGGCCCGTGCCGCTAGGCCATCCCTTTGGCAGCAAACGTGACTTTATACGCTGACAGACCATAGGTGGAATGTCTTGCAATGTTGTTTGTTACTCAGTGATTGTAGTTGATCGCCACGATGCAAGTGGAGAACATGGCAATAGTTGCTGCGCAGACAGATCTTGTCTCATATGGATGCGATGGTGGATGACAGTTTCAGACACAAGTTTCCATTTGCAGTTTTCTTCTCCTCTGCACCGAAAAATACTGGAGATTTAAGAGGGTTCCAGGAGAAAAACTGATTGTAGATTGAAACCTATATCTGAAACTGTGATCCACCAAGGCAACAGTGCATCATATTCGTAGGAGACAAGGCATGTCTATGCAGTAGCTATCTCCATTTCTTCACTTGTGATTGTAGCAACCAGTGGTGGTCACTCAACAACAAACAACATTGCGAGACTTTCTGCCTATGGTCTGTCCGCAAACAAAGACACATTTGGTGTTGACGGGGTAGCCTAGTAGCTGGCGCCAGCGCTTATACCTTTGACAATCTATAGCGCCGTTGGATGATGTTTCCAGACACGGGTTCCTGTCCTCGATTTGTTGCTCAAGATAACCTCTACAACCTCTCGAAGTTTGTCACAACATTTCTGGAACACCGTCTGTAGAAATAAAAACAATACTTTATTTACTCTTTTATGTTTCACGTTTTTGCACCAAATTGCAACTGATAGTGTATCCACATATTTCCATAACATTAGTAATTAAAAAATAAAAATATTTTACCTTTATTTAAAAAAATTACACCGTATTTGTTTGTAACACACTGATTTGATAATATGAGTACACACAAAATTTAAATTAGAGGAAAAAAATTCTGTTTGTGAGAACAAAACCATAGACTTGTAAATTAACACGGTACCAACTCGACTACAAGCGATTTCCATGAAAATCATCTAATGCTTCATATGAGGGCATTCATAAATGCATCCTGAGTTTCTGAAGACGATTGCACAGAAACTATGAGACATGCAGAAAGCAGACACATCTCAGTGGAAAGAGCACATCCTGAAGTTTTTGACTCACTCTATGGGTCCTGAGTATGGACGCAGTTTGTGATGCGGCAAACGTCGTTATGTGTGGAGAACCTAGGAAGATGCGACAACAACCCACTTTGGAAATCTCTGAGCAGAGTTGTCTGTCTGCAGGTAAATACTTCGAGCGACAGTACAGAGTGGACGGTTTCTCTAAACGTTATGAAACGCCTGTCTTCTAGACGTGGGATCTCCAACTACGTCACTACGAGTATTACAATTTGAAACTTGGAAAAATGCTCTTACCAGTGACATGTGTCAAGTTTCTTGTATGCCTTGAAGATTTCGCGCAGCCATCCTCTGAAATTTAAAATGAAGAACACACAGGGCCCTTTTTTGGCAAATAAATATTTTTATTCCTATTCCCTGTAGTATCCAGTTACATTCCAAAGTCCACGATTGTCTATGCAGTAGCTATCTCCATTTCTTCACTTGTGATTGTGGCAACCGTTCCTGATCACTCAACAGCAAACAACATTGTGAGACTTTCAGCCTATGGTCCGTCCGCACACAAAGACACATTTGCTGTCGACAGGGTAGCCTAGTAGCAGGCGCCAGCGCCTATAATTTTGACACTCTGTAGCTCCATTGGATGATGTTTCCAGACACGGGTTCCTATGCTCGATTTGTTACTCAAGACAACCTCTACAACCTCTCGAAGCTAAGCACCAAGTGAGTTGGCGCAGTGGTTAGCACACTGGACTCACATTCAGGAGGACGATAGTCCAAATATGGGTCTGGCCATCCTGATTTAGGTTTTCCTTGATATCCTTAAATCGCTTCAGGCACATGCCAGGATGGTTCCCTTGAAAGGGCACGGCCTACTTCCTTCGCCATCCTACCCTTATCCAATGGGGCAATGACCAAGCTGTTCGATCCTCTCCCCAAAAATCAACCAACCAACCACTAATCAACCCTTTCGCCTTGTGAATATCAAATTTGCTACTTGCACAGTTAATATCCTGTTGTATTCTCTGGGCAGCTTCTGCAAAGGAAGATGCGGAAAGATAACTACAGTGTCACGTCACTTCGATATCGAGGTGTCTGAGCACAAGCTCAGATTACAAAAGGGTGGGGAAGGAAGTCGGCTGTGCTCTCTCGAAGGAACCACGCTGACATGTGCCTGGAGCGATTTAGGAGAACTACAGAAAACCTCAATCAAGATTGCTGGAAGCGAATTTGATCCCCATCTCACAACCCCAATCCCCTCCGGCAATACGAGTCCAGTGTACTGACCACTGTACCACCTCACTTCCTGCAGCTTCTGCATTTGGACAGCACACTGAAGTCCGTCTTCAGTACGGATTCACATTGACTTAAGAAAATCTGCAAAAGTCTCTACATCTACATATATACTCCGCTAGCCACCAAGTGGTGTGTGGCGGAGGGCCGAATTCGCGCCAAAGTCATATTTGCCCGCCTGTGTTCCACTCGCAGATCGCGCGAGGGATAAACGACTGTCTGAACGCCTCAGTACGAGCTCTAATTTCCCTTATCTTTGAATGTTGACCATTGCGCGATTTGAAAGTTGATGGTAATAATATATACTCTACATCCTCGGTGAAGATCGGATTTCAGAATTTAGTGACCAGCCCCTTCTGTTTAGCGCGCCATCTATCTGAAAGTGTGTCCCACTTCAAACTTTCTATGAGATTTGTAACGCTCTCGCGATGGCTAAATGTACCAGTCACGAATCTTGCCGCTCTTCTTTGGACCTTTTCAATCTTCTGAATCAGACCAACTGGTAAGGGTCCCATACAGATGAACAATACTCCAAGAGTGGACGAACTAACGTATTGTAAGCAATTTCCTTCGTTGAAGGACTGCATCGCTTCACGATTCTACCAATAAACCGCAATCTAGAGTTCGCCTTGCCCGTTACTTGTGTAATCTGATCATTCCATTTGATATCATTTCGAATAGTCACGCCCAGATACTTGACGAATGTTACCGCTTCCAAACAATGGGCATTTATTTTGTTCTCGTACATCACTGGGGATTTTCACCTTGTTATATGCAGTAGGTTACACTCTCTAATATTGAGAGATGACTGCCAGTCTTTACACCACGCATTTATTTTCTGTAAATCCTAAGTGATTTGTTCAGAACTTTCGTGTGATACTACTTTTCTGTAGACTACAGCATCATCGGCAAACAGTCTAATGCCGCTGTCAATACCATCAACCAGATCGTTTATGTAAATCGTAAAAAGCTGCGGACCTAATACGCTGCCCTGGGGCACACCTGATGGTACGCTTGTTTCTGTTGAAGTCGACATACTGCTCTCTGTCTGTTAGAAAACTTGCTATCCAACAGCATATGTCATCGGATAGACAGTAAGCGCGCACTTTTTGGAGCAAGCAACAGTGCGGAACTGAGTCGAACGCCTTTCGAAAGTCGAGAAATATGGCATCAACCTGGGAGCCGGTATCTAGAGCCTGTTGTATATCATGCACAAAGAGGACCAGCTGTGTCTCGCATGACCGCTGTTTCCTCAAACCGTGCTGGCTTATGCAGATGAGCTTCTCAGCTGCTGTAAAGAATCTTCATTAAACTTGTAAGTTTTATTATTTCTTACAGATTCTACAACACTGCGTAAACGTTTCCGGACACCCCTGTGGAAGGCAGAACTGCTTCAAGTTGGGATGAGAGGCGGACTCGCCAGTACAGAAGGTGGCGGGGAGTGTCGTATTGTCATCAGAGGAGCCAAGATAGCAGAATGGGTCGATCAGCAGTGCTCAGTGTCTCGGAACATGGTCTGGTCATTGGATGTCATCTGAGTAACAAATCTGTCTGGAACATCTCAACCCTTCTAAAGCTGCCAAAGTCTTCTGCTGCTGGTGATGTGAGCGAGAAGTGGAAACGGGAAGGAACGATCACAGTTGAGCCGACACCGGGCACACACTGACGGACCGTGAGCGTTGAGCATTCCGGAGGGTAATTGTAAAAAATAGCACTAAATCAGCGCGAGGAACCACTCCTGAGTTTCAAAGTGCCGCCAGCAGTCCAGCTAACACAATGAGTGAGCGCAGGGAGTTGAAAAGAATGTGGCACAGTGTCGAGGAGCTCCTAATGACACGTACGTTTCTGCAGTCAGCGTCAAGTGGTGTTTGAGGTGGTGCAAAGGGCGACGCCAGCGGTCAGTGAATGACAGGAAACGAATATTTCCAGTGGTGAATCACGCTATATCCTGTGGCACTGTGACTGAAGTGCTTTGGTTCGACCAGACCCTCGAGAATGTTACATGCTGTCACATGCAATGACAACAGCGGAATAAAGAGGAGATGATGTTACAGTATGGGGGCGTTTTTCATGGTTAAGGATTGGTCTTTTTGTTGTGCTTAAGGAAAGGCAGAGTGAAGAAGAATATGAACATGTTTTCAAATGGTTCAAATGGCTCTGAGCACTATGGGACTTAACTTCTCAGGTCATCAGTCCCCTAGAACTTCGAACTACTTAAACCTAACTAACCTAAGGACAACACACACATCCATGCCCGAGGCAGGATTCGAACCTGCGACCGTAGCGGTCGCTCGGCTCCAGACTGCATTGCCTAGAACCGTTCGGTCACAGCGGCTGGCGAACATGTGTCATAGCATTCTGTACAGCATTTACGAGGGCAGTTCAATAAGTAATGCAACACATTTTTTTCTGAAACAGGGGTTGTTTTATTCAGCATTGAAATACACCAGGTTATTCCCCAATCTTTTAGCTGCACAACACTATTTTTCAACGTAATCTCCATTCAATGCTACGGCCTTACGCCACTTTGAAATGAGGGCCTGTATGTCTGCACGGTACCATTCCACTGGTCGATGTCGGAGCCAACGTCGTACTGCATCAATAACTTCTTCATCATCCGCGTAGTGCCTCCCACGGATTGCGTCCTTCATTGGGCCAAACATATGGAAATACGACGGTGCGAGATCGGGGCTGTAGGGTGCATGAGGAAGAACAGTCCACTGAAGTTTTGTGAGCTCCTCTCGGGTGCGAAGACTTGTGTGAGGTCTTGCGTTGTCATGAAGAAGGAGAAGTTCGTTCAGATTTTTGTGCCTACGAACACGCTGAAGTCGTTTCTTCAAATTCTGAAGAGTAGCACAATACACTTCAGAGTTGATCGTTTTACCATGGGGAAGGACATCGAACAGAATAACCCCTTCAGCGTCCCAGAAGACTGTAACCATGACTTTACCGGCTGAGGGTATGGCTTTAAACTTTTTCTTGGTAGGGGAGTGGGTGTGGCGCCACTCCATTGATTGCCGTTTTGTTTCAGGTTCGAAGTGATGAACCCATGTTTCATCGCCTGTAACAATCTTCGACAAGAAATTGTCACCCTCAGCCACATGACGAGCAAGCAATTCCGCACAGATGGTTCTCCTTTGCTCTTTATGGTGTTCGGTTATACAACGAGGGACCCAGCGGGAACAAACCTTTGAATATCCCAACTGGTGAACAATTGTGACAGCACTACCAACAGAAATGTCAAGTTGAGCACTGAGTTGTTTGATGGTGATCCGTCGATCATCTCGAACGAGTGTGTTCGCACGCTCCGCCATTGCAGGAGTCACAGCTGTGCACGGCCGGTCCGCACGCGGGAGATCAGACAGTCTTGCTTGACCTTGCGGCGATGATGACACGCGCTTTGCCCAACGACTCACCGTGCTTTTGTCCACTGCCAGATCACCGTAGACATTCTGCAAGCGCCTATGAATATTTGAGATGCCCTGGTTTTCCGCCAAAAGAAACTCGATCACTGCCCGTTGCTTGCAACGCACATCCGTTACAGACGCCATTTTAACAGCTCCGTACAGCGCTGCCACCTGTCGGAAGTCAATGAAACTATACGAGACGAAGCAGGAATGTTTGAAAATATTCCACAAGAAATTTCCGGTTTTTTCAACCAAAATTGGCCGAGAAAAAAAATGTGTTGCATTACTTATTGAACTGCCCTCGTAGTAGAGGAACGGTGCGGATATGATGTTTGCTTCTTTCAGCATGACAATGCGCCTGTCATGCAGCAGCATCCATGAGCCAATGATCTGTAGGCAGTAACATTCCTGAAATGGCATGGCCTGCCCAGAGCCCAGTCTGAACACAATGCAACACCTCTTGGGTGAGTTACAACGTCTACTTCGCTCCGACGCTAGCGTCCAACACCGTCTCCAGTTTTGGCCCCTGATGAAGAATGGGCTGCCATTCCTCCGTAGACATTCAGACACCTCACTGAAGAGTCCTCAGCAGAGTTCAAGTTGTCCTAAAGGCGAAGGGTGGCCGCACGCCCCACATCAATATTCACTAATAGTTGTCCAGAGCCTTCTGATCAGAGAGTGTATTTTGGTCAGCAACGCTGACGTCGTCAATCGTTCAGTGCTCATACCAAGAAGAATTGTCTCAGGTACAGCACTGCGCCAGACTTTCTTCTTGTAATGATTACCGTTAACGTCCTACACAAAATGTTTCGTGGTGTAACCCATTAACATACATCATATGATCAAAAGTACCTGCACATCCCAAAAAACATACGTTTTTCATATTAGCAGTATTGTGCTGCCACCTACTGCCAGGTACTCCATATCAGCGACCTCAGTAGTCATTAGACATCGTCAGAGAGCAGAATGGGGCGCTCCACGGAACTCACAGACTTCGGCCGTGGTCAGGTGATTGGGTGTCACTTGTGTCATACGTCTGCACTCGAGATCTCCACACTCCTAAACATCCCTATGCCCACTGTTTCCGACGTGATAGTGAAGTAGAAACGTGAAGTGACACGTACAGCGCAAAAGCATTCAGGCCGAACTAGTCTGTTGACTGACAGAGACCGCCGACAGCTGAAGAGGGACGTAATGTGTAATAGGCAGACATCTGCCCAGACCGACACACAGGAATTCCAAACTGCATCAGGATCCACTGAAGTACTATGACAGTTAGGCGGGAGGTGAGAAAACTTGGACCGCTACGGTCGCAGGTTCGAATCCTGCCTCGGGCATGGATGTTTGCGATGTCCTTAGGTTAGTTAGGTTTAACTAGTTCTAAGTTCTAGGGGACTAATGACCTCAGCAGTTGAGTCCCATAGTGCCCAGAGCCATTTGAACCTTTTTTTTTTTTTTTTTTTTTTTTTTGAGAAAACTTGGATTTCATGGTCGAGAGGCTGCTCATAAGCCACACAACACGTCGGTAAATGCCAAACACCGCCTCGCTTGGTGTAAGGAGCGTAACCATTGGACGACTCAACAGTGGGAAACGTTGTGCGGAGTGACGAACCACGGTACACAATGTGGCGACCCGATGGCAGGGTGTGGGTTGGTGAATGCGCGGTGAACATCATCTCCCAGCGTGTGTAATGCCAACAGTAAAATTCGGAGGCAGTTGTGTTATGGTGTGGTCGTGTTTTTCATGGAGGGAGCTTCCATCCCTTGTTGTTTTGCATCGCACTTTCACAGCACAGGCCTACATTGATGTTTTAAGCACCTTCTTGCTTCCCACTGTTGAAGAGCAATTCGGGGATGGCGATTGCATCTTTTAACACGATCAAGCACCTGTTCATAATGCACATCCTGTGGCGGGGTGGTTACACGACAATAAAATCCCTTTAATATACTGGCCTGCACAGAGTCCTGACCTGAATCCTATAGAACACGTCTGGATGTTTTGGAACGCCGACTTTGTGTCAGGCCTCACTGACCGACAGCGATGCCTGTCCTCAGTGCAGCACTCCGTGAAGAATGGGCTGCCATTCACCAAGAAACCTTCCAGCTCCTGATTGAACGTATGCCCGTGAGAGTGGAAACTGTCATCAAGGCTAAGGGAGGGCCAACACCATATTGAATTCCAGCATTACCGATGGAGGCCGCCACGAACTTGTAAGTCATTTTCAGTCAGGTGTCCGGATACTTTTGCTCATGTAGTGTACGCAACTGATACGTTCTGTGTCGTGAAAGATGGAAAGTTGTGGAACTAAGCAGTTTTGGCAATTACATCCGCCACTGCAGGCCGTGCAGGTGTACATCTGCATCAACACCTACGTTCATATTCCGCAAGCCACCGTATGGTGCTTGGCGGAGAGTACCCTGTACCACAGGTAGTCGTTTCCTTTCCTGTTCCACTCGCAAATAGAACTAGGGAAAAACGACTGCCCTTATGCCTCTGTACAAGCCCTGATTTCTGGTATCTTCGCTGTCCTTACCCAAAATGTATGTTGATGGCAGTGGAATCGTTCTGCAGTCAGCTTCAAATGCTGGTTCTCTAAATTTTTCTCAACAGCGTTCTTCGAAAAGAATGTCGTCTTTCCTCCAGGGGTTCCAATTTGAGTTACCAAAGTATCCCCTCAATACTTGCGTGTTGTTTGAATCTAGGAGCCCGCCTCTGAATTGCTTCGATGTCTTCCCCTGATTCCAACCTGGTGCTAATCCCAAACGCTCGAGCATTACTCAAGAACAGGTCCCACTAGCGTCCTATGTGTGGTGTCGTTTAGAGATGAACCACTCTTTCCCAAAATTCTCTAAATATACTGAAGTCAATCATTAGCCTTCCCTACCACAATTGTCAAAAAATGTTCAAATGTCTGTGAAATCTTATGGGACTTAACTGTTAAGGTCATCAGTACCTAAACTTACACACTACTTAACCTAAATTATCCTACGGACAAACACACACCCATGCCCGAGGGAGGACTCGAACCTCCGCCAGGACCAGCCTCACAATTCTCACATGCTCATTTCGCTGCATAACGCTTTGTAGTGTTACATTGAGATATTTAAACGGTGTGACTGTGGTGAAGCGGTACACTACTAGTGCCGTATTCAAACGTTATAGGTTTGTTTTTGTTACTCATCCACATTTACTTAAATTATTATTATTTTTTTTTTGTAGCTAGTTGTAGAAATACAGACGCAATTTTTTTTTTTTTTTTTTTTTTTTTTTGTAGCTAGTTGTAGAAATGCAGATGCAATGGCTAACAGCACGGCTTTTGAACTCAGTTTCACACAGCAGCGTCTCTGTGTCAACAAGGCTTTAGGAAGAAGAGGTTGCTTACCTGTGTGGCCATTATTCAATATCTTAAATTGATATGAAGACCACATCAAATCTGGGACCTCCAGGGGTGTCTGGATATCGAGGGACTCGGTTTGACTTATGTCGATGTCCAAAGGGCTCTGCGCTCTGCCACCGCATTCAGGGAACGTACTCGGCCAGTGGACAGGACCTGCCAAATGGAGGGCACAACTCAGGCATCACGATGAGTCAATAGCAGAGTCAGTGAAAGAAGATACCTGACAGCTACCGTGGACATGGCGCAGTCACTTCGCACATTTACATCAACCAACCACGTAAAGCGATTCTGTACACATCTCTAATGTAATGCCTCAGTGTTGCCGCAGCTCTGTAGATGACTGTTGTTTCTACATTCTGCTGCTGCCAGTTGTCAGGAATCTTCTTACACCGATTCTACCACAACTGTCACAACTCAGAAATAGGTTCATCAGTAACAATACTCTGTATACACTACACTGTCACGTTATTATGAACTCCCCCTTGTGTTCAACCACTGACAACAGTTTTCTTGTTAAGGGGAGCTTGCAGGTCCAATGCAGTCAAGTTCAAATAAGAAAAATTGATGTATCTTAACCTCCAGTGAAAAGAACAATTTAAAACTATATATACCGGGTGATCAAAAAGTCAGTACAAATTTGATAACTTAATAAACCATGGAATAATGTAGATAGATAGGTAAAAATCGACACACATGCTTGGAATAACATGGGGTTTTATTACAACAAAAAAACACCCCATATTGCTAGACGCGTGAAAGATCTCTTGCGCGCGTCGTTTGGTGATGATCGTGTGCTCAGCCGCGACTTTCGTCATGCTTGGCCTCCCAGGTCCCCAGACCTCAGTCCGTGCGATTATTGGTTTTGGGGTTACCTGAAGTCGCAAGTGTATCGTGATCGACCGACATCTTTAGGGATGCTGAAAGACAACATCCGACGCCAATGCCTCACCATAACTCTGGATATGCTTTACAGTGCTGTTCACAACATTATTCCTCGACTACAGCTATTGTTGACGAATGATGATGGACATTTTGAGCATTTCCTGTATAGAACATCATCTTTGCTTTGTCTTACTTTTTGTTATGCTAATTATTGCTGTTCTGATCAGATCAAGCGCCATCTGTCGGACATTTTTTGAACGTTTGTATTTTTTTGGTTCTAATAAAACCCTATGTCATTCCAAGCATGTGTGTCAATTTGTACCTCTCTATCTACATTATTCCGTGATTTATTCAATTTTCAAATTTATACTGACTTTTTGATCACCCAGTATATATATATATATATATATATATATATATATATATATATATATATATATATATATATATATATATGGGTTGAAAAGTAATATGAATCCCTGTACTTACTTGAGAGTGGTTTATTAATAAAGTTCTGGACCCCCATTTGCCCATAATACAGCTGTGAGTCTTCTTGGAATAATGGCGTATAATGTTTGCATACTCTGCAGTGGAATGTTATGCCACTCTTTGGTCACAACCTCTTCTAACTCCTGTAGTGACAAGGGAGACAAAGATCTGCCCCGGAGTCTGTGCTCCAATACCGCCCACAAGGGTTCGATAATGTCCAAGTCCTGGGACTGTGCTGACCAGGGAAGACGCTGCAGTTCAGCTGCATCCTCCTCATACCATGACTGTACTGCCCTGGCTGAGTGAATCGGTGCGTTATCGTCCTGAAATATGGCATCATTGTTGGGGACCAACATTTGAATCATGGGGTGCACCGGATCACCAAAAATGTTGGTTGTAACACGGCCTTTGAGAGTAATGATGGGACCAGCAGAACACCCACACCACCACACTTCCACCTCCATGCTTAACCATTGGAATCAGGCAATCAGGATTGTAGGCTTCTTTTGACATTCTCCAGAAGTAAACCCGGCCCTATGTTGAAAATAACGGAAACGTTGACTCGTCGGATCGTACGTTGTTTTTCAGCTGATCAGCCATCCAGGATTTATGCTCCTGGCATCATGTTATGCGGTTCTTTTCGTTGGTGTTCGTCACTAAAGGTTTCGGTATAGCAGCTCGTCCATGAATATTCGCTTTATGGAGTTCTCGGCGGACAGTGTCGATAGAAACAGGGTCTTGAAGATGGCCATTGAGCTCTGCAGTCACTTTAGCCGCCGTAGTTTTGCGTTGTTTTGACACAATTCGTGTTAGCGTACGACGATCTCTGTCACTTGATTTTGATTTGCGCGCACTATTACGTTTACATGACGATGTCTTTTCATGTTTTGTGTAGACTGTCATGACTGTTGAAGCAGTTGCTCTTAAAACATTCAATAATTTGGTTGTCTTGGTTACTGACACACACACACACACACACACACACACACTCAGAGAGAGAGAGAGAGAGAGAGAGAGAGAGAGCCTGAACTGTTGCCTCTTGAGTCACAGACCAATATAATAGCATCAAGAGGAGAAAACACACATTAAGGGATTACCAATACTTGTTTATCACATGGTGAGGGCAATAAGCTCAAGGAAAAATTCACCATAGCCACTGATTTTGTCCTAAAAGTTATCATTCATTCTCAGTCTGTTGATTTCTTACTGACTTATTTGAGGTAGCCAATGTTGCGATAAAAATAAATAAATTAAGCGTTCTTTACCAGACTTCTGCCGAAAATGAAATCTAAGGTAAATGCTAAAATTTCGGCCAATAGAGTTTTTAATATTTACAAGGTTTCATTTACCAGTAGTTAGCAAATTTTTATTTCACATTGCTCTTAGTACAAGTGTAATTTTTTATTTATTTTCAGTTTTCTGCACTTTAAAGAGTTGTTATTAAACACACACACACACCATTTTTCTTCTCTAGTGTGCAAAATCCCATTTTGCACATATAATAACAGACTGAAAACATTTATTCCAACCAGCAGAATACATCTAAGTAGTTATATAACACAAACATAATGTGTGTGATACTTCAAAATAAATTATGTTCAGCCTATACGTTCAAATATCCGTAATTCGCCATTGCTGTTACCAATAAACTCATGGTAAAACTGCAGCAAACACGCGTAATATTAAAGTTTCGATGTCTGCAGAAAGCGTAAACAAACAGCGTTATCCCAAAGTCATGAGACAGTTCCAGTTTAATGATGGCGACACTCACAGATTACGGCACTCCAGTGATATTTCTCCTGCACACTAGACATCGTTGTCAGATAATTAGTTCACAAAAATCAGTCCAAATACTTTCGTTTCCATAAAATTTCTAAATGTCGTCATGCATTTCCGATCGAGGTACTTGAAGATGAGCTGCTCTTTGGCGAATGGATTTCATTAGAGATTGCCAATTAGTCGAGCTACTGCTGCAAACGTTCTCTTACGCTCTCTATGCTGTCTGCTTTCAACACTGGCTCAAACAAAAGCACGTTTGTCCAAGTCGAACAGGGTTTCTTTGTAAGTTGGGACCTCGCCAAAGCGACCTTCAGACACACCCCATCACTGTCACTTGTCACCCTATCTGTGGCGTCGTTGCATCGACACACATGCTCAAAAGTGTGCCAATGCAAGCTCACATCAGCCATGGCTTCACAACTGAAACAGTTCTATACTGAAACAAAGTAATAAAACATGGACTACAATGCTTTTCGTCAGCTTCAAAGCAGGCATACCAGTAAAAAAAAAAAAAAACATACACACACACACAAACACACACACAGACTTCTCAGACATGGCTGGAACAGCAAAGGAAGTGTTTCATGTACTTTAACATGCATATATTTAAATTTGTGTGATGGCTATCCTACCAACTTGTAAATGAAAATGAATATCGTTTTCCTCTTTCTTCGTGGGAAACACTTCACTAATGTTAAGAACGCTTATGCTCGACGGCAACGTAAATAAACAATCACATACTGCAGCTGGCAGCACTAGCAGTGGAGGATATATAAAGTAGATGGTTACTGCACCCATGTCGTCTGCTGTTCGCCGGCGACAAAGGCCGGAATTTGCACACCAATATCACAACTTGACCTCCACCGAGTGGTGACAGGTGGCCTTTTCAGATGAATCACGTTTTGTGCTCCATCGGACAGATGGCTGTTGGCGTGTACAGCGTCAAAGTCTGCAACAGTTATTGCCTGGGGGATGTCTTCGTGGCATTCCCGGGTGATCTCGTCATTCTCAAGGGCACAGTGGATCAACACAAGTATACATCTATCGTTTGGGACCATTTCCACCCGTACATGCAGTTTGTGTTTCTTCGGCACGATGGCATCTACCAGCAGGACAACGCGACGTGTCGCACAGCTCGCGGTATATGTGCGTGGTTCTAACAGCACCTCGATGACTTTACTGTACTCTCCTGGCCACCAAACGCCTCTGGATTTCAACCTCCTCGACTGAGAAACCTATCGCAGCTGGCAACTGAACTGGAGTTGGCTTGGCTCCAGATCCCTGTCAGTACCTCTCAGAACCTTTGACACCTTTCATGCACGCCTCACAAAGGTCCACGCAGCAAAATATGGTTATTTGCGCTTTTTACAGGTGGTCACATTAATATACGAGGGTCACTCCAAAAGAAATGCACACTGTTATTGTAAAAATACAGTTTTCATTATCCATGTGTGGGAGTATTACAGTGTGTAGATTCATCCTTCCCGCTTGTTTTCAAACTTAGTTCAATCTGTTCCCGTGAGTGGCGCCGTCACAGCATGTCTTCAAGATGGCAGCTACACTTGAAGTTCGTCAGAAGCAACGTGCTGTCATAGAATTCCTGTGCTGTGAAAACGAGACAGTGGGAAACATCCACAAGAGGTTGAAAAAGGTATATGGAGATGCTGCTGTCGATCGCAGTACAGTTAGTCGGTGAGCAAGCAGGTTACGTGATGAAAGCAGGCACGGCAATATTGAGGATTGTCCTCGCAGCGGCAGGCCTCATACTGCACACACTCCAGACAATGTGTAGGGAGTTAACGAATTGGTGACTGCTGACAGACGCATCACAGTGAACGAATTGTCACGCTACATTGCGATGGCGGAAGGAAGTGTTGGCGTTAAAAAAGGTTTGTGCCAGATGGGTTCCCAAGATGTTGACAGTGGCTCACAAAGAAACAAGAAACTTTTGGAACAGTTCGAGAATGGTGGGGATGAATTTCTTGGAAGAATTGTGACAGGTGATGAAACATGGCTCCATCATTTTCCACCAGAGACGAAGAGGCAATCAATGGAGTGGCATCATGCAAATTCACCCAAGAGAAAAAAATTCAAAACCACACCCTCTGCTGGAAAAGTTATGGCTACGTTGTTCTTCGATTCCGAAGGACTCTTGCTTGTGGACATAATGCCAAGTGGAACCACCATAAATTCTGACGCATATGTGACGACACTGAAGAAACTTCAAGCTCGACTGAGTCGTGTTAGACCACATCGGCAAAAGCAGGATGTTTTGCTGTTGCCCAACAATGCACGGCCACATGTCAGTCAAAAAACCGTGGAAGAGATCACAAAACTCGGATGGACAACATGGAAACACCCGCCTTACAGTCCTGACCTGGCTCCATGTGACTATCATCTCTTTGGGAAACTGAAAGGCTCTCTTCGTGGAACAAGATTTGAAGATGATGACTCCCTTGTGCACGCTGTCAAACAGTGGCTCGAACAGGTTGGTCCAGAATTTTACCGTGCGGGTATACAGGCGCTGGTTCCAAGATGGCGTAAGAATGGAAATTATGTGGAGAAATGAAAATATTGTTCCTAAAGGATGTATCTACACACTGTAAAACTTTCACACATATAGAATAAAAGATGGATTTAAAAAAAATAGTATGAATTTCTTTGGAGTGATCCTCGTAAATCGACAGTGTAGATACTCGTTGTTGGCTCTATCATGCAAAGCAGTTCAGTAAGTTTTGTCTACATTTATTAGATTTCTTTTTCTTTATTTCAGATGTTAAATAATTACTCTTAAATAATTACCAGAAATGCCAACACCTCAACAGAGAGATCAAAGTGTGATGTGGTAAGTGAGAACGAAATCACCCAGTGCTGTACAATGAGATTTCCGACGTGAAGTTCAAAGCGAGTCACCAGATGTTAATACGGTTAAGACTTGTTATGACAAATTTCTAGCCACTTGGAGCGTAAACAGGCAGTCTGATTCTGGCAGAAAACAAATCTGTGTTGAAATGGTAGAGGAGATCAGAGAAACGCTCCAAAGGAACCCATCAGTCAGTTTTCCAATCATCGCGAGAGCTAAACATCCCTCACTCAGCAGTTCACAAGGTGCTGCATAAACAGCTTCTCTTGCACGATTACAAATTATTGAAGTGAAACGGCTAGTCATTGAAGAAGATCGGCTTGCAGCTTCGCCACGAATTTGCTTTTGAGACCCTGGATTGGATCAGGCAAACCCCCTGGCATCTAGGAAATCTCATTTTCTCTGACAAAGCAACGTTCCATACATGTGAGAAGATCTATCGGCACAATATTCGTATCTGGGGTTCGAAAAATCCCCAGACGTTTCAGAAACATATACACTCCTGGAAATTGAAATAAGAACACCGTGAATTCATTGTCCCAGGAAGGGGAAACTTTATTGACACATTCCTGGGGTCAGATACATCACATGATCACACTGACAGAACCACAGGCACATAGACACAGGCAACAGAGCATGCACAATGTCGGCACTAGTACAGTGTATATCCACATTTCGCAGCAATGCAGGCTGCTATTCTCCCATGGAGACGATCGTAGAGATGCTGGATGTAGTCCTGTGGAACGGCTTGCCATGCCATTTCCACCTGGCGCCTCAGTTGGACCAGCGTTCGTGCTGGACGTGCAGACCGCGTGAGACGACGCTTCATCCAGTCCCAAACATGCTACATGGGGGACAGATCCGGAGATCTTGCTGGCCAGGGTAGTTAACTTATACCTTCTAGAGCACGTTGGGTGGCACAGGATACATGCGGACGTGCATTGTCCTGTTGGAACAGCAAGTTCCCTTGCCGGTCTAGGAATGGTAGAACGATGGGTTCGATGACGGTTTGGATGTACCGTGCACTATTCAGTGTCCCCTCGACGATCACCAGTGGTGTACGGCCAGTGTAGGAGATCGCTCCCCACACCATGATGCCGGGTGTTGGCCCTGTGTGCCTCGGTCGTATGCAGTCTTGATTGTGGCGCTCACCTGCACGGCGCCAAACACGCATACGACCATCATTGGCACCAAAGCAGAAGCGACTCTCATCGCTGAAGACGACACGTCTCCATTCGTCCCTCCATTCACGCCTGTCGCGACACCACTGGAGGCGGGCTGCATGATGTTGGGGCGTGAGCGGAAGACGGCCTAAAGGTGTGCGGAACCGTAGCCCAGCTTCATGGAGACGGTTGCGAATGGTCCTCGCCGATACCCCAGGAGCAACAGTGTCCCTAATTTGCTGGGAAGTGGCGGTGCGGTCCCCTACGGCACTGCGTAGGATCCTACGGTCTTGGCGTGCATCCATGCGTCGCTGCGGTCCGGTCCCAGGTCGACGGGCACGTGCACCTTCCGCCGACCACTGGCGACAACATCGATGTACTGTGGAGACCTCACGCCCCACGTGTTGAGCAATTCGGCGGTACGTCCACCCGGCCTCCCGCATGCCCACTATACGCCCTCGCTCAAAGTCCGTCAACTGCACATACGGTTCACGTCCACGCTGTCGCGGCATGCTACCAGTGTTAAAGACTGCGATGGAGCTCCGTATGCCACGGCAAACTGGCTGACACTGACGGCGGCGGTGCACAAATGCTGCGCAGCTAGCGCCATTCGACGGCCAACACCGCGGTTCCTGGTGTGTCCACTGTGCCGTGCGTGTGATCATTGCTTGTACAGCCCTCTCGCAGTGTCCGGAGCAAGTATGGTGGGTCTGACACACCGGTGTCAATGTGTTCTTTTTTCCATTTCCAGGAGTGTATATGAAGATAGTAACTGTTCTCGAAAGAACAGATACCATTGATGACCGTGCAGCTTCTCTAGAATAAATGATAATTAATGGAAACCCTCAGCTGGCGACAGGTGTTGTTGATATACCTCAATGGGAACAGCTGAAGATGTGTACCCCGACCGGGACTCGAACCCGGGATCTCCTGCTTACATGGCAGACGCTCTGTTCATCTGAGCCACCGAGGACACAGATGAATAACGCGACTGCAGGGACTTATCCCTTGCACGCTTCCCGTGAGACTCACATTCCCAACTGTCCACAACACCTGACGGCCGCTGAGGGTTTCAATTAATTATCATTTATTCTAGAGAAGCTGCGCGGTCATCAATGGTATCCGTTATTTCGAGAACAGTTACTATCTTCATATATGGTTAAACGGCTACCTGGCCATTGACCTTCGTCTGTGCGAATGCGCACAGGTCGCCCGAACTCCTACGGGAATCGTCACCTTAGTGTGCGAGAGTAATGAGTGGATGGGCAAATATCTGTTAGGAACATTACGTGTGTAGATTGTGGACAGGTGGGAATGTGGGTCTCACGGGAAGCGTGCAAGGGATAAGTCCCTGCAGTCGCGCTATTAATCTGTGTCCTCGGTGGCTCAGATGGATAGGGCGTCTGTCATGTAAGCAGGAGATCCTGGGTTCGAGTCCCCGTCGGGGCGCACATTTTCAGCTGTCCCCATCGAGGAATATCAACAACACCTGTCGCCAGCTGAGGGTTTCAATTAATTATCATTGTTTCAGAAATATATCAGAGACAGTGAAAAGGTAAATGTGTCAAGTGCGCTGATGAGAGGCGGCGTACCTACACCAGTACCCCCACCTAGGAAATAGTAACAGAAACTGAGCAATTTGATGCCCCTCGGTTTCTTCCCGTTCTACCAAATGTGATCTTCCAGCAGGATGGTACACCACCGCTCTGGAGTTAACATGTTCGTGACCTCCAGGACTGAACATTTCCATAGCAATGGATAGGAAGTTATGGACAAACCAACGGACCACTGCCATCATCAGACCGTGATCTGGATTTCTTCTTGCTGGCTTACATGAAAGACATCATGTATGCTCGAAATGTCAGTGCGGTAGCTTTTATTACCCCAGGCATGTCAAAATGGGGCGATCAGAGTCGTTCCATAAATCTCGCACTCACAATGCATCCGCATGATTCTCACTATGCACTTTACGTAATTTGGTTTTCCAGCAGACTCTGGAGAAGGTCTGAACGAATGTGTTACGTTACTCCGCTTATAAAAATCCCTTGCAGCCCCCACTGATAATTACCTGTCTATTGTCAGACTGGTGCATATCATATGCTACTCATTACTGATCTACTGTCATTAGTATTTGGACTTTATTCCCATATCTGTTGCTAAGGTAGAGTACTCAAAATTTCTGGGTGTGTGCATTGACGAGAAATTGAATTGGAAGAAACACATCGATGATGTGCTGAAACGGTTATGTACAGCTACTTATGCTGTTAGGGTTATTGCAAATTTTTGTGATAAGCATGTCAATAAATTAGCCTACTTGCCTATTTTAATTCACTGCCTTCATATGGCATCATATTTTGGGGCAATTCGTCATTAAGAGAGAAAGTATTCATTGCACAAAACCGTGTAATCAGATTAATAGCTGGAGCCCAGGAACTCGGGATATTCACAGTACCTTCGCAATACATATATTCACTTACGAAATTTGTCGTTAATAGCCCATCCCAATTCAAAAATAACAGCGAAGTGCATAGCTACAACACTAGAAGAAAGGATGATATTCACTATTCTGGATTAAATTTCACTTTGGCACAGAGAGGGGTGAATTATGCTGCCACAAAAATCTTTGGTCATTTGCCAAATCGTATTAAAAGTCTGACGGATAGCCAACCAACATTTAAAAGCAAATTTAAAGAATTTCTGAATGACAACTCATTCTACTCAATAGATGAATTCTTAGATATGGAGTAGTAACTGTAAAAAAAAAGGTTAATTAATTATTTCGTGTAAAGAAAACTTATGTTAAAGTGTCACATTCCACATCATTACAAAAAATATCGTATTCATGATCTATGGAACAAGGATTAATGTATGTATGTATGTATCAGTTAATAAAATAGTTAAAATTTGTAATTAATAACGCCAATTGCACTTAGAAAAACAGTCCTGATCACACAAATCACATTTATTGGTGATTCGTTTCAGTCCAAAACTGGACCATTGTCAGACCATACTCCAAAGTTGATGTGTGGAGATGGCTCCATGGAGCAGCAACTGCAATAGTCTGCATTAAGAGTGATGTAAAAATTCTGAGTGTCATCAGTGGTAATGTTTCTCCTCTCATCTTCAAATAGTGTATGTAATTTTAATGACATAGATTATTAATTGACTAGTGGATGAGAATGAAACTTTCTTTTTTTGTTACAGTTGGTGAAGTTACTGTAGTATCCTCGTCGCTACTGTAGTGCCCTCGCCGGCCGCGGTGGTCTAGCGGTTCTGGCGCTGCAGTCCGGAACCGCGGGACTGCTACGGTCGCAGGTTCGAATCCTGCCTCGGGCATGGGTGTGTGTGATGTCCTTAGGTTAGTTAGGTTTAAGTAGTTCTAAGTTCTAGGGGACTTATGACCTCAGATGTTGAGTCCCATAGTGCTCAGAGCCATTTTTTTGTAGTGCCCTCGGCGCCACTGTAGAGTTTTGTGCCAGAAAGAAAGAGAGAGGAGGTTTTCTGGTGGCTGATATCCTCTTTCTGCATCACAACTGCGCACATGGACTAACAGGTTTCATTAATTACATGACCAGGAAGCTACTTATTTTCAATACAGTCCATGTGTTGTGGTACAAGCTCTTCTGTAATAGTCCTCTTGCAGACAGTATCAGTAATCTGGCCATAATATAACACTATTGCAGCTGCACCACCGTTTAGGATAGGGGAAGTTAGATTTGTGCGATATTCCGAGCGCAAGTCACAGCCAGGTGCTGGCTGGATTGCAGTGAGTTATGCGTACCAGCAGTTGCGAAGTAGAATGGAGACTGCATGGCCATTGAAACATTGAAAAGAGTAAATGCAGCGAGTTGCATGTCTCAAGGTACAGGTAGAAGGGGCCCACTGGTGCAACCCAGGTGTTGTGCATACGTGACTTGGAGCGGTGCGTTAGGGAAACAGAGGTGCACAGCCGACTATAAATAGGTGTCATGTTCTAACGAGATTGATTCAAGTGTGGCAGCTCTCCTGGATGGCGGGGCGTGTCACACCTCCGGGCTACACACAGCAGCAGATGGGGGCCAGCATCCCAGTCCATGGCGGGTCATTGGTTCGACCCTCTGAGGCCGACACGGGGACCGCAGCCAGCGAGCTGTGGGCCACTCTGCGGCTCACTACTGCGGCAAGTTGTCTCGTCTCCCAACACACACCAGAGACTTCCAAGGCGAGGGCTGCAGATCCGGACACCAGATTGCAGGCACTTGCAGTCATCATGATCTCAGCTACGCCAGCGAGGAAGGAATGTCATGGTCCTACAAGGCCGACACACGGCAGTGTGTTGCGCTGGGTCGCTGGGGCGGTGACCTCAGCATTGCAGGGCCCTGTGGCAGGGACCGAGGTGAGCGGAGTACTTAGTGGAAACAAATAAATCATTTGGGAACTTCTTGATGAGTTTTGATATGGCAACTCATGGCAACCACGTACTACATTTGGTGTCTTCTGGCTACATTTGGGCATCCTGGTACATTCAGTGGCAGAAGTCGCCATTACACTATGTCCTATTCTGCAAATGAATGACGGATGCCAACTGGAATGAGTCAGTGAGAGTAACTGAGCTAGTAACTGACTGAGGACCTCTGGTCAGCAGTGGGGGCCTAAATAGGTGCTGTGAAGAGGGCGTTGGTGGATTGTTGCTCGCAAGTCTGTCTCTGGCCTCTCTTGTGGCAGGCACATTTGATCTTTGTCGACCAGTGTGCTGGCGACAGCTTATGCCTGTACTGTTATTTTCTACATTTATCTACATCTATATGGATACTCTGCAAATCACACTCAAGTGCCTGGCAGAGGGTTCATCGAACCACCATCACAATACTCTGTCATTCCAATCTCGTATAGCACATGGAAAGAATGAACACCTATATCTTTCCGTATGAGCTCTGATTTCCCTTATTTTATCGTGGTGATCGTTCCACCCCCTCAGGTCGGTGTCAACAAAATATTTTCGCATTGGGAGGAGAAAGTTGGTGACTGGAATTTCGTGACAAGATTCCGTCGCAACGAAAAACAACTTTCTTCTAATGATTTCCAGCCCAAATCCTGCATCATTTCTGTGACACTCCCTCCCATGTTTCGCGATAATACAAAACGTGCTGCCTTTCTGTAACTTTTTCGATTGTACTCCGTCAGTCCTACCTGGTAAGGATCCCACACCGCGCAGCAGTATTCTAAAAAAGGACGGACAAGCGTAGTGTAGGCAGTCTCCTTAGTAGGTCTGTTACATTTTCTAAGTGTCCTGCCAATAAAACACAGTCTTTGGTTAGCCTTCCCCACAACATTTTCTATGTGTTCTTTCCAATTTAAGTTGTTTGTGAGACTTTGACAACATCTGGAGACATCTGCAGCTCCTTCTCTGTGGATCTGTCTCCACACACCAACTTTGGAGTACGATCTGAAGATGGACCGCTGTTTCACTGAAATCAGTTACCAATAGATGTGCGACTAAGTATAATTGTGAAACTGATCGCTGTTTTCCCAAAATGTTTTCGGAGATATGTGAACAACATCAGTGATTAATGGTTTATTGGTTGATACAGGGGAGGGGACCAAACAGCGAAGTCATTTGTCCCATCGGATTACAGAGGGACAGGGAAGGAAGTCGGCTGTGCCCTTCACAGGAACCAACCTGAAACGATTTAGGGAAATCACGGAAAACCTAAATCAGGATAGCCGCTTGCAGGTTTGAACTGTTGTTCTCCCAAATGTGAATCCAATGTCCTAGCCACCCGCTCAGTCAGTGACTGCCAGGAATAAACCATCTACTTATAGATTAGCAATAACAGCCAGCCAGTTGCAAAATTCTGGTTTATAAAACTTTCGTCACGGTTTAGACCCTCATAGTCTTCAAGAACTGCAGCAGAACACTTCGAATGGGACTGCAGCAATTCCAGCAGTCCAGTTTCGATCCACCTTCAGCAACTTGCTGAAGAAGGTCCGTAATTGCCAAGAGATGAATGGTGGTCACTTTCAACATCTGCTATAGCCAGCTTAGTACTGCATTTCCTTCCCTGTGCTGTGTTTCTTTGTACCCAGGAACACTGTTCTCCAGGCCAGTTTTATTTGCCCCATCCTGTGTTTGAGTGTACTGGTTTAACATGCTGGAGTCTTTAATCTGGTCAGTTTCAACAACAGTTATGTTAGCCAAACGTTTCGATAACCCGTATTACGTTCCTTTCAATTAATTTCGAATATCAGTCTAGTTTGATGGTAATGCCTTGTTTGGACCATCACGAAGCATGCTGTCACATAGCATGCCCAGTGTTTTGTGCCTTAAGCACTGTGACCTCAATTTTTATTAATTGTGTTTTCTTAACAACCGACTTACCGTGTGGAGGGTTCTGCATGGAGTTAATACCGTGTTTAGTTGGTTATTATTTGTGTTTAATATCGCGACTTTTGTCCACTAGCAGTCGATGCGATTGTGATGTAGCTTTTGCACAACACTGCTGCGCATTTGGTAGTGCATGAGATCCTATTCCAAGCGAACCTCTATATTGAGTGATAAACATTGTTTTCTGATTTGTAACAAAATACATGACACTGTGGCTACTTAATATAATGGTGGCTACTTGTCTTAGTAGTGAAGGCAACGGCCTTGCCACAGTGGTTACACCGGTTCCGGTCAGATCACTGAAGTTCAGCACTCGGGTGTAGCCGCCATGCGCTGTTGTCATTTTTCGGGGTGCACTCAGCCTCATCTACATCTACATTGATACTCCGCAAGCCACCCAACGGTGTGTGGCGGAGGGCACTTTACGTGCCACTGTCATTACCTCCCTTTCCTGTTCCAGTCGCGTATGGTTCGCGGGAAGAACGACTGTCTGAAAGCCTCCGTGCGTGCTCTAATCTCTCTAATTTTACATTCGTGGTCTCCTCGGGAGGTATAAGTAGGGGGAAGCAATATATTCGATACCTCATCCAGAAACGCACCCTCTCGAAACCTGGCGAGCAAGCTACAGCGCGATGCAGAGCGCCTCTCTTGCAGAGTCTGCCACTTGAGTTTATTAAACATCTCCGTAACGCTATCACGGTTACCAAATAACCCTGTGACGAAACGCGCCGCTCTTCTTTGAATCTTCTCTATCTCCTCCGTCAGACCGATCTGGTACGGATCCCACACTGATGAGCAATACTCAAGTATAGGTCGAACGAGTGTTTTGTAAGCCACCTCCTTTGTTGATGGACTACATTTTCTAAGCACTCTCCCAATGAATCTCAACCTGGTACCCGCCTTACCAACAATTAATTTTATATGATCATTCCACTTCAAATCGTTCCGCACGCATACTCCCAGATATTTTACAGAAGTAACTGCTACCAGTGTTTGTTCCGCTATCATATAATAATACAATGCCAATTGAGGAGCTACTCGAGCGAATAGTAGCTGCTGCGGTCACAGAACACCATCATGACGACTGGGAGAGTGGTGTGCTGACCACACACCCCTCCTATTTGCATCCTCAACTGAGGATGACACGGCGGTCGGATGGTCCCGATGGGTCCCTTTTGGTTTGAAGATGGAGTGTTTTGTGTTAGTAGTAGCAGAGGATAGAATATGCATAAAACTGCGTTATTCTTTTGCAACTTAGTTGGGAACTTTGTTACTTCTGATGGCAGCCTGAATCAACCTCAGTTATCCTTGGAGACATGCATCCATAAGGTAACACTAATTTAGGAGCCCCTATTAATGCCTGTTATGGTGTTTTCTCTTACTGGAACCATCAATTTCCCTTAATTAATGTGCTGCAGAGTGTTACTGGTGACTACCCCATGTGTTTATCTAAATAAATCGTCACTGTCCATGACGAAAGAATCTCATTGTCTCCGTATATAATTTTCAACCATACATTGCTGCTTTTCATCCTCCCACATCCACTTATTTCTGAATGATCAATACGCAGGGAACAGATCTAAAGAAAGAAATGACTAGAATGAGAAATAAAGAATTCGATATAGTTCAGTACGATTTGAATTATCTTGCCTTGCCTGACATGCTTGCCTGGTTTTGAATTGTCCATTGTGCTAAATAGTAGATTATCTTTCTTGTAGGGTCACGTACGTGGCGTTATCATTCTAAAGATTACAAACAACGTGATATAACGAGAAACGTACATACTTACCTGCATTTACCTAGAAATTAATCCCTTTATGCAGGACTTGGGTTCACATGTGTTTATCCTTTTTCAAACGCTTGAATTCACATGGGTCTAGACAGAGTATCATCTAGAACTCTAGACACTTAATGGGTTACAAAAGTAGCCCATCTAGAAATATATTAATATTCTACACAAAACTATCTGACTTAGTTTACATGATGCCACAAATCGCAAGCATCTGTGAGCCATAGTTCTCGGTAATTGCATTTGAAAATGATGGAGGTTTCACCTGGGCATGCTGTAGAACACATTTTTCGCATATAAAATAATGTGTATAGTATTTGTGCTCATTCCATACGTTCCTAGTAAAGTATTTCTCACGAGGAAAGAGGAAAAAACAACATTTTTTTCCAAGTTGACAAGATAGTCGCCTAAATATGTGTATCTTAAAATACTTATTATTTTGTGTATCAAATAGATGTTCTACATCGTATTTTTCCGATATTTTGCTCGCAGATGGAGATACTGATTTGTGGAACAAACAAAGTAATCTATTCTGTCTAATCTAATCTAAGGTGAACTAATATGTTGTAACCTTGAATATGTCAGCAGGAAGGCTGAAATGTAACTCACCATGCTCTCCTTCGTATCCAAAGTCTCTCCTGAATGGTCTCACTGAAACAAACGACCAAGATGCGTCACTAATTACTTCTTATAATTACTGGAATTTGGGCAGTAATGCTGTACATTCAAAACAAGCATTCCAGATGCGCTTACAACCAAAATATTCCGTTCGAAATGTCGGATTTACCAGCAAAACTCCAAATAACTAACGTCACAGAGAAAAAAATTTCACATAATATTTGACAAAAATAGACTAATACACATAACATTAACTGAATTTGCCATCAGTGCTTGGCAAGATGTGATAACAATGTCGTGTAGGAAATACCTAATTTTATGGAAAATTATGATTCTTTGTTCACATTTCAGTTTTCTGCTTCTTCGGCCATCGTTATGTGACAAGCGAACATCACAACGGCAAATAAAATTACGTGCGGCTTACGCAGACATTGTTTATATAGAAGATACAAATGATACAAGAGTGTTTACAAAGCAAAATCTTAAATTTTTCTGTCATGCAAAAGCAGTTCGATGTAACTAAAAAACTAAAAATAAAGTCTTTTGTGTGGATATTGATATATTTAAAATCAGATGAAAAATATAGTTCAATTTGCACTTGTAGTGTAATATTTGTGCAATTGAAACTTAAATTAGCAGTGAGGAAAATGGAAATTGAGTTTAGGCACTTAACACCAAGGTAGTATTCTGTGCAAGTATTTCTGCTCTTCACGACAGTATGTAAAACTTCACAGTCTACATCATATTGATGGTTTCCTGCTTAAACATGACGTTCAGCAAAGAATGAGTCTGTCTTTCTTATCTCCAACCTCCCTGATGTTCAGACTGCCTAACTCTGACAGACCAGCATATTTTTTCCGCAGCTTTATACGCACCAGTCAGCGTTGCCAAAGGCTGCAACTTGCAACGTAGCAACTATGTTACGTAGTACTGTGTAAATGTACCATGCCTATTTCTCACTTTCAATTTCCTTTAAGGGGACCACACCGTGGTTCTGGTTGAAAAAAATTGATTATCGGTTTTCATCATATTTCGATAGAGTAGGTTTTATTTAAGCATCCCGAAAAGGATTTTGATGAAAAAAAATTTTCGAGCATTTAAAGAGCATTTTCCTACCACGGGTGTTTATGTGCCACGCCCACTTTCCTGTCACCCACTTTTCTGCACATATTTTAGATCTTTATATCCCCCTACATTGCACGTTAGGGATTTTTTTTTACTCCCGTGTGTGTTGGCTATCCTTGCAAATCAAAAGTCGGTATTCTTTTGTTTCTGCTGTTTGTAAACAACACGCTTTCAAACACGCGGTTAGTTCAAGTGTGATTGCGAGTAGTTGTTACAGAAAACTTGCAGTTATACTGTGGGCAGGCGATTAGGAGCAATAAAGAAAATCTGGAGGCAATGAAGAGAGATCTAGAATCAAATTTTCACTCTACAGCGGAGTGTGCGCCGATATGAAACTTCCTGACAGATTAAAACTGTGTGCCGGACCGAGACTCGAACTAGGGGCCTTTGCATTTCACGGTCAAGTGCTCTACCAACTGAGCTACCCAAGCACGACTCACGCCACGTCCTCACAGTTTTCGAGTTCGAGTCTCGGTCCGGCACACAGTTTTAATCTGCCAGGAAGTTTCAATGAAGAGAGATGTTTGGGCCATATTCTTCCATAAGTTCTCTACTGATGATAAGCCATCTCATGGATTGTGTCCATAAGGGGAAAATTCGTGGTACAAATACAACAGGGTTCAGCCAACTGGAGAATCTTATTCTCACCAGCATTCTCTTCCTGCTGCTGTTAAACCTATTTTCAGAGACTTGGCTCATCCGGACCTCCTAGGGAAATGTCTGCATGGGCAGACACAGAACCCAAATGAATGCTTCAACAGCATAATTTGGAACCGCCTTCCTAGAACTATATTTGTAGGCATGCATACAGTGAAACTAGGAGTTCATTATGATGTTATTACATCCAATTGTGGTAGTATTGGAAAGTGTTGGTTACTGAAAAAGCTGGGAATTAATCGTGGTGAAAATATGATCACTGGGCTGCAACATTGCGATAAAATAAGGATAGGCGATGCAGACAGGTCTGCATCTATTATGGCCAAGAAAGCAAGACAAACATCCAGGAAGGTGAAAAAGAAGCTGGAAGACCTGCTAGAGGCCAAAGAAGGGCCATCATATGCAGCAGGACAGTTTTAATTAACTGTAAGTAACAAATTTCAAAAGTTTTTTTCTTTAAAGTCAATTTCCTGCAAACTAAAATTTTCAGTACATATGCCCCATTATATCAGAAACTATCATAGATAAATGAATGAATTTTTCAGAGACTCTGCATAACATAAAAGCCACCTCTGGTACTACATTCATTAATATTCCCCCATTAGGAAGTTCACAAAAAATATTTACTGCAGAAAAACTTAATATTTTTTGTCAATAAATTTAAAAAAGTATTTCTTAAAAATTATAAAATGGATAAAGTAGATTTTAGTACAGTTGACTCTATTTGCATCATGTAACAAACAGTAAAAATATTACGGTCCTCCATCAAATAGTTTTTTTTTTTTTAAGAAATGGGTCAAACACTTGCCTGAATTAACATGGGTTAGATAGACAGGGTGTGGTCCCCTTAAGAATTTCTAGAACAATATTTATAATAATAAAAGCATAACGGTTTCACCCATAATTAAACTGAAACAATTCACGCCACCCATATTGCGACATGAACCATTTTATTTGCCTTATTATCCAAACAAATGTAAGCGAGAGTACTCTGATGACATAGGGCAGGCGTACGCCAGAACTATTTGTGGAAAATGCTCTGAATTACATAGAGCAGGCAGACGCACTGGTTCACATGGCGGGACGTATTACGCAGTCACAAGTGCGCGGGATCGTAAAAAGCTTCTAGTAGCTTCTAGAACAAATCCAGCGTAGGAATACCTTTCTGGTAGTAACAAAGCGAGCGGGGTTGATATTTCAGCGGGGAACGCCCGTACGACTTTGATGTGCGATACTGCCAGTTATCGTCATAGAGGCAAAATACTCCCACTTACGGATAGTCTCTCAGGTTAAGAAAAGTATAATTTAATATATTAACAGAATCTCCCATGGGTTCTTGGTAGAATAACATTATTTGTTCTACAATATTACTTTTATTGTTAACCGGTTTTCGGCTTACAAGGCCATCTTCAGACATTTATTGAGTATTATCAACAAGGAAGTTACAATGTTTGCAAACAACATTGGAAGAGAAGTAACACGTCTAGACTGAAATAAGCCGGCCAGATTGGCCGAGCGGCTCTAGGCGCTTCAGTCTGGGACCGCGCGACCGCTACGGTCGCAGGTTCGAATCCTGCCTCGGCTACGGATGTGTGTGATGTCCTTAGGTTGGTTAGGTTTAAGTAGTTCTAAGTTCTAGGGGACTGATGACCTCCGATGTTAAGTCCCATAGTGCTCAGAGCCATTTGAACCATTTTTTAGACTGAAGTAGAAACATAGCGTAAGTAACATCTTTGACACTGTGGTGGTAATGTAATGTAAAAGTAAAAATTGAACAGTTCATAAATAACAATGGAGTAGACAGGAAAACCTTTAGCACAAAATAGGAATAGCATGCCTACATAACAGTTCCTATTAGTAAACAAAACTAATAAAATAAAATAAAATTAGTACTAGACAAGGCTACATTAGGAGGCATGAAACATGGAGAGTGATACACAAACCAATTAAAAGAAGAGACAATTATCAATGTAACTACAGTTTTCATGTTTCATACCTCCTGATGTAGCCTTGTCTACTACTAATTTTATTTTATTTCATTAGTTTTGTTTATTAATAGAAACTGTTATGTAGACGTGCTATTCCTATTTTGTGCTAAAGGTTTTCCTGTCTACTCCATTGTTACTTATGTACTGTTCAATTTTTACTTTTTCATTGCATTACCACCACAGTGTCAAAGATGTTACTTACTGCATGTTTCTACTTCAGTCTAGACGTGTTACTTCTCTTCCAATGTTGTTTGCAAACATTGCAACTTCTTTGGTGATAATACTCAGTAAATATCTGAAGATGGCCTTGTAAGCCGGAAACCAGTTAACAATAAAGGTAATACTGTAGAACAAAAGCAAACTGGTGTTTTTCATTTATTATAATTTAATAATTATCTAAAGAAGTTGAGGACAGTGCGTGAGGAAACTTAGATTTCATATTGTTTGATTTAGTTTCAAAATCGAGTGACTCATAGGTGGAGGGGTGCCGGCTTAGAGACTGGCGTGCTCAATCCAGAAAGCCATTTTTGGGTCATCATTGAGATCAGATCCGTATCTGATCGCTCCGCTAAAATATTCAATGTACGAGGTCTGTTTAAAAAATTCCGGAACATTCGTCATTTCACGCCAATGGCGTCTTGGAGCGAAATGCTGTTGACATTCCTGCGCACGCCTGTGTTCAATGTGTAACTGCCCGAAGTTTCATTGTTGTATGTCTGTTAGTTATTGTTCAGTGCTGTATTGAGTAGACCGTTGTGTCGCACAATTTGCGAATTTAGAGATGGCAGAGTTAGAGGAGCAGTATGTCGGCATTAAATGTTGCGCCAAACTCAAGAAAACCCTTACAGAGATACACCAAATGTTGCAGGAAGCCTACAGTGATAAGTCTTAAGCCATACTCGGTGTTGCGAATGGTTCACACGGCTTAAAAATGGCCGGACAGAAATTAAAAATGACCCTCGTTCAGGACGCCCTTCGACGTTTACAATCGGCGCTCGTGTCAGGGCCGTCAACGAAACCGTGCGTGCCATCAAAGACTGACTATCCGAGAGACTGCAGAAGAATGTGACATTTTTTTGGATCATGTCATGAAATCCTGACACAGCATCGTGTTTTTGCGAAGTACGTCCCATGGCGCATGAATCAAGACCAAAAAGAGTTCGCCTCGTAATCTGTGAAAAACTTTTGGATCGCGTAAATGAGGACGAGATTTTCCTTGAGAGAATCATAACTGGTGGAGAGACGTGGGTCCATGGCTATGATGTTAAGACGAAGGTGCAACCTTCACAGGGGGTCGGGAAAGATTCTCCAAGACCAAAAAAAGCTCGCCAGTTCAGGACAAGTGTCAAAGACAAGCTGATAATTTGCTTTGTCTCTGAAGCATTAGATATATAAGATAGATATTCAGCGACCACAGGCCCTGCAGACCACACGCTGCTTCCACAAACTGTCTCCATTCCTTTCTGTTTTGTGCCCGGTTCCTCCAGGTGTCTTCAGTCCCCAGGACTGCTAGGTCCTTCGTCAGGTCGTCCATCCAGCGCTGCCTTGGTCGTCCAATGGGGCGTCTGGTGTTTGGCTTCCCCTCCAGTGCCATCTTCGCCTGTCTTCCATCTGGCATACGAGCTACATGGCCCACCCATTGTATTCTTTTGCTCTTTATCTTCTGTAGGACAGTCGGTTGTCGCATCAGAAGGCAGATTTCCTCGTTTTTCCTCCTCCTCCATTCTCCGTTATCTAAAACTGCCGGCCGCGGTGGTGTAGCGGTTCTAGGCGCGCAGTCCGGAACCGCGTGACTGCTACGGTCGCAGGTTCGAATCCTGCCTCGGGCATGGATGTGTGTGATGTCATTAGGTTAGTTAGGTTTAAGTAGTTTTAAGTTCTATGGGACTGATGACCACAGATGTTAAGTCCCATAGTGCTCAGAGCCATTTGAACTATTTTTATCTAATACTGGTCCCCATATCTTCCTCATAACTCTTCTTTCAAATATTAATAGTTTTTCCCCTTTCTCGCTCAGTCATGCTCCATGTTTATGAACCGTACATTACTGCTGGGCATATCACTGTGTTGTAGGTTTTCATCTTAGTGTTCACTGAGATCGATCTAGTGCCAAGCGTCTCTCTGAGGGAATGCATGCATTTCGTTCCCACTGCTATTCTGCTATTAGTTCATCATAAATTCGTGCCACAGAGACAAACTGTTAATCAATGGTAACATTGGACGTGTTGCGACACCTGCGCGAAAATGTGAGCAAACGGTCTGAAATGTGGCGAGACAATTTATGGCTCTTGAATCACGATAACGCCCCCGCTCATTCATCCCTGTTGGTGCGTGACTATTACACAAAAAATTAAATCATTGTGCTGCCACTTCCCCCGTACTCTCCAGACCTGGCCCTTGCGGACTTTTTTTTTCCAAAGTTGAAAACCTCGTTGAAAGGATGAAGATTTGGAACGCAGACGGAGCTTCGCGCGATCCATCATGAGGCATACTACGACCGCCCCCGGCATTAGGAGCGGTGCATCAATTGTGGAGGAGAGTATTTCGAAGGAAACCATGCATAATAAGTAAAAGCTAAGCGTGGAAAAATTTTGTGGAGAAAGTTCTGGAATTTTTGAACAGACCTCGTATGCGGTCGTTAAGTACTTTCAAACTACTAAAGCTTTACAGGCACTGCTCTGAGTATATGGAACAGTTGTTGAATAGCGACAGTTTATTCCGCTATTAATACACACCAATAAACGTGTACGCGAGGGAGTGACTTTGCGTAGTACAAGATTTCATTTAACTGCGAAAAACTGAAGAACAACGATAGAACCGCGTACCGCAATCAAAATGCTGGCTCATCGCCATAGGTAAGTGATTTCATAGATGACTCGGCGCTTGTGTGAAATTCCGATATGCCTTCGAAAGTACTGCACGTAGGATGGGCGTCTGGAAGAGTGCAGACAACAGAATCCGAATTCATTGTTTCGCGTTTGTGTAGGCGAAAGAGTGCAGTTGTAGTTTCAGTACTAAAAGGCCCATCTGGCAGTGTAAAATTAACTGTTTATGATTACTCTGAGTGAAGCCAGTATCCAAATTCGATGTGCTTCCAGTACAGATGTATTGTACTAGAAGTGGCTGACATATATCAAATTTATGTAAGTAGTAGGGCCTGACAGATAATGAAGAATAATATGAACATGAATGGTGGCTGTGTAATCATATGCGGCGGAAGGAAACACATAAGTCTGAGATTGTAATTCGTGTCCTCTCTGATTCAACAATAGGTGCCAAGTACTACTGTAATAGCAGTCCCTTGCAGATGTAGCATGTGCTTTCTTAGAAGACAATGTGCCGCTCATTTACATCTCATTTATCATGGTATATCCGTTTCCTTATTTACAACGAACCTTTCCACTTTCCAAATTACTTTGTTTATTTGTTTCTTCCCACAAGAGATTATAGCGGTCACGTCGAGGACCATCTTTGAGTGCAAAATGTCTTCCTGAAGTATGGTCTGTGATGCTCGCAACGCTTAACAAACGTCAGATGGCCGTTGGCGCAATGCACACCCTAATTAAAGTACGAGGGTCACTTCAAAAGAAATGCACACTATTTTTGTAAAAATACAGTTTTCATTCTGCATGTGTGAAAGTTTTAGTGTGTAGATACATCCTTCCCGCTTGTTTTCAAACTTAGTTCAACCTGTTCCCGTGAGTGGCGCCGTCTCACCACGTCTTCAAGATGGCTGCTACACTTGACGTTCGTCAGAAGCAACGTGCTGTCCTAGAATTCCTGTGCTGTGAAAACGAGACAGTGGGAAACATCCACAAGAAGTTGAAAAAAGTGTACGGAGATGCTGCTGTCGATCGCAGTACAGTTAGTCGGTGGGCAAGCTGGTTACGTGATGAAAGCGGGCACGGCAATATTGAGGATTGTCCTCGCAGCGGCAGGCCTCGTACTGCACACTCTCCAGACAATGTGCAGAGAGTTAACGAATTGGTGACTGCTGACAGACGCATCACAGTGAACGAATTGTCACGCTACGTTGGGATAGGGGAAGGAACTGTTTGCAGAATACTGAAAGTGTTGGCGTTAAAAAAGGTTTGTGCCAGGTGGGTTCCCAGGATGTTGACAGTGGCTCACAAAGAGACAAGAAAAACGGTATGCAGCGAACTTTTGGAACAGTAAGAGAATGGTGGAGATGAATTTCTTGGAAGAATTGTGACAGGTGATGAAACATGGCTGCATCATTTTTCACCAGAGACGAAGAGGCAATCAATGGAGTGGCATCATGCAAATTCACCCAAGAGAAAAAAATTCAAAACCACACCCTCTGCTGGAAAAGTTATGGCTACGTTGTTCTTCGATTCCGAAGGACTCTTGCTTGTGGACATCGTGCCAAGTGGAACCACCATAAATTCTGATGCATATGTGACGACACTGAAGAAACGTCAAGCTCGACTGAGTCGTGTTCGACCACATCGGCAAAAGCAGGATGTTTTGCTGTTGCACGACAATGCACGGGCACATGTCAGTCAAAAAAACCGTGGAAGCGATCACAAAACTCGGATGGACAACACTGAAACACCCGCCTTACAGTCCTGACCTGGCTCCATGTGACTATCATGTCTTTGGGAAACTGAAAGACTCTATTCGTGGAACAAGGTTTGAAAATGATGACTCCCTTGTGCACGCTGCCAAACAGTGGCTCCAACAAGTTGGTCCAGAATTTTACCGTGTGGGTATACAGGCGCTGGTTCCAAGATGGCTTAAGGCAGTTGAGAGGGATGCAAATTATGGGGAGAAATGAAAATATTGTTCCTAAAGGATGTATCTATACACCGTAAAACTTTCAAACATGTAGAATAAAAGATGGATTTAAAAAAATAGTGTGCATTTCTTTTTGAGTGGCCCTTGTAATTTCTTTGGCATTCCTGCTATCAAGAGACTAACCAGTGCCAACGATACCTACCAACAACAATCAAAATTATTTTTAATCATATTACAGCATTTGGTTTAGACTCCATGGTAGTTAGGCGGAATAAATCTCCGAGTAATAAACATCTCCACCAAGCCTGCTAACTTCTAAACTTATCTTTACTACAGAATGAAAATGTAGTCTGCTATTATTAGTACAAACTTAAGGTTTGTACTGTAGTTGCAATACTAATTTTTTCGCTGCGTTGTCTGAAGTCTTGACAATGTATGGGATTGCACCAGCTTGTAAAACTAATAACTACATCCTGTTGGCCACCATAGAGAAGTGGTACAATTTCACGCATTTCTTTTTTTCCTGTGTTATCAGTCAGGGAAGAGCTTCAGCCATTACCAGAGGTGACAGTCTGTAGTTGTATCTGAAATGCAGATTCAGATAATGGAACAGATATAAGGCGATGCGCCGTCGAATGGAGAGCTGTATGTTTGGAGCTGTATGGGTGCTGGAAAGTTGCAGGGATTACCTCAGTTCAGTATGTGGTTTTTATGAAAGTGTTAGGTAAAAGTCTCCAGGTGCTAATGTCTTTACAGTTGCCATGGAAACAAAAATCGACGACTAAACTCCTTCAGAATCAACATCATTATATTGCGTGGTTATAATGAAACTGACGGTGTTGCGAGTGCTACAGTGTGGGCTGTATACATGGCAAGACGCTGATACGTCTTAGATATGTTCATTAATCGGTGCGCTCGCGCAGTATGCTGAAAAAATAATAGTTTCACTTCCCGCCGACGGGTGAAAATATCGCGCTGTAGGTAGAATGTCGTGTGGATGCAGGAAAAGGGAAGGAACTGCTGTAATAACGGTGGTTCTGGCTCATTTATTAGCATATGGTCACAAGTTACAATATGCATTCAGTATGATCCCACAACTCATTAAGATGCTGCATCCGTAACATGGCATGTTTGACAGTTGCTAGTGGCATATCTGGTGTAATAAGTCATCGTGTGCTATGCTTCAGATTAGTAAGAGTCTGAATGCATCACTGATAGATAAAATCTTCCATGGACCCCACAAACAGAAGTCACAGGTACGCACACCAAAAAAAGTTTTGCATCACCCCTATTCCCAGAACTCCTGAAGATAGATGTTGACTGTGGATATTGTGTCACAGACATAGTCCCTTTGACTGTTCAGAAATGTCACTAAACCCGCCCAAAGATGTAAACAACCATTCATGAGCAGCGCCTGTCAGACGAAGGTGGTCCGACAGCCGATCAGTTCCAGTCACTCCACCAGGAAGGAGGTACACGGCTCGTGTCGTCTGTAGTTCAACCATGCGTAGACCGTCAATACCGCGGTTCGATCGCGTCCGCATTGTTACTTTGTGCCAGGAAGGGCTCTCAACAAGGGAAGTGTCCAGGGTCTTGGAGTGAACCAAAGCGATGTTGTTCGGACATGGAGGAGATACAGAGAGACAGACATGCCTCGCTCATGCTGTCCAAGGGCTACTACTGCAGTGGATGACCGCTACCTACGGATTATGGCTCGAAGGAGCCCTGTCAGCAACGCCACCATGTTGAATAAAGCTTTTTGTGCAGCCACAGAAGGTCGTGTTACGACTCAAACTGTGCGCAACAGGCTGCATGATGAGCAACTTCACTCCTGACGTCCATGGCGAGGTCCATCTTTGCAACCACGATACCATGCAGCGCGGTGCAGAAGGGTCCAACAACACCCCGAAGGGCTGCTCAAGATTGGTATCACGTTCTCTTCACCGATGAGTGTCGCATATGCCTTCAACTAGACAATCGTCAGAGACGTGTTTGGAGGCAATCCGGTCAGGCTGACTTCCTTAGACACACTGTCCAGCGAGTGTAGCAAGATGGAGGTTCCCTTCCGTTTTAGGGTGGTATTATGTGGGGTGGTCACCGCTGGTGGTCACGGAAGGCGCCCTAACGACTGTACGGTACATGAACGCCATCCTGCGACCGACAGTGTAACCATATCGGCAGCATACTGGCGAGGCATTCGTCTTCATGGACGACAATTCGCGCCCCCATCGTGCACATCTTGTGAATGACTTCCTTCAGGGTAACGACATCGCTCGACTAGAGTGGCCAGCCAGCATGTTCTCCAGACATGAATCCTATCGGACGTGTCTGGGATAGTTTGAAAATGGCTGTTTACGGACGACGTGACCCATCAACCACTCTGAGGGATCTATGCCGAATCGCTGTTGAGGAGTGGGACAGTCTGGACCAACAGCGCCTTGATGAACTTGTGGATAGTATGCCACGACAAATACAGGCATGCCTCAATGCAAGATGACGTGCTACTGGGTATTATAGGTACCGGTGTGTACAGCAATCTGGACCACCACCTCTGAAGGTCTCACTGTATGGTGGTACAACATGCAATGTGTGGTTTTCGTGAGCAATAAAAAGGGCGAAAATGATGTTTATGTCGATCTCTATTCCAATTTTCTGTACATGTTCCAGAGCTCTCGGAACCGAGGTGATGCAAAAATTTCTGTGATTTGTGTATTTAAATAAGGGGATCTGGAAAGCCACACATCTAGAAACTGTCTAGAGAAGGTTTCTCAAAGCAAACCTTTCACATGGTACGCGATATGTAGAGTCGTCCCATCTTGCATGAAAGTAGTGGTGTGGATACAGTTGCAGTCTTTGAAAACTGGAGCCACATGTTCCATAAGGAGGTCCTGATAACATGCAGATGTCACTCCACACTTAACAAGTGTGCAAGGTGTCATCTCCTCAAAGGACACCGGACCCAGAATGAAGAAGCTTGTGAAACCAAACCACACAGTCACACAACCTGAATGCAGTGGGTATTCCTGCACAACATATGGTGGAGCAGAACTCCATATTATACAATTTTGTACATTCATGGGTCTGTGCAGAGTAAAATGTGCCTCGTCCGTGTAAAGAATACACTACTGGCCATTAAAATTGCTACACCACGAAGATGACGTGCTACAGACTCGAAATTTAACCGACAGGAAGAAGATGCTGTTATATGCAAATGATTAGCTCTTCAGAGCATTCACACAAGGTTGGCGCCGGTGGCGACACCTACAACGTGCTGACATGAGGAAAGTTTCCAACCGATTTCTCATACACAAACAGCAGTTGACCGGCCGTGCCTGGTGAAACGTTGTTTTGATGCCTCGTGTAAGGAGGAGAAATGCGTACCATCACGTTTCCGACTTTGATAAAGGTCGGATTGAAGCCTATCGCAATTGCGGTTTATCGTATCGCGACATTGCTGCTCGCGTTGGTCGAGATCCAATGACTGTTAGCAGAATATGGAATCGGTGGGTTCAGGAGGGTAATACGGAACGCCGTGCTAGATCCCAACGGCCTCGTATCACTAGCAGTAGAGATAACAGGCATCTTATCCGCATGGCTGTAACGGATCGTGCAGCCACGTCTCGATCCTCGAGTCAACAGATGGGGACGTTTGCAACACAACAACCATCTGCACGAACAGTTCGACGACGTTTGGAGCAGCACGCACTATCAGCTCGGAGACTGTGTCTGCGGTTACCCTTGACGCTGCATCACAGACAGGAGCGCCTGCGATGGTGTACTCAACGACGAACCTGGGTGCACGAATGGCAAAACGTCATTTTTTCGGCTGAATCCAGATTATTTTTACAGCATCGTGACGGTCGCATTCGTGTTTCGCTACATCGCGGTGAACGCCCTTGGAAGTGTGTATTCGTCATCACCACACTGGCGTATCACCCGGCGTGATGGTATGGGGTGCCGTTAGTTACACGTCTCGATCACCTCTTGTTCGCATAGACGGCACTTTGAACAGTGGACGTTACATTTCAGATGTGTTTCGATCTCGTGGCTCCGCCCTTCATTGGATCCCTGCAAAACCCTACATTCCAGCAGGATAATGCACGACGGCATGTCGCAGGTCCTGTACGGGCCTTTCTGGGTTCAAAAAATGTTCGACTGCTGCCCTGGCCAGCACAATGTCCAGATGTCTCACCAATTGAAAACGTCTGGTCAATGGTGGCCGAGCAACTGGCTTGTCACAATACGCCAGTCACTACTCTTGATGAACTGTGGCATGGTGTTGAAGCTGCATGGGCAGCTGTACCTGTACACGCCATCCAACGTCTGACTCAATGCCCAGGCGTATCAAGGCCGTTATTACGGCCAAAGGTGGTTGTTCTGGCTACTGATTTCTCAGGATCTATGCACTCAAATTGCGTGAAAATGTAATCACATGTGAGTTCTAGTATAATATATTTATCCAATGAATACCCGTTTATCATCTGCATTTCTTCTTGGTGTACCAATTTTAATGGCCAGTAGTGTATGTCATTCATTTCATTGGGTGCCAAACAAACAAAGGACAAAGTCACAGTGATGTAGCTCATCTTAGGGCTCCATTTGGTGCACATTCTGAATCTTGTAGGAGTACCAGTGTAAAATGCCCCCAAAATCTTTTGAACCCTTGACCAGTGGACAGACAATTCCCCTCTCACATCTCGAGTAGTGGCCGTAGAATCTGCGGCATGTGCTGCACGTTCGGCTGTAGCTACAGCAGATCCATCAACAAGTGCCATAGGAATAGACCACCTCCCTCGCCCTGCCGCACCACCTAAATCACCTGTTTCTCCAAATTTCTTGATCACATTCTTTAGCCCATTTATTAAGAAGGGGTCTCTTCGCAGCTGCTTCTGTCGGCGATATTCCCGCTAGGCAGAGTTGCTAATGCTGCCGTTCTGTTAAAATAACTTTACCATCACTGGACAGGTTTTCCTCTCACTAGCTACGGCGTTTCGTACGGAAAACTTCAACCCTCTTAACCCTTTTCCACCAACAATCACTTCACAAAAGAAATCAACAAACATCGCCGAGTGACGAACACCATACTGATGTGAAAACAGGAAACATCTTACATTCTGACTACTTGCAGTGCCGTATTTTCACCTGGTTGCTGAAAAGTGAACTATTACTTTCTTCAGAATACTAGGTGAGTGCAGCGATTAGTGAACATACAGGTACCTACAATGTTTCAGTCTCCTATGATGTATACAGCCCACAGCGCTGCACTCGAAACACCATCATATCAATTATAACCACCAAATATCTGTATTTCCGATATTCAATTATCACCTAACGATGGTCTAAGAAGCCAGAAGCTGGTTCGTGCCCAAGTACATATAATTTTGCAGAACGTTAGGATTTTTTTTCCTGTTTAAGAACAAGTTACAAAAATTATCCAGAAAAATTAAGATTTTTCCAAACTAGAAAACATGGTCCAATATATGACATAGTTATGTGCCTAGGAACAAATATTTTGTTCAAATTTAAAAGTACTGAAACCGAGAAAATCTTTTCAATACTATATTTAATTTCTATGTGCTATATTATCAATACAGAGGGTGACAATTATTAAACGATATGAAATAAAATAGTCGTAGCTTCTGAACGGTTCGCATTAGGAAGTTCAACTGCATGGTTGGTCACGGATTTGATGAGAATTAGCATGTTAATATGGTTTGGTTGAGCGGCGAAGCCCATTTTCATATGGATGGGCTCGTCAAGAAGCAAAATTAGGCCATTTGGGGGACTGAGAAGTCTCTTAATCCTCAACATGTCCAGTCACTGACTAATGGGTGCGATATTCTTTGACGGCGCAGTGACTGCCAAACAGTATGTGAAGAGTTTGGGAGATAATTTCATCCCCATTATCAAAACTGACCCTGATTTCGACAAGATGTGGTTCATCCAAGATGGAGCTTCACCCAATCGAAGCAAGAGGGTGTTTGTTGTCCTGGAGGAGCGCTTTGGGAATCGCATTTCTGGCTCCGGGCTACACAGAGGCCACTGGCATGGCCCTCCATTGGCTGGCACAGTCTCCGAATCTGAACACATGCGACTCCTTTTGTGGGGCTATATTAAAGAAAAGGTTACAGCATTAACCCCAAAACCATTGCTGAGCTGAAAACAGCCATTCAGGGGGTCATCGAGAGCGATGTTCCAACACTCCAGTGGGTCATGCAGATTTACACTGTTTATCTGCATCACATCATTGCCAATGACGGAAGGCATACGAAACATGTCATAACCTAAATCCGAATATCTATAGTAACGTTTACATGCTTCATAAAGTGTGTGCACGCCGTAGTTTGTAACTAATTTACGTTTTTTTCACATAGTTCAATAATAGTCACCCTGTACTACATAGCAATAACAAGTAAGTAATATCAAATTAGGAAGTAGTAGTATAAAAAACTAGTTACAAGTTAAATGCTTTTCCAAATAAAAGCTACAGGAAACTGACACAAAGCTCCATTTTCAAGAGAGATAAAATTTGTAAATAATAGATTTCAGCTATCAGTCGTCTCTTTAAATTTTGTTGGCAGATCCAGATTTCAGCTAGCAATTAGCCATTCTCAGTGCTAAGAATACAAGAGGTACATAGTTAGATGATGCCAAAAAAAAGTTGAAATTAATGGCTTAACTCATCTGGTTTGTATATTACATACCACTATCATTTTTTATCAATACGTGTAATGCCTGTTGGTCGGGCTTCGTTCACAGTTCATTGAATACCACTGTTTGTGGAAGGTGGGCTGCATGGAGAACACATCTGTTGGTTACATGGCACCATTTATGTGAACTACGTATAAACCTCTGTGAACTGTTTAGTAAATATGATGAACAATATACTTATTATATTTTAATAAAGGGAGATATAATATAAAAATAAATATATTCAAGCCATATCAACTAATAGATGTATACAGCATGTGTCTTCTAGTGTACTACAAATTTTTAAAAAAATGCCTTTAAAAAAATTTAAGTTTTACCCACCTGACGTAATTTAAATGTTTTAATAATAATAACGGACTCACGAGGAGTGAACATGGAAATTTTATTACTTGATGATAAATATCAAATAAGTCGGACGACTGTGTAAGAATTTTACTTATGTTTCATTTTATGTAATTAAATTTGAAGTGGTTTACTTCCCTTTGTGAAGTTCACATAGATGGCGCCATGTAACCAACCGATGAGTTCTCCATACATCCCGCCTTCCGCAAACAGTAGTATTCAATGAACTGTGGACGAAGTCCGACCGACAGGCATTACATGCATTGATCAAAAATGATGTGTTGTTGTTGTGTTGCTGTTGTGGTCTTCAGTCCTGAGACTGATTTGATGCAGCTCTCCATGCTAATCTATCCTGTGCAAGCTCCTTCATCTCCCAGTACCTACTGCAATCTACATCCTTCTGAATCTGCTTAGTGTATTCATCTCTTGGTCTCCGTCTACGATTTTTACCTACCACGCTGCCCTCCAATGCTAAATTTGTGATCCCTTGATGCCTCAGGACATGTCCTACCAACCGATCCCTTCTTCTAGTCAAGTTGTGCCACAAACTCCTCTTCTCCCCAATCCTATTCAATACCTCCTCATTAGTTACGTGATCTACCCACCTAATCTTCAACATTCTTCTGTAGCACCACACCTCGAAAGCTTCTATTCTCTTCTTGTCCAAACTATATAATGTCCATGTTTCACTTCCATACATGGCTACAATCCATACAAATACTTTCAGGGAACGACTTCCTGACATTTAAATCTATGCTCGATGTTAACAAATTTCTCTTCTTCAGAAACGCTTTCCTTGCCATTGCCAGTCTACATTTTACATCCTCTCTACTTCGACCATCATAAATTATTTTGCTCCCCGAATAGCAAAACTCCTTTACTACTTTAAGTGTCTCATTTCCTAATCTAATTCCCTCAGCATCACCCGACTTAATTCGACTACGTTCCATTATCCTCGTTTTGCTTTTGTTGATGTTCATCTTATACCCTCCTTTCAAGACACTGTCCATTCCGTTCAACTGCTCTTCCAAGTCCTTTGCTGTCTCTGACAGAATTACAATGTCATCGACGAACCTCAAAGTTTTTACTTCTTCTCCATGGATTTTAATACCTACTCCGAATTTTTCTTTTGTTTCCTTCACTGCTTGCTCAATATACAGATTGAATAACATCGGGGAGAGGCTACAACCCTGTCTCACTCCCTTCCCAACCACTGCTTCCCTTTCATGCCCCTCGACTCTTATAACTGCCATCTGGTTTCTGTACAAATTATAAATAGCCTTTCGCTCCCTGTATTTTACCCCTGCCACCTTTAGAATTTGAAAGAGAGTATTCCAGTCAACATTGTCAAAAGCTTTCTCTAAGTCTACAAATGCTAGAAACGTAGGTTTGCCTTTCCTTAATCTTTCTTCTAAGATAAGTCGTAAGGTCAGTAATGCCTCACGTGTTCCAACATTTCTACGGAAACCAAACTGAACTTCCCCGAGGTCGGCTTCTACCAGTCTTTCCATTTGTCTGGAAATAATTCGCGTTAGTATTTTCCAGCTGTAACTTATTAAACTGATAGTTCGGTAATTTTCACATCTGTCAACACCTGCTTTCTTTGGGATTGGAATTATTATATTCTTCTTGAAGTCTGAGGGTATTTCGCCTGTCTCGTACATCTGTCCTCAAGTACATCGCCCTTGTATAGACCCTCTATATACTCCTACCTTCTGCTTTCCCCTCTTTGCTTAGAACTGGGTTTCCATCTGAGCTCTTGACATTCATACAAGTGGCTCTGTTTTCTCCAAAGGTCTCTTTAATGTTCCTGTAGGCAGTATCTATCTTACCCCTAGTGAGATAGGCCTCTACATCCTTACATTTGTCCTCTAGCCATCCCTGCTTAGCCATTTTGCACTTGCTGTCGATCTCATTTTTGAGACGTTTGTATTCCTTTTTGCCTGTTTCGTTTACTGCATTTTTATATTTTCTCCTTTCATCAATTAAATTCAATATTTCTTCTGTTACCCAAGGATTTTTACTAGCCCTCGTCTTTTTACCTACTTGATGCTCTGCTGCCTTCACTACTTCATCCCTAAGAGCTACCCATTCTTCTTCTACTGTATTTCTTTCCCCCATTCCTGTCAATTGTTCCCTTATGCTGTCCCTGAAACTCTGTACAACCTCTGGTTTAGGCAGGTTATCCAGGTCCCATCTTAAATTCCCACCTTTTTGCGGTTTCTTCAGTTTTAATCTACAGTTTATAACCAATAGATTGTGGTCAGAGTCCACATCTGCCCCTGGAAATGTCTTGCAATTTAAAACCTGGTTCCTAAATCTCTGTCTTACCATTATATAATCTATCTGATACCTTTTAGTATCTCCAGGATTCTTCCATGTATACAACCTTCTTTTATGATTCTTGAAGCAAGTATTACCTGTGATTAAGTTATGCTCTGTGCAAAATTCTACCAGGCGGCTTCCTCTTTCATTTCTTAGCCCCAATCCATATTCACCTACTATGTTTCCTTCTCTCCCTTTTCCTACTGTCGAATTCCAGTCACCCATGACTATTAAATTTTCGTCTCCCTTCACTATATGAATAATTTCGTTTATCTCATCATACATTTCATCAATCTCTTCGTCATCTGCAGAGCTAGTTGGCATATAAACTTGTCCTACTGTGGTAGGCTTGGGCTTCGTATCTATCTTGGCCACTATAATACGTTCACTATGCTGTTTGTAGTAGCTTACCCGCACTCCTATTTTTTTTATTCATTATTAAACCTACTCCTGCATTACCCCTGTTTGATTTTGTATCTATAACCCTGTATTCACCTGACCAGAAGTCTTGTTCCTCCTTCCTCAAAAATGATAGTAGTATGTAATGTACAAACCAGATGAGTTAAGCCATTAATTGCAACTTTTTTGTGACATCATCTAACTGTGTACCTCTTGTATTCTTAGCATTAAGAATGGCTAGTCTCTAGCCTAAATCTAGATCTGCCAATAAAATTGAAAAATGACGACTGATAGCTGAAATCTATTGTTTACAAGTCAATATAACGGTCGCTGCGTGGATCAGCCTTCTGAATGAAGGGTAGCCTGATGAAGAGACAAAATTCTTAGAACATTAAATAAACTCCATTGATTTGCAAATATCACCTGCTCCATGGTAAAACATCTTCTTCTGTTGCAAGGTGCATGGTCGATGAAATATAGGATATTTTAGAAAAGTATCTGACCTTTGGCCAGGGTGGAGTATTCTACACCTAATCACCCTCAAACTAGATCCCTTGGGACTCCCGAGACTTGTCCCAGTGTTGCCGCCATTGTTGGAAGCATGGAGTTTAGCTCAGCTGTCATTGCTACCATAATGTCCTGTTTTGTCTGAAATCGCATTCCTTTCAATGGCCTCTTGAGTTTGGGAAAAAGCCAGGAGTCGCAAGGGGCCATATCAGGAGAGTAAGGAGCCTGTTGAAGCACAGCAATTGAGGAATGTGCTGGAGCATTGTCATGATGGAGGCGCCAATTTTCTGTTGACCACAAGTCCGGTCTCTTGCGCTGCACAGCACCACGTAGGTGACGGAGAACATCCCTGTAACACTCTTCGGTGATGGTTTGACCCAGTGGTGCGTGTCCGTGGTGTACCACACTGCGGGAGCCAAAGAAGGCAGGCAGCATCAATTTGTCACTGCTGCGCACCTGGCGGGCCTACTTCGGTCTCGGTGACGAGGGATGCTTCCACTGTGACGACTGGGATTTGGCTTCCGGGTCATACCTGTACACCCACGACTTGCCACCTGTGACTGTGGAATTCACAAAGTCGGGGTCACTATTTGTGAAGTCCGTGTCCTCTCTGACTTTAACACAAAGTTGCTTTTTACACTCTCTTCGTAGCGAAATCTTCAGTCATAGCAGAATGTGCTGCTCGCATCTGCCATCGAATACGATTCCATTCTACACTCCTGGAAATTGAAATAAGAACACCGTGAATTCATTGTCCCAGGAAGGGGAAACTTTATTGACACATTCCTGGGGTCAGATACATCACATGATCACACTGACAGAACCACAGGCACCTAGACACAGACAACAGAGCATGCACAATGTCGGCACTAGTACGGTGTATATCCACATTTCGCAGCAATGCAGGCTGCTATTCTCCCATGGAGACGATCGTAGAGATGCTGGATGTAGTCCTGTGGAACGGCTTGCCATGCCATTTCCACCTGGCGCCTCAGTTGGACCAGCGTTCGTGCTGGACGTGCAGACCGCGTGAGACGACGCTTCATCCAGTCCCAAACATGCTCAATGGGGGACAGATCCGGAGATCTTGCTGGCCAGGGTAGTTGACTTACACCTTCTAGAGCACGTTGGGTGGCACGGGATACATGCGGACGTGCATTGTCCTGTTGGAACAGCAAGTTCCCTTGCCGGTCTAGGAATGGTAGAACGATGGGTTCGATGACGGTTTGGATGTACCGTGCACTATTCAGTGTCCCCTCGACGATCACCAGTGATGTACGGCCACTGTAGGAGATCGCTCCCCACACCATGATGCCGGGTGTTGGCCCTGTGTGCCTCGGTCGTATGCAGTCCTGATTGTGGCGCTCACCTGCACGGCGCCAAACACGCATACGACCATCATTGGCACCAAGGCAGAAGCGACTCTCATCGCTGAAGACGACACGTCTCCATTCGTCCCTCCATTCACGCCTGTCGCGACACCACTGGAGGCGGGCTGCACGATGTTGGGGCGTGAGCGGAAGACGGCCTAACGGTGTGCGGGACCGTAGCCCAGCTTCATGGAGACGGTTGCGAATGGTCCTCGCCGATACCCCAGGAGCAACAGTGTCCCTAATTTGCTGGGAAGTGGCGGTGCGGTCCCCTACGGCACTGCGTAGGATCCTACGGTCTTGGCGTGCATCCGTGCGTCGCTGCGGTCCGGTCCCAGGTCGACGGGCACGTGCACCTTCCGCCGACCACTGGCGACAACATCGATGTACTGTGGAGACCTCACGCCCCACGTGTTGAGCAATTCGGCGGTACGTCCACCCGGCCTCCCGCATGCCCACTATATGCCCTCGCTCAAAGTCCGTCAACTGCACATACGGTTCACGTCCACACTGTCGCGGCATGCTACCAGTGTTAAAGACTGCGATTGAGCTCCGTATGCCACGGCAAACTGGCTGACACTGACGGCGGCGGTGCACAAATGCTGCGCAGCTAGCGCCATTCGACGGCCAACACCGCGGTTCCTGGTGTGTCCGCTGTGCCGTGCGTGTGATCATTGCTTGTACAGCCCTCTCGCAGTGTCCGGAGCAAGTATGGTGGGTCTGACACACCGATGTCAATGTGTTCTTTTTTCCATTTCCAGGAGTGTATAAGACAACCAGTGTCTGGCGCAGTTGTTAGATCGGTTACTGCTGCTACAATGACAGGTTATGAAAATGTAAGTGAGTTCGAACGCGGTGTTATAGTCGCGATGAGACACAGCATCTCCGAGGTAGCATTAATGTGACGATTTTCCCGTACGACCATTTCACGAGTGTACTGAGCAAATCAGGAATCCGGTAAAACATCAGATCTCCGACGTCGCTGCTGCCGGAAAAAGATCCTGCAAGAACGGGACCAATGACGACTGAAGAGAATCGCTCAACGGGACAGAAGTCCAACCCTTCTGCACATTGCTCCAGATTTCAATGCTGGGCCATCAACAAGTGTCAGCGTGCAAACCACTGAACGAAACATCATCGATATGGGCTTTCAGAGCCGAATCCCACTCGTGTACCCTTCATGACTGCAAGACACAAGGCTTTACACCTCGCCTGGGCCCGTCAACACCGACATTGGACTGCTGATGACTGGAAACATGTTGCCTGGTCGGACGAGTCTCGTTTCAGATTGTATCGAGCGGATGGAGGTGTACGGGTATGGGGACAACCTCATGAATCCATGGACGCTGCACTGTTCAAGCGGGTAGAGGCTCTGTAATGGTGTGGGGCGTGTGCAGTTGGAGTGATATGGGACCCCTGATACGTCTAGATATGACTCTTGACAGGTGACACGTACGTAAGCATCCTGTCTCATCACTTGCATCGATTCGCGTCCATTGTGCAATCAGAAGGGCTTAGGCGATTCCAGCAGGACAATGCAACACCCCACACGTCCATAATTGCTGCATAGTGGCTACAGGAACACTCTTCTGAGTTTAAACACTTCCGCTGGACAGCAAACTTCCTTGACATGAACCTTATTGAGCATATCTGGGATGTCTTGCAACGTGCTGTTCAGAAGACATCTCCCCCCCCCCCCCCCCCCCCGGTCCTCTTACGGATTTATAGACAGATGGACAGTCCTGCAGAATTCATTGTGTCAGTTCCCTCCGGCACTGCTTCAGACATTAGTCGAGTCCATGCCACGTCATGTTGCGGCACTTCTGCGTGCTCGCGGAGGCCCTACACGATATTAGGCAGGTGTAGCAGTTTGCTGGGCTTTTCAGTGTGTATGAGAGTACTGAAAGGGACGTTGAGTATGAAAGGGGAGATGATAACATAATAATCGTGGGGGATTAGGATATTATTGTAGGAGAACAAACAGAAGGATTTTTAAAGGAGAGTATGGGCTTGACAGTAGGAATGAGGCAGGATAACAACTAATTGAGTTCTGCAATAAATTTCAGTTAGTAATAGCGAACACACTGTTCAAAAATCACACGAACAAAAGACGTAGTTTGGAAAGGCCTGGAAATACGGAGAGATTCCACCTGGACTCCATCCCGATCAAAGATTCTGAAATCAGATTCTGCATTATAACGCATACCCAGGAGCAGATACAGACTCGAATCACAGTTTAGCAATGATGAAGGGTAAGTAAAGTTTAAGAGACTCGTCAGGAAGAACCAGTACGAAAGGAAGTGTGATACTAAAGTACTGATGAATGATGAAATAGTTTGAAGTTCCCAAAGGATGTGGACACTGCAGTGAGCAATACAACAGTAGGTACTCCACTTGAAGAGAAGCGATGTCTTTAAAAAGAAGCGCCATAAATGTCGGGAAGACAAACAGAGGCATTAGGAAGTTAACTGCAAAAAGCCTCGCGTAACACATGAAATACTTCAATTGATAGACGAAAGAAAGAAGTACAAAAATGTTCAGGGGAAGAAAGAAAGACAAGAATATGAATTACTCTGGAATGAAATAACTAGGAAGAGCTGAGAAGCCAAGGCGAAATGGCAGCAGGAAAAATATGAAGAAACCGGAAAATGAATGGTCTTCGGAAGGACAGATTCACCATATAGAAGAGTCAAAACAACCTTCGGTGACATTAAAAGCAAGGGCGTCAATATCATGAGTGCCATGGGAAATCCACGTCTCAACACAGAGGAATGAGAGATTAGGTGGAAAGAGAGCACTCGAGGCCTGTATGAGGGGGAGGAACCGTATGAAGACGCGATAGAAGAAGAAGCAGTAGATATGTAAGGCGTTCCGTCAGACTTTCGGAAAAATATCGTCCACACAATCCCGGAGATGGCAAGGACAGGAAAGTACGAGAGTTATCGAACAATCAGCTTAACAGCTCATGCAGTGAAGTTGCTGTCAAGAATAATATTCAGAAGAGTGGAAAAGAAAATTCATATTCTGTCGGAGGACAATAAGTTTGACTTTAGGAACCGCACCAGAGAGGCAGTTCTGGTGTTGCGCCTGATAGTGGAAGCAAGACCGAAGAATAATCAAGACATTTTCATAAGATTTCTCAATCTGGAAAAAGCGTTCGAGATTGAGAAATAGTACAGGATGTTCGAAATTTTGAGGAAAATAGGAGTAAGCTATCGAGAAACACGCATAGTGTACAATATGTAGAAGAGCCAGGAGAGAACAGTGAGAATGGATGAATGAGAACGCAGTTCTCGAGTTAAACATCATATCTTTTTCAGCTCTACTGTGCAGTCTACACACCGAAAACGCAATAGAGGAAATAAAAGAAATAGTCAAGGGTGGAATGAAAATTCAAGATGAAAGGAGGTATGTGATAAGATTCGGTGATAACGTCAATATCCTCATTGAAAGTGAAGAAAAACTACAGGGACTATTGAATGGAATGAAAAATATAATGAGATCAGCATATGGACTGAGAGCAAACCCAAGAAAGACGAAAGTAATGAGAAGTAGAAGAAGTGCAATTAGCGACAACTTAACACCAAAATTGGGGACCACGAAGTAAATGAATTCAAGGAATTCTGTTACCTTGGAAGCAAAAGGACTTCTGTTACCTTGGGAGCAATAAGACATTTGACAGGCAAAGCAAAGAGGACAAAAACAAACAGACTAACACAGGCAAAGAGGGAATTCCTGTTCAAGAGAGGTCTGTTATTGTCAAACATTGGCTTTAATTTGAGGAAGAAAATTTAACTTCGGATGCAGCATAGTATGAAAGTGAGCCATGGATTATGAAAATATGGGAAAAGAAGATGATCAAAGCGTTTGAGATGTGTTGCTACGAAAGAATGTTGCAAATTAGGTGGACTGGTAAGGTAAGGAATCATAATGTTTTCCGCAGTTTGAGCGTGGAAAGGAATATATAGAAAACACTGATAAGAAGGAGGGAGAGGATGATATAACATCTGTTTTTCCATGGTACTGGAGGGAGCAGTAAAAGATAAACACTATACGAAAAGATAGAGATTGTAAAACATCAAGGAAGTAATTGAGGACATAGGTTCAGAGAATTACTGGTAGCCCAGGAGAGAATTCAAGATGGGCTGCAGCAAACTAATCAGTAGAATGATGAACGAAGAGATGAATTATCCTTATGTTACTTTCCTTGATGTTCATCAACCTATTTTCAAGATATTATCCATCCGTCTCAAAAATGAGATCGACAGGAAGTGCAAAATGGCTAAGCAGGGATGGCTAGAGGACAAATGTAAGGATGTAGAGGCTTATCTCACTAGGGGTAAGATAGATACTGCCTACAGGAAAATTAAAGAAACCTTTGGAGAAAAGAGAACCACATGTATGAATATGAAGAGCTCCGATGCCCGCATCTCGTGGTCGTGCGGTAGCGTTCTCGCTCCCCATGCCCGGGTTCCCGGGTTCGATTCCCGGCGGGGTCAGGGATTTTCTCTGCCTCGTGATGGCTGGGTGTTGTGTGCTGTCCTTAGGTTAGTTATGTTTAACTAGTTCTAAGTTCTAGGGGACTGATGACCATAGATGTTAAGTCCCATAGTGCTCAGAGCCATTTGAACCACCATTTTGAGCTCCGATGGAAACCCAGTTCTAAGCAAAGAAGGGAAAGCAGAAAGGTGGAAGTAGTATATAGAGGGTCTACACAAGGGCGATGTACTTGAGGACAATATTATGGAAATGGAAGAGGAAGTAGATGAAGATGAAATTGGAGATACGATACTGCGTGTAGTGTTTGACAGAGCACTGAAAGACCTGAGTCGAAACAAGGCTCCGGGAGTAGACAACATTCCATTAGACCTACTGACAGCCTTGGGAGAGCCAGTCCTGAAAAAAATTCTACCATCTGGTGAGAAAGATGTATGAGACAGGCGATATACCCTCAGACTTCAAGAAGAATATAATAATTCCAATCCCAAAGAAACCAGGTGTTGACAGATTTGAAAATTACCGAACAATCAGTTTAATAAGTCACAGCTGCAAAATACTAACGCGAATTCTTTACAGACGAATGGAAAAACTGGTAGAAGCCGACCTCGGGGGAAGATGGGTTCGGATTCCGTAGAAATACTGGAACACGTGAGGCAATACTGACCCTACGACTTATCTTAGAAGCTAGATTATGAAAAGGCAAACCTACGTTTCTAGCAATTGTAGACTTAGAGAAAGTTTTTGAGAATGTTGACTGGAATACTCTCTTTCAAATCCTGAAGGTGACAGGGGTAAAATACAGGGAGCGAAAGGCTATTTACAATTTGTACAGAAACCAGATGGCAGTTATAAGAGTCGAGGGGCATGAAAGGGAAGCAGTGGTTGGGAAGGGAGTGAGACAGGGTTGTAGCCTATCCATAATGTTATTCAATCTGTATATTGAGCAAGCAGTGAAGGAAACAAAAGAAAAATTCGGAGTAGGAATTAAAATCCATGGAGAAGAAATAAAAACTTCGAGGTTTGCCGATGACATTGTAATTCTGTCAGAGACAGTACAGGACTTGGAAGAGCAGTTGAACGGAATGGACAGTGTCTTGAAAGGAGGATATAAGATGAACATAAAAAAAAGCAAAACGAGGATCATGGAATGTAGTCGAATCAAGTCGGGTGATGCTGAGGGAATTCGATTAGGAAATGAGACGCTTAAAGTAGTAAATGAGTTTTGCTATTTGGGGAGCAAAATAACTTATGATGGTCGAAGTAGAGAGGACATAAAATGTAGTCTGGCAATGGCAAGGAAAGCGTTTCTGAAGAAGAGAAATTTGTTAACATCGAATATAGATTGAAGTGTCAGGAAGTCGTTTTTGAAAGTATTTGTATGGAGTGTAGCCATGTATGGAAGTGAAACACGGACGATAACTAGTTTGGACAGGAAGAGAATAGAAGCTTTCGAAATGTGGTGCTACAGAAGAATGCTGAAGATTAGATGGGTAGATCATAATACTAATGAGGAGGTATTGAGGAGGATTGGGGAGAAGTGAAGTTTATGGGACAACTTGACTAGAAGAAGGGATCGGTTGGTAGGACATGTTCTGAGGTATCAAGGGATCACCAATTTAGTATTGGAGGGCAGCGTGGAGGGTAAAAATCGTAGAGGGAGACTATGAGATGAATACACTAAACAGATTCAGAAGGATGTAGGTTGCAGTAGGTACTGGGAGATGAAGAAGCTTGCAAAGGATAGAGTAGCATGGAGAGCTGCATCAAACCAGTCTCAGGACTGAAGACCACAACAACAACAACATCAATTCTGTTCACTTGTTGTCCAAAGCTGTCTCTGATATAATTTTACGCAGCTCGTGGACTAGTGGCTAGCGTTGCTGCCTCTGGATCACGGGGTTTCGGGTTCGATTCTCGGCCGTATTGGGGATATTCTCTGGCCGGGGCCTGAGTGTTTGTGTTGTCCTCAGCATTTTATCTTCATCATTCTTGACAGTTGCTAGATTTTACTGTGCACAAATTGGACGGTGTAAAAACTGGGACTTTGTACGGGCGCTGAAAACCGCGCAGTTGAGTGGCCCACAAACCAAACATAATCTGATATAATTACGAAGCCTCAATAAAATTTCGGCCTCTTCTGCGATAACAGACTCCGAGTATTATGTGGTCAGAGACAAAACTTTCGTTTTTACAAATTATATTTTATGCCCTAAATTAGAATAAAAACCGACAGTTTTAACAGAGACCAGTGGTACACGCTTAATAGGGCATGGGTGAGGGCTTCGGAAATTGAGCGAAAGTATTGACGTAGGTTTGACGCTTGTAGGGACGCTGGAGCGGCAGTTTCAAACGTGGCGCCCGCCGCTCGTGCCATACGACACCACTCCATCCCTCTGTGGGACGGAGCCGCTTGGAGGTGCCCAACTGCCAGGCGTCACTCCGACCCTACATGGAAGGTTCTAGACGCTGCCATTACATCGACACTAAAGAGCCAAAGAAACTGATACACGTGCCTAATATCGTGTAGGGTCCCGGCGAGCACGACGTGGCAATGAATCGAGTAATGTGTGAAGTAATGCTGGAGGGAACTGACCTACAGTTCTGTCCATAAATCCGTAAGAGTACGAGAGAGTGGAGATCTCTTCTGAACAGCACGTTGTAAGGCATTACAGATATGCTCAATAATGTTCATGTGTGGGAAGTTTGCTGTCCAGCGAAAGTGTTTAAACTCAGACGAGTGTTCATGACGCCACCCTGTAGCAACTCTGGACGTGTGGGCTGTTGCATTATCCTGCTGGAATTGCCCAAGTCCGTCGGAATGCACAATGGACTTGAATGTATGCAGGTTATCAGACAGGATTCTTATGTACGTGTCACCTGTCTGTTGTATCAAGACGTAAATCATGGGTCCCATATGACTCAAACTGTACACGTCCCACAATATTACAGAACCTCCACCTGCTTGAACAGTCCCCTGCTGACATGCAGAGTCCGTGGATTCATAAGGTTGTCTCCATACCCGTACAAGTCCATCTGCTTGATACAATTAGAAACGAGACTCGCCCGACCAGGCAACATGTTCCAGTCATCAACAGACCAATGTCGGTGTTGCGGGTCCAGGCGATGTGTAAAGCTTTGTGCCGTACAGTCATCAAGGCTACACGAGTGGGCCTTCAGCTCCGAAACCCCGTATCGATGATGTTTCGTTGAATGGTTCGCAAGCTGACACTTGTTGAGGGCCCAGCGTTGAAATCTGCAGCAATTTGCGAAAGGGTTGCACTTTTGTCAAGTTTAACAATTCTCTTCACTCATCGTTGGTCCCTTTCTTGCAGGATCTCTTTCCGGCCACAGCGATTTGATGTTTTACCAGACTTCTGATATTCACAGTACACTGATGAAATGATGGTACGGAAAAATCCACACTTCATCACTACCTCAGAGATGCTGTGTCCCATGGCTATTTCGCCGACTATAACATCACGTTCAGACTCACTTAAATCTTGATAACCTGCCATTCTAGCAGTAGTAACTGATCTAACAATTGTGGCAGACGCTTGGTGTCTTGTATAGGCGTTGCCGACTGCCACGCCGTCTTCTGCCTGTTTACATACCTTTGTATTTGAATACGCATACCTATACCAATTTCTTTGGCGCTTCAGCGTATTCAAGCTGCCCACTGGCAGTCACTGATTTCAACTCCTGATGGCAATGGCGGAGACAGCTGTCGAAAGCTTGAGTGCTTTATTCAAAACGACGCGGCTTGTAAACCGAGAAGATTTTATTGACGCATGCCTCTGCAAAAGTCTCCGACGACCTAACTACGATGCCATCGACAAACCACGTAATTTTTATGTAAATTGGAGGTGGATGGGGGCAGTAAGGACAGGGGCTACTGGTGTCTGCTGCATCGACACTTTATGTGGAATCAGCGGCGACGAGGAAAAATGTGTGCTGAGCAGGGATTCAAACCCGTGACCTCCCGCTTATTAGGCAGCTGCGTTGACCACTGCACCACCCAGAAGCAGTGTTTATCGCAACTGCATGGACTGTCTGAGCATGCTCCCTGGCCAACTCACACTTCCACCTAGCATCACCTATCTGGAATCCCCACCTATGTCCTGCTACATAATATGTTTCATAGCTGCAGATACCACGTAGTCTCTGACATGTCCGAAAGAAAAGATGCCACACATTAGTACATACAGGGTGGTCCATTGATAGTGACCGGGCCAAGTACCTCACGAAATAAGTAAATGAAAAAACTGCAAAGAACGAAACTCGTCTAGCTTGAAGGGGGTACCAGACACGGCGCTATCGTTGGCCCGCTAGATGGCGCTGCCGTAGGTCAAACGGATATCAACTGCGTTTTTTATTTTAAATAGGAGCCCCCATTTTTGTTACATATTCATGTAGTGCGTAAAGAAATATGAATGTTTTAGTTTGACCACTTTTTTCGCCTTGTGATAGATGGCGCTGTAATAGTCACAAACGTATAAGTACGTGGCATCACGTAACATTCCGCCATTTTGTATTTGCTTCGTGATACATTACCCGTGTTAAAATGAACCGTGTACCAATTGTGGAAAGGTCGATATCGTGTTGATGTATGGCTATTGTGATCAAAATGCCCAATGGGCGTCTGCTATGTATGCTGCTCGGTATCCTGGACGACATCATCCAAGTGTCCGGACCGTTCGCCGGATAGTTACGTTATTTAAGGAAACAGAAAGTGTTCAGCCACGTGTGAAACGTCAACCACAACCTGCAACAAATTATGATGCCCAAGTAGGTGTTTTAGCTGCTGTAGCGGCTAATCCGCACATCAGTAACAGACAAATAGCGCGAGAATCGGGAATCTCAAAAACGTCGGTGTGGCGAATGCTACATCAACATCGATTGCACCCATACCATATTTCTATGCACCACGAATTGCGTGGCGACGACTTTGAACGTCGTGTACAGTTCTGCCACTGGGCACAAGAGAAATTACGGGACGATGACAGATTTTTTGCACGTGTTCTATTTAGCGAAGAAACGTCATTCACCAACAGCGGTAACGTAAACCGGCATAATATACATCATTGGGCAACGGAAAATCCACGATGGCTGCGACAAGTGGAACATTAGCGACCTTGGCGGGTTAATGTAGGGTGCGGCATTATGGTAGGAAGGATAATTGGCCCCTATTTTATCGATGGCAATCTAAATGGTGCAATGTATGCTGATTTCTTACGTAATGTTCTACTGATGTTAGTACAAGACGTTTCACTGCATGACAGAATGGCGATGTACTTCCAACATGATGGATGTCCGGCCCATAGCTCGCGTGCGGTTGAAGCCGTATTGAATAGCATATTTCATGACAGTGGATTGGTCGTCGAAGCACCATACCACGGCCCGCACGTTCACCGGTTCTGACGTCCCCGGATTCCTTTCTGTGGGGAAAGTAGAAGGATATTTGCTGTCGTGATCCACCGACAGCGCCTGACAACATGCGTCAGCGCATTGTCAATGCATGTGCGAACATTACGGAAGGCGAACTACTTGCTGTTGAGAGGAATGTCGTTACACATATTGCCAAATGCATTGAGGTTGACGGGCATCATTTTGAGCATTTATTGCGTTAATGTGGTATTTACAGGTAATCACGCTGTAACAGCATGCGTTCTCAGAAATGATAAGTTCACAAAGGTACATGTATCACATTTGATCAATCGAAATAAAATGTTCAAACGTACCTACGTTCTGTATTTTAATTTAAAAAACCTACCTGTTACCAGCTGTTCGTCTAAAATTGTGAGCCATATGTTTGTGACTATTACAGCGCCATCTATCACAAAGTGAAAAAAGTGGTCCAACTAAAACATTCCTATTTCTTTACGTACTGCACAAATATGTAATAAAAAATGGGGATCCCTTTTTTAAAAAAGCGCTGTTGATATCCGTTTCACCTATGGCAGCGCCATCTAGCGGGCCAACCATAGCGCCATCTGGTTTCCCCTTCAAGCTAGACAAGTTTCGTTCTTTGTAGTTTTTTCGTTTGACACTTATTTCGTGAGATATTTGGCCCGGTCACAATCAATGGACAGCCCTGTATACAAGGTGTCACATTCAAACCTCCTTGGTTTCAAAAACCCAGGAAAAAAGAACCACAGTAGATACGATAACGAAAAATGCACCACATTGTAGAGCATGACAAAGAATTTATCTGTTTATCACCAATACATCTCTACGTGTGAACCATTTGTAGCACGAAGAATATCGAGTCTATATTCAATTTCTTGCCAAGTTCTTTGTACCATTTCCTCTGGTATTGTTGCAATAGCATTAGTGATGCAATCTCGCAACGTAGCAATATTGTCCACTTTCGTCGCATACGCGCGGCCCATCACGAATCCCCACATGAAGAAATCAAGCGGCATAACGTCAGGTGAACGTGATGGCCAGGCAGTGGGTCCTCCGTGTCCGATCCAACTATTGGGAAATTTCCTATCCAGGAACTTCTGAACAGCCATTGACCAATGCGATGACGTTCCATCTAGTTGAAAAATGATGTTGGGTTGCAAGTCTTGTATCTGAGGGTACATAATCTGCTCCAACATGTCCAGATACACTGACCCATTCACTGTTTGTTCCGCAAAGAAGAACGGTCCAACAATCCTGTCGTGCATTATCACGCACCAGACGTTTAGTTTAGGGCTATCACGAACATGTTCAATGACAAAGCGCGGATTTTGCGAACCCCAAATCCGAACATTACGCCTATTAACCCTTCCTGATAGATGAAAGGTTGCCTCATCTGAGTATAAACATCTTTCCACGAAGCTGGCATCCATATCAATATGCTGCAGCATATCCCCAGCAAATTGTTGTCGGCGTGGTATGTCGTTCGGCGTCAGATGTTGCAGAATTTGCACTTTGTAAGCACACATACGAAGACGGTGGTGAACTAACGATGCAATGTTGATCGAGGTACATAAGGTTGCCTAGATGCTTAACGAATTGACTTACGTGGGCTTCTGAAAAACGTTTGTCTGGTGTCTTCTGAAACTGCGTAACGTGCACTGCCAGAATGTTTCAGAGCACTTCCTGTTGCCACAAACTTCCTGTACCATTGCTTAATTATTTTCGCATCAGGTGGATCACATTCATACACACGACGATAATTTCGCACAGTAATCGGCGATTTTGTTTCTGCAAACCACACTACTGCTTGCGCGCGCTGCTGTGGAGTCGCCATTTTCACTTCATGCGACCATCCTGCACTCTGGCGACCATACTTGGCACTTGTGACGCGGGAACATAAATTGTTTCAGATGCTCTATAATGTGGTGCATTTTTCATTGTCGTACCTACTGTGGCTTTTCTGTCTTGGGTTCTTGAAATCAGGGAAGTTTGAGTGCGACACACTGTACTTGTAGGTTTTGTTTCATCTCCTTGAACTATAATCCCCTTTCCTTTCTTCTTATCGATTCAATTTATTGCTTACTTAATCTACAGAACGAACAACGCCGTGGTGAGGCTGCTACCCAGTCTCACTCTTCTCTCAAAAACTTTGCTTTCATGCAGTCTTGTTTCTGTACAAGTTGTAGACAAACTTTCGCATTCCATGTTTTATCTCCACTATCTTCAGAAAGCCAGGCAACGCTGTAAAAGCTTTTGCTAAATCTGCAAATTCTATGAATGTAGGCTCACCTTTTTTCAGTGTGTCTTCTAAAATTAATCTTAATGTAAATGATGGGCTCGTGGAATGATGACGGATAGCAGGGTGATTACTACGAGAGTGGAGAGCAGTCTTCTACTGTAGAACAGTGTACTTACTTAGTTCACTCAAGCGATAACCACCAGGAACTTTGGGGTTTCCTCTTCCGTGCACGCGTCCTTCATCAGCCAGCACTGTAATTTAGGACAGAAGAATAGATAATAACGTTGCTAAAGATAAACATAGCTAATGCAATTAAGGACATGACGTCCCACACATATCTGGTGAAAATAACAAAGGCACTAGAGAATCCTAAAATTTGTTCTGAGTTCAAGAAACTTATTGTCTGCCAGGCATAGTTAGTATTTTATTGTGAAATATATCAGGTTTGCTAGTCTCGTGCGGATCACTATCTCCCCCTTGCGATAGCGCTACTGTTAACTAAAGCAATACCAATGCGTTTTCCATACTATGCATTATCAAGGGATGGATGGGAGGATGTACTTTATGGCCACCCTAATAAAAGTTAATAAAAAACAAAATCCCTTAATTGTTGGCTTATAAGAAGAACATACTTACAAAGAAGTACTGACACTCAATGCATTTTCAGTAAAATGTACTACCAAACTGGGGGTACTTTGTGACCGCCACAAAAAGTATTTTAAAAGGCAGACTTCGTTCACTCTTCTTACTTTTGCTCACAACATACCTTTTATAGAGTTTTTGATGTTTCAGTAAGGTCTTGGAACTGAAAATATTGAATAGCATTCATTGTGGAAAGTGACACCTACTATGTACACTTAAATTTTTGGGGACAGCTTAACTGAAAATTTTTAAGCATTTATAGAACCTTGTATAAGAGTTCATTAAGAACAATAAATATTTTTCTTCAAAATTTTAACATATAAAGTAACTATATTATAATATTTTCAAAAGGTGGGCATAAAGTACCTCCCTCCCTTGGTGTTGTGCGGGTTAAAGGAAGGGGCCACGAACTTTTGGGGATCATGGATCTGTTGTGCATTAAAATCCTATGTGTATAGGAAGTTTGTGGAGAAACCTATAATGTTATCAGCGGTAGCAATTTGTTCTGTATAGGCTTTATTCACGTGGAGTATCAGTCTCCTCATTTATTATTGCGATGTGGTATCAGTCTGTTCTGGTTGTGATTTTCGTGAGGTTGGTACCAATTTTTTTCATTTATAATTTTCTGGAGGTGAGATTCTGCCATTTTAAATGAACTTGTGCATATTGTTGGAGGCTATCTGTTACACGCAATTTTCGCGTTTTTTTATCACTATGCGAGTTGCCAAACGCTCATATGGCTCAAGGGCTCTGTACTCTGTGATTTCACCTGCGGATTAGTCCTGTATTTTCTTGTTTAGTGCAAGGCATGTCGTTAGACAGTACTTTCAACACAGAGGCCAGTCACGTTGCTTGGCACAGAGTTTCGAATTCGGCAGGGCTTCGTGGACGGGCAGACAAGTAATCTTAATGCGCTGTAATAACTACATCTTCAACTGCACGTATTAGTTTTTATTTATTTGATGAAGATAAGCGTAGCTTATGTTGCGTTTATGCCGACAACTTATTGCTGGCATCTCTCCACCATGGCCCAACGGTGATAAAACAAACCCACCGATTCCTACTGTCACAGCCGGCCGGAGTGGCCGAGCGGCTCTAGGCGTTTCAGTCTGGAAGCGCGCGACCGCTACGGTCGCAGGTTCGAATCCTGCCTCGGGGATGGATGTGTGTGATGTTCTAATGTCCTTAGGTTAGTTAGGTTTAAGTAGTTCTAAGTTCTAGGGGACTGATGACCTCAGATGTTAAGTCCCATAGTGCTCAGAGCCATTTGAACCTACTGACACATTCAGCCCGCACCATAGCTGTTCGCTACGATCCTCACCAGGTGAAAATATCAGTCTGGTCTGTGTTTCGAGATGTGGCCACCGCCGGCAGTCCTGAAACTCGAGCTGTGAATGGCTGCTTCAAGGTCACTCTAGGTTTCGTTTATGTGCTTTCCTGCACATCATACATGGAGTTCTGTATCTCCATCTACATGCATACTCTACAAACTAAAACTAAACTCCTCCCGAACAGGTCATGAAGTCCCATCGGTACCGACCGGCCGCCGTGCCATCCTCAGCCCAAATGCGTCACTGGATGCGGATATGGAGGCGCATGTGGTCAGCATACCACTCTCCCGGCCATATGTCAGTGTAAGAGACTGTAGCCGCTACTTCTCAATCAAGTAGCTCCTCAGTTTGCCTCACAAGGGCTGAGTGCACCCCGCGTGCCAACAGCACTCGGCTGACCGGATGGTCACCCATCCAAATGATAGCCCAGACCGACAGCACTTAACTTCGGTGATCTGATGGGGAGCGGCGTTACTACTGCGGCAAGGCCGTTAGCATCCATACTCTACAAACAACTGCAAAACGTATGGCAGAGGGTACATCTCATTGTACTTATTAAGGATTTCTTCCCGCTCCATTTGCGTATGAAACTCGGGTAAAATAGCTTCTTAGATGGTCCTCTGTACTGTAATTTGTCCAGTCTCATCTTCTTTATTTCTAGTGCAGTGAAACTCATTTCATCACCATCTCCGACGCTCAAGTCGCCCACTGTGGCGTCGAATGCAGTAAGTATTTGCCCGAACAGTCCATAAAGTCCCAATGGTACCGACCGGCCGCCGTGCCATCCTCGGCCCAAATGCGTCACTGGATGCGGCCAAACTTCCCCAAACGGGCGACTCCCGGGCCACAATCCCGTACGCTTATTTCATTTCATATGGGGTTATAATATATTCCTATATTTTTCAATTAACTATTTAACTTAAGAACTATGGAAGAGACATTAGCGTATCTCCTTTTCTTTTTTAATATAGTATTTATTCTCATTTTATGACAAGTTCTATGTTCTTGAACATTTTCTAACTACAGCATAAGGAACGAAAAGTATATTTAATCTGATTTTAAGCTGATTACTGAAAACGTATATGAATGTTTGTTTTGTGAGGTATGGTGTCATAGTTATAAATCAAAGTAGAACACTATTATTTTAGTTGAAAATACGAAAAACAAATCTTATAATGGAACTGAACATTGATTTTTGGCTTATGCATGATCAGTGAGTTAGCATTTCATAAATGGTTGCCTAGACACAGCAATTCAAAAATAGGACTCGTGTTCTGATGTGACACATATTACAACCATATCAAGTCAGTGCATTTCTTTCAACTGATCCTCATTAATACCATCAATTACAGTATACATTGGATGACATCAAAAGTGAAGCACACAGAAGACGTAGTGATATGTTAATATAACTTCCTATGTGCACACACCAGCAGGTATGTAAATGATTAGAGTTGCAATTCTCTGTAAGTGCATTAGTTTTATTCGTGTTTAATGTTGTTATTAAAACTGTTAAGGTATGTAAGGGGCATTGAACAACATGAGATGTTGAGCATTCACAGTGGAGGCCACAGAGATGCACATACTCTTGTGAGATGGCGTTATCAGCATCCAAAAGAATCGCGTGAAATCCAGTGAAACCATCCAGAGCGACTTAAACTGCAACGACCTCATAAAACAAATAGTAGGAAAAGCACATGCCAGACTGAGATTCACTTGGAGAATCTTTAGGAAATGTGATCCATCCACAAAAGAAGTTGCTTACAGATCAATCATCTGACCGATTCTTGGGTATTGGTAGTCAGTCTGGAACTTGCAGCAGGTTGGTTTGGTAGGGAAATAGAGGAGATACGATGGGGTATTTTGACATGTAACATATGTAAGGCATTTTGTAGGTACTGAACAAACTCTTGCCGCAGATGCCACCAGAGCGGCCTTCTCCATCACTTAAGAGGTTACTGTCTAACAGCCATTTGTCCCATGCACTATTCATGAATGAAAAAGCTAAGGCCCGAAAAATTATCGCAACCGAAATATCAGAAAAATTTGAGCTCATACGTATATTTGCTGACAGCTTCTCATGGCGTACACTATTCATAAATAGAAAAGGTAAGAGCTGAAGCAATGATGACAATGAGAAATTCAGGAAAATTTGAGCTGATATATATATTTGCTGACAGCTGTTCATCGCATGAACTATTCATGAATGGAGAAGTGAAGGTCAGGAACGTCAGAATATGTGGATATATCAGAAATACCTTCTGTCACACACTGTAAGGTGGTTTGAGATGTAGATGCAACAAACATCTTAGTTAACACCATGAAACTGTTCGTATTTAAAGTTCATCCTTTGATTTAAACTAACCCACGGTGAGGTGCCTTACTGGGCCTGTTTTCTCTGTTAACACTTCTCTCGCATTGTGTCTGACAAGTGTGTAAATTTTTTCTACGACCAAAATAGGAAACGAAGTGCAAGATGGTCCAATTTCGACAGAATTTTGTATAGTCTACATTCTAGTAACGATATGTAATTTGTATTGTACTTATATTGAGACAGATTGGTACTACCCTCTATTCTACAGACATCACAAGCAGATGAGGGTCTTACCTGTGACAGCGAAGAGAGTGCATACTATAACAGCGATGCACTGGTGTGGCGGCATGCTGCAGAAATTTGTCACACCGGCTCGTAGTCAGCACCTGCAATGAGATAACGTACTGAGTTTTTGTTTAATTTAGGACTTACTTCACACTGGCAAGATTAGGAAATTCAAGTGCACTTTTGCATCTAACCTGAGTTCCGTAGGAGGAACCATAGTTATCCAACAGAGGAAAGGGGACCTTCGGTTTATTTTTAATGAATTTTATATTTATATGGTGCAGGTATTCGAACTGAACGAAAAAGATAAAACGATGAAAGAACCCATAGCGAGAATCGGAACAGTAGTCCACTGATTAGCCAATACCAGTCCCCAACGCTATCGAGCTTTTATATACAGACTGTCCAGAAAATAAGGCAAAATTTTCACACCTATACGAAAGTGGGAAACAGAGAAAATTGATCAGAGTGAGGCCTTGTTTTACAAAAAAAAAAAAGGATATATTTGCTTGATAGTAATCAGGGTAATTAAGAAAAACTTTAACTGGCGATTTGAGGAAAAATTGCTGCCAGAATTTTCAGAGCCATATGAAAAGTAGGAAATATAGAAATGGAGTATCAAATTGAGTACCACGAGTTCTAGTTTTGTAAAACGATATTTAATTGCCTGAAGGTAATGAGAGTAATTAAGTAAAACTTAGAGATTTGCGGTAAAATTGAAATATTTCACGAGCAACGGCTACTAACAATGTAAATCATGTATTGAAAAGTTCATCTCTTCAGGGCGAAGCTATTTTGTTCATAAGAAGTTACATTGGGGTAGGAATTGTGGGATTCACCCTTTCATGTTGAAAAACTGAATTAAATATCAGATTACAGTATAAATTGAAACTTTTTTGCTTTCTCTTGATTTTAACAATACTAAAATACCCATCGACATTGAGATACGGTATATTATATTTCATGCTTTCCGAACGGAACTTGAAAATAAAAAAAAAGTTGAAAAATAAAAGAACGGTTTTGAGTAATGATTTGTCCGAAATTAAGATGTAAAACAGATTAGAGAAACAACAGCCTTGCCTCATGTGCTGTGCACAATTTCGAGTATCATTCAAAGGCACGCCAAATGATTCTCTAATCTATTTTATTTCTTACTTTCAGATAAATAATTTCACAAAAAATTTAACCAGTTCTTTAAAAATATTCTTTCCTCATCATGTCGCGATTTCCGAGGCTGTGGTTAGATTGGTGCCTAATAGCACATCTTAAATTGCTGCAATAATTTGCAAAACTCTTCTAAAAGATTCTTTATTCTGAATAACACCTCCAGCCAATATTCAGCTAATGAGTGTTATTGGACTCCCCCTAAAATCTTGTTTTTTTCGTGACAGATTGATCTGTAGCATAGCCCTAGGTCTAGGTTAGGTTGAAAGGCGATAAGATGATCGTCGTTGGCGATGCCAACGAATGTGCCTTCCAAACAAAGGCTGTGACAACAGTCTTTTTAAATACGTCAGCGCCATATTTAAAGCACTTTCCATCCTAAAAGTTAACACAGCAAGGCTGACTCGGAAAACGTACACTATATAATGAACGAGTCTCCGACGAGTATTTTGCCTCATATTGTATACACAGATCGTACTACGAAAAATTCAAAGGGTAACTTTTAATCGATATCCTGACATTTGAACCGAAATCGAACACAATATATATTCAATTTCCATTTTCTGTGGCAAATAGAATACCACTAAGAGAATGTTTGTAAATAAAATAAGCAACTTACAGCTGAAGGAAGTATCTCTGCACGTTTTCCATCAACGCAGACAGCACAATGGGGAAAATAAAAATCATTCGCTATACTGGGCCAAACATAAAGAGTTCGACATATTTCGGATGCAAACTGACGCATGTACAATCATTGTTGGGTCGCTGGAGGCGTAAAGAATTTGTGCACGCTTGCGCAAACTGCTTGATCATGCGCATTTATCAAGCATACAGTTGCGGTATTTTTTAAATCTCTTACTAGTATGAAACCATATTCAGATCTTTGTGGTTCTTACCTAAGAAAGAGATATTTCGATTTGCATCTGCAGCAGCAACAATTTTTCGCCATTGGTGTTACTAATAGATTACTGGGTAAACGTGGAGTAAATTAGTGGGTAATTTCCAAGAATATTTGCCTATCGAAGCCGCGGGCCCGAAACGATAGATATCGAAGGCGTGATTCCAAATCGACCACTTGACTGCGACTGTGGTGGCGGGAGTTACGAGCAGTGTTTACAATGGTCACTACAGCAACGACAAAAGAAGAACGTGGACTAAAATTCTTATAATTGTAAAGGGAATGACTTACCTCATTCGTCATCGACGTTGACGTCATGAAAAAGTCCATTTGATGTTCATGCTACGCGAAGCATTCCCTTTTTGCCATAACCTGCGCAGACTCTGCCTATGTCACGCAAAGGTATGATAAAGTGTCACATGCGTCAACTCTCCTTGCAACCGCAAGTTATGGAAATAAAGATACTGAAACTGTTAGAGTTGGTCTCTTTCTCCTGGACACCCTTGTCTTTTAATGGAAAATTTCACTGATTTCCACAGCCTCTCGATGTTTTGCATGTGGACGCTGGAATCATGGGAAGACACGTAACTCTACACAATGGTTCACGTACTCGCGGTTGAATCCTTCTGCTTTTAGTGTCTTGCAGGATGTAAAGCCTTCTGTAATGACTCTGCTATTGTGCAGTATAAAGTGCTTTATTAAACGGACTAAAGTTACCTTGTCTCTAGAGAATGCTCTTACCATAAACTTCCGGGACTCGCATTCTGTGCCACCGAGAACCCAACTATGTTCAATTTCATTCTCTGAAGGTCGTCCTCTCTGGTTTTTCCCACTACGTGCGACTCGTCCACTTCAACAACTTCATTTGGTCCACCGATCGGTACACTTTCATTCGTCACTATTACATTATTAAAGTCACTTTCTGATGCTCTTGCTTGCAGGGTGTACTCACTAACCCATCAAGATACATGAACTATGCTGGTCTAGATCGATAATTAAGTAAAACTTAATTAGAGATTTGTGGCAAAATTGAAATCTTTCACGAGCAGCGGCTACTAGCAACGTAAATCATGTATTGAAAAGTTCACCTCTTCAAGGCGAAGCTATTTTGTTCATACAAAATTACATTGGGATCGGAATTGTGGAATTCACCCTTTCATGTTGAAAAACTGAATTTAATATCAGATTACAGTATAAATTGAAACTTCTTTGCTTTCTCTTGATTTTAACAATATTAAAAATCCTATCAATATTTAGATACGGTATATCATATTTCATGCTTTCCGAACGGAACTAGAAAATTAAAAAAAAAAAGTTGAAAAAATAAAAGAACGGTTTTGAGTAATGATTTGTCTAAAAGTAAGACGTAAAACAGATTAGAGAAACAACGGCCTTGCCTCATATGCTGTGCACAATTACAGTATAAATTGAAACTTCTTTGCTTTCTCTTGATTTTAACAATACTAAAATACCTATCAATATTTAGATACGGTATATTATATTTCATGCTTTCCAAACGGAACTAGAAAATTTAAAAAAAGTTGAAAAAATAAAAGAACGGTTTTGAGTAATGATTTGTCTAAAAGTAAGACGTAAAACAGATTAGAGAAACAACAGCCTTGCCTCATATTCTGTGCACAATTTCTCGTTCAAAGGCACGTCAAATGATTCTCTAATCTATTTTATTTCTTACTTTCAGATAAATCATTCTTTCCCTATCATGACGCGATTTCCGAGGCTGTGGTTAGATTGGTACCTAATAGCACAGCTTGAATTGCTGCAAGTAACACAAATTACCAGTTAAATTCATTTACCAAGCATAGGAACTTTTCCTCGCAACGGCAAGTTATGAAAATAAGGATACTGAAAGTATTGTTCCTGATAGTCGCTTTACCACAGTTTCCACAACGAAATTGTAAAGATATTTCACTATCACAACTCTTCTTACGAACTTTTATTGACTTCACCCCACCGCAATCTCTCCTTTCGTCATCCGGTATTACCCCATATTTCCGACAGAAATTCAAACTACATTACATAAGCGTGGAATTAGATTCTTCCACGTCAGGCAATCGGCCGAAGAAACGTCTATTGCATCAGACACTCAACTCACTACCGACACAAATCTTATGGGTTTTCGTAGCAACTCACAAATCGTAGCAACTCACAAATAATTTATTGTAAACCCCGCCACTATAGTCGTGTGATCGATTTATAATCACACGTTCGATATCTGTCGTTCGGAACTAGCAACTTCGATAGGCAAACATTCTTGGAAATTACGAATAGGTGTGATATTATAGTTCTAGTCCTAGCGCAAAATGTAAATATACAGAGCTATACTGAAGTCACACAAGAGTTCCAGTTTGGTTTTGGTGACAAAGGAAGTAAGTTACGCTTCACCCCATAGATATTATTCCTGTATGAGGTACATAGCGTATACACTAAGGCTCAAAGGAAACTAAAAGCATGGAGGTGAATAAATGTCTGATCGATACGATCTTGGTAGCAATGTCGACGCAAATGCCATGGAATTTAATTATTTCCTGCAACATGCAAATATATTTTATCTCATTAACTGTTAAAAGAATAGTGTATAATTAACACAGCCCTTCTGTGAAACTACGATCAGTTGGTTGCATTGTAAACATTGGCCGTTTACTAATGAAACGTAAACACTGCCCGTTCCCTAGATTTAGTTTCATAGCGATGTTGTACTACAAATCGTCACTGCTTTAAAAAGTACTGAAACATATAGGATTTACGGAAGGATAAGAACGTTTAATCCACGTGGATAGCCCATGACTATGACGGAATACTGTCAGCCAAAATGTAGGGAATATTGGAAACTGACCTACCTCGAGATATTGTCGCTACTAGTAGATTGTCGAGACGGTAAGAAACGTATGTCAGACATCAGTCACAGGCGATTCTTTGTTGCGGAACGGGTGGGCAATTTCGTGAACCGACGAGTGAATGACGCAGCACTACATCATTGCTAATGCCCACAAAACAGTGAAGTTGTTGACCAGTTTCTATGGTAACCTTGAGCACCTGATCTTAAAATTCCTACTCATCTGCACACCAGTTTCTATGGTAACCTTAGCATCCCATCTTAAAATTCCTATTCATCTGCATCTATATTCTACAACTACTGTGTGGTGTATGGTGGAGTCTACTTACCACCACTGCAATTATTAGAGTTTGTTTCTGACCTATCCCCATATGGATCGCGGGAAGAATGCTTGTTTAAATGCCTCCGTGGGCGAGGTAAACAATCCAGTCCTGTCTTCACGATCCCTACAGGAGCGATATGGACAAGGTGAGAAAAGTAATCATAGTGATTTTTTATCTACCAAAGTTTTTATTGTCCCCTACAATGTAGTGCCCCTCGGCAGCTATACACTGCTGGAGTCGTTCCCTGTCTTGTTAGCACCACTGAAAGGCTTCAACTGGTAGGGCCTCTAACATATCGGTCACGTTATTGTGAGTATTTCTCCACAGTCACAGAACGATGCCCTTTTAAAACATACTTAAGTGTCGGGAAAAAACTAAAGGCGCAAGGACTCAGATCAAATGAACAGGAGGACTGTGTAACAACAGGAATGTCTTTTGAGATCGAAAATTCGTTGATGGAAGTGGCCGTGTGGGATGGGACATTGTCATGATGAAGCAGCCACTTGTCTGCAATGTCCGGTCTCATTCAATTCACCCTTTCCCTGCGCCTTTCAAGGACATCTGTGTAAAACATTTTGCTGACAGTTTGTCCTGGAAGAACAAACTCTTTCGACGTTTTCGTCGCATTTTGAAGCTGAAGGTCTCCCTAAGCAAGGTTCATCTTCAACGTGACCTCAGCCTCCCAAAACTGATTTGTGCCATTGAAAAACTCGTGCTTTTCATAAGAAATGTTGTCCGTGGGCCTGTTTCTACTTTAAAGGTCACACTAGCGGATTCCCCAAGTTTAACAAAGAACTTTCTGGCAAAACAGTGCCCTAAATCCCGCTGTCCCATTTTCGCTACACACAACAAACACACAAGTTCATTAATTGCGCTCTTAAGAATCACGTCGTAGCTTCACGGAGCTGAAAATCGGACTGAGCATCTGGAATAGATGAACACACCGGTCTACACAAGTGGAACAACACAGCGTTGCCAGATCGCTTGCAGTGTGGTTGTGGTGTCACCGCCAGACACCACACTTGCTAGGTGGTAGCCTTTAAATCGGCCGCGGTCCATTAGTATACGCCGGACCCGCGTGTCGCCACTGTCAGTGATAGCAGACCGAGCGCAACCACACGGCAGGTCTAGAGAGACTTACTAGCGCTCGTCCCAGTTGTACAGCCGACTTTGTTAGGAAAGGTTCACTGACAACTACGCTCTCATTTGCCGAGGCGATAGTTAGCATAGCCTTCAGCTACATTTGCTACGACCTAGCAAGGCGCCGTATTCAATTGATAATTAATATTATGATGCATGTACCGTAACGAGAGATGTTCTACAATTGTGGATTAAAGTTAAGTATTGTATTAACTACGTACTTTATTTGCAATTCTCAAGATATTGTCCTGTTCCAGACCTCACGCCAGTCAGTGTGTAATTAAACGCGTGCATTTCGGCCTCCTCTAGAAAAACAGTGTTGGCTTTTCTGCCAACACTACAGTGGTCGATCTCATTACTTTTCTCACACGCCTCGTATGCTCCTAGATAACTCATCACTGGTTCTTGAAATACTGTCAGTAGTCTTTCCTGGGATATGCCTCACAGCATGTTCCATTTGAGGTTATTCAACACCTCCATCAAACTCTCTCAAGCACTGCTGAAACCATTTGCATTGCTCTTCTTCGTATATTTTCATTTGCCTTGTTAGTTGTAATTGGTATGGGTGCCACATGCTTGAGAAATATTGTAGGAAGCGTAGCATGAGAGCAATCTTCTGTGTAACCTGATTTCATTTTTTCAGTATCCCACCAATGAAGTCAACTGCTCCACCTGGTTTACTTACGACAAATTTTGAGTCTTTGTGATCATTCCATTTCTTATCCATACGAATTGTTACAACCAGTTACTTGTATACGCATATACACTGAAGAGCCAAAGAAACTGGTGCACCTGCCTAATATCGTGTAGCGCCCCCACGAGCTCGCAGAAGTGCCGCAAAATAACGTGGCCTGGACTCGACTAATGTCTGAACTAGTGCTGGAAGGAATTGACACCATGAATCCTGCACGGCTGTCCATATATCCGTAAGAGTACGATAGGCTGGAGATCTCTTCTGAGCAGCACGTTGCAAGGTATTCCAGATAAGCTCAATAATGTTCATATCTGGGGAGTCTGATGGCCATCGAAAGCGTTTAAACTTAGAAGAGTGTTCCTAGAGCCACTCGGTAGCAATGTGCGTGTGGGGTGTCGCGTTGTCGTGCTGTAATTGCCCAAGTCCGACGGAATGCACAATGGACATGAATGGATGCAGGTGATCAGACAGGATGCTTACGTACGTGTCACCTGTCAGAGCCATATCTAGACGCATCAGGGGTCCCGTATCACTGCAGTTGCACACGCTCCACACCATTAGAGAGTCTCCACCAGCTTGAACATTCCCTTACTGACATGCAGGGTCTATGGATTCATGAGGTTGTCTCCATACCCATACATGTCCATCTGTTCGATACAATTTGAAACGAGACTCGTCCTACCAGGCAACATGTTTCCAATCATCAACAGACCAATGTCGGCTGGCCGGGGTGGCTGAGTGGTTCTAGGCTCTACAGTCTGGAACCGCCCGACCGCTACGGTCGCAGGTTCGGAACCTGCCTCGCGCATGGATGTGTGTGATGTCCTTAGGTTAGTTAGGTTTAAGTAGTTCTAAGTTCTAGGGGACTGATGAACTCAGAAGTTAAGTCCCATGGTGCTCAGAACCATTTGAACCAATATCGGTGTTGTGTTGACGGCACAGGCGAAAGGTAAAGCTGTTGTGCAGTGATAAAGCGTTAACAAGTGAGCCTTCGGTTCCGAAAGCCTATATCGATGATGTTTCGTTGTATGGTTCGCAAAATGACTCTTGTTGATGGCCGAGCAATGAAACCCGTAGCAATTTGGGCAAGGGTCCTTTTCTGTCACGTTGAACGAGTCTCTTCAGTCGTCGTTGGTCCCGTTCTTACCAGACCTTTTTTCGGCTGCAGCGATGTCGGAGATTTGATGTTCTACCTGGTTCCTGATATTAACGGTACACTCATGAAATGGTCATTGGGGAAAATCCCCACTTTATCGATATCTCGGATATGCTTTGTCCCATCGCTCTTGCGCCAACTATAACACAACGTCGAAACTCACTTAAATCTTGATAACATGCCATTGTAGCAGCAGTAACCGATCTAACAACTGCGCCAGACACTTGTTGTCTTATATAAGCGTTGCCGACTACAGCACCGTATTCCGCCTGTTTACATATCTCTGTATTTGAATACACATGCCTATACCAGTTTCTTTGGGGCTTCGGTGTAGATTCCATCTGCGACTCACTGGCGTATTAACCATAGAGAAGAATTTTTTTTTCGTTTTGTGAACTGCCTAATAAGAACTTTTGTCTTTACAGGCGAGTCCTGGATTTGTGAACAGCGCTATGACAGGCTTATTCGTGTGCTGAGGCTCTCTAGGATGTGTTGAGATACCGACAATGATCGTCAGATGTCGTCGCCAGAGATCGCCCTATAACATCAGCCAACGGCTTGGTCACGGTTCATAGGATCTCCTACGTCAGTTTTTAGTGGGGTCAAGGAGGTTAGGGTCTGTTAGGTTCTACACTAAGGTGGCAAAAGTCATGGGTTAGCGATATGTACGTTCAAGATGGCACTAGTGTCGCGTACACAAGGTACAACAGGGCATTGTGTTGGCAGAGCTGTCTTCTGTACTAAATGGTTCAAATGGCTCTGAGCACTATGGGACTCAACATCTTAGGTCATAAGTCCCCTAGAACTTAGAACTACTTAAACCTAACTAACCTAAGGACATCACACACACCCATGCCCGAGGCAGGATTCGAACCTGCGACCGTAGCAGTCCAGCGGTTCCGGACAGCAGCGCCAGAACCGCTAGACCACCGCGGCCGGCTGTCTTCTGTACTCAGGGGATTTATGTGAAAAGGTATCCAGCAGGATTATGGCCACACAACAAAAATTAACAGGTTTGGAACGCGGAATGACGGCGGGAGCTATATGCGTGGGGCATTCCAATTTCGGAAATCGTTAGGGAATTCAATATTTAGCGATCCACAGTGTCAAGAGTGTGCCGAGGACACTAAATTTCAGGCATAACATCTCACCACGGACAATGCAGTAGCTGACTGCCTTCACTTAACGACTGGGAGCAGCGGCGTTTGTACATACACTACTGGCCATTAAAATTGCTACACCAAGAAGAAATGCAGATGATAAACGGGTATTCTTTGGACAAATATATTATACTAGAACTGACATGTGATTACATTATCACGCAATTTCGGTGCATAGATCCTGAGAAATCAGTACCCAGAACAACCACCTCTGGCCGTAATAACGGCCTTGATACGTACGCGTGGGCATTGAGTCCAACACAGCTTGGATGGCGTGTACAGGTACAGCTGCCCATGTAGCTTCAACACGATACCACAGTTCATCAAGAGTAGTGACTGGCGTATTGTGACGAGCCAGTTGCTCGGCCACCATTGACCAGACGTTTTCAATTGGTGAGAGATCTGGAGAATGTGCTGGCCAGGGCAGCAGTCGAACATTTTCTGTACCCAGGAAGGCCCGTACAGGACCTGCAACATTCGGTCGTGCATTATCCTGCTGAAATGTAGGTTTTCGCAGGGATCGAATGAAGGGTAGAGCCACTGGTCGTGACACATCATAAATGTAACGTCCACTGTTCAAAATGCCATCAATGCGAACAAGAAGTGACCGAGACGCGTAACCAGTGGCACCCCATACCATCACGCCAGGTGATACGCCAGTATGGCGATGACGAATACACGCTTCCAATGTGCGTTCACCGCGATGTCGCCAAACATGGATGCGACCATCATGATGCTGTAAACAGAACCTAGATTCTTCCGAGAAAATGACCATTTGCCATTCGTGCACCCGGGTTCGTCGTTGAATACACCATCACAGGCGCTCCTGTCTGTGATGCAGCGTCAAGTGTAACCGCAGCCACGGTCTCCGAGCTGATAGTACATGCTCCTGCAAACGTAGTCGAACTGTTCGTGCAGATGGTTGTTGTCTTGCGAACGTCCCCATCTCTCGACTCAGGGATCGAGACTTGGCTGCACGATCCGTTACAGCCATGCGGATAAGATGCCTGTCGTCTCGACTGCTAGTGATACGAGGCCGTTGGGATCCAGCACGACGTTCCGTATTACCCTCCTGATCCCACCGATTCCATATTCTGCTAACAGTCATTGGATCTCGACCAACGCGAGCAGCAATGTCGTGATACGATAAACCGCAATCGCGATAGGCTACAGTCTGACCTTTATCAAAGTCGGAAACGTGATGGTACGCATTTCTCCTCCTTACACGAGGCATCACGACAGCGTTTCACCAGGCAACGCCGGTGACCTGCTGTTTGTGTATGAGAAATCGGTTGGAATCTTTCCTCATGTCAGCACGTTGTAGGTGTCGCCACCGGCGCCAACCTTGTGTGAATGCTCTGAAAAGCTAATCATTTGCATATCACGGCACCTTGTTCCTGTCGGTTAAATGTCACGTCTGTAGCACGTCATCTTCGCGGTGTAGCAATTTTAATGGCCCGTAGTGTAGTTGTTAGTGCTAAGATACAACCAATGCTGCGTCAGAGAACTGCATAAATCAATGTGTGACTTACGACGATTGTATCCGTTAGGTCAGTGCGGCGAAATCTGGCATTAATGGGCTAAAGCAGCAGACGACTGACGCGAGTGCCTTTGCTAGCAGCATGACATCGCCTGCAGCGCTTCTACTGGACTCGTCACAATATCGGTTTCCCGTAGACGACTGGAAAACCGTGACCTTGTCGGATGAGTCTCGGTTTCAGCTGGTAAGAGCTGATGGTAGGGTTCGAGGCTGGCGCAGATCCCACGAAGCTATGGACCCAAGTTGTCAACATAGCACTTTGTAAGTTCGTGGTAGCTCCATAATGGTGTGGGTTTTGTTTACATGGAATGGACTGCATCCTCTGGACGTTCGCCTACTTGGAGACCAATTACAGCCATTCATGGACTTCATTCTCCGACGTAATTTTCATGGATGACCATGAACCATGTCACCAAGACATAACTGTTTGTGATTGGTTTGAAGAACATTCTGGACAATACAAGTGATTGGCCACCCATCGAACATTTATGAGACATAATCGAGAAGTCAGTTCTGGAACAAAATTCTGCTCTGGCAACTCATCCAAAATTATGGACGGCTGTAGAGGCAGCATGGCTCAGCATGTCTACAGGAGACTTCGAACGACTTGTTAAGTCCACGTCACATCAAGCTGCTGCACAATGCCGGCAAAAGGAGGTCCGACACGATATAAGAAAACATCCCACGACATTGGCCGGCCGCGGTGGCCGAGCGGTTCTAGGCGCTTCAGTCCGGAACCGCGCGACTGCTACGGTCGCAGGTTCGAATCCTGCCTAGGGCATGGATGTGTGCGATGTCCTTAGGTTAGTTAGGTTTAAGTAGTTCTAAGTTCTAGGGGACCGATGACCTCAGATGTTAAGTCCCATAGTGATCAGAGCTATTTGAACCATTTGAACCATCACACGACTTTTGTCACCTCAGTATGAGTATTAAGTGGGTTAAATTTTAATCTCATGGGGTGGTGTGAATACCAAGACCATTCTTTATTTGGACACGAGTGTTGCATTGCGTCTTTCTACTACAAAGACGCCAAATGGACCTGAATGAGCTATATTTGCCTCGACAATAGCCTGGCGAGTACTGTACACTCTTTCCTCAGTTACTGGAATATTCGAGATGATTCGTGGTGACACTGAAAAGCAAGATTAGAAACACTCTCCACAACTTCAAATTAATTCAGCGAAACAGACATACAGGGTGGCCCATCTGAAGTTTCGGATGAGATTATCTCAAAAACTATACATCGGGTGAAAATAGTGGATAAGACAATCTCGTAAGCTCAAAGGGGGACATCGAATGATACTACACGTGACCCCCAGCCCCCGCTCCCTTGGGTGGGGCCACTTTTAAATCTTAAATGGAAACCCCCATTTTTTTACTTCAGATTCGGATTCTCCATAAAAAAGTAATCAAGTTTTGTCTGAAACATTTTTTTAAACCATTGACAGATGGCGCTGAAATCGAGAAAAATTAAAATTGGGGAAGAACTCCGATTTATTTAGAATGATCCGAGAAGGACGCATCAAGTCGATACAGAATGTGCACAAGTTCTTTCATTACTCCAAATTAAGCTACTTTTTTACAAAATGTATGCTACCCACCAGACTTTTTGATAAAGGGAGGCGGAATGATATTAAAATCACGTTAGGTTAGGTTTTAATATCACTCCGCCTCCCTCCATTAAAACAGGGGCTGGTAGGATACCTTTTGTAAAAAAAATAGCTTACGAGCAATTTAGCGTAATGAAAGAATTGGTGCACCTTTGTATCGATTTGATGCGTCCTTCTCGGATCATTCTAAATAAATCGGAGTTCTTCCCCAATTTTAATTTTTCTCGATTTCAGCGCCATCTGTCATTGGTTTAAAAAATTGTTCCTGACAAAACTTGATTACTTTTTTATGGAAAATCCGAATCTGCAATAAAAAATGGGGTTTCCATTTAAGATTTAAAAGTTGCCCCCCACCCTACCCAAGGGGGCGGGGGCTGGGGGTCGCATGTAATATCATTTGATATCCCCCTTTCAACTTAAGAACTTGTCTTACCCACTACTTTTACCCGATGTATAGTTTTCGAGATAATCTTATCCAAAACTTCAGAATGACCACCATGCATATCAGTCAACCTTCAGTGAGTATCATTCAGTATACATGTGAAACATAAACATCCATATCCAAAGCATTGAAAAATGGAAACACATAGCTACATATGCAAACTAGCTCATATAACAGAATGACAACGTCTCTGGCATAGAAAGACTAATAAGCAGTAATAATACAGGGTGTCACCTCCAAACTTCCCACATTTCGAAGGCACAGTAAGAAGAAGCTGAAGCAGATGTGATAATGAAATTGCACCGTATGCTAGGGCTTCTGAATGAATTTATATAATAATCGCCAGTACACCTCTACATTTGAACAGTTCGTAGCATGAAGAATGTCGAGTTTATATTTCATTTCCAGCCATGTTCTTCATAATCGCATCGTCCACTTTGCCCAGATACACGTGGTCCTTCACGAATCCCCACAAGAAAAAATACAGTAGGGTAATGTCGGTGGAAAGGTAAGGCTAAGGAATGAGACCTCTGCATCCGAGCCAGCGATTGGTAAATTTTGAGTTCAGGAACTTGCGAACAACCGTTGACCAATTTGGTGGAGCTCCATCTTGTTAAAAGATGATGCTGGGTTCCATGTCTTGCACCTAAGGGTATACAAACTGCCCTAACATGCCCAGTTTTACTGAACCATTAACTATCTTTTGCAAAGATAAACGATCCAGCAATCCCGTTGTGTGCCGGCCGCGGTGGCCGAGCGGTTCTAGGCGCTTCAGTCCAGAACTGCGCGACTGCTACTGTCGCAGGTTCGAATCCTGTCTCGGGCATGGATGTTTGTGATGTCCTTAGGTTACTTAGGTTTAAGTAGTTCTAAGTTCTAGGGGACCGATGACCTCAGATGTTAAGTCCCATAGTGCTCAGAGCCATTTGAGCCTATCCTGTCGTGTACTACCTCATACATGACATTGAGTTTAGGGCTATCAAGAACATGTTCAGTGACAGCGTGTGGATGTTGCGGGGCCCCAAATCCAAGCGTTATACCGATTAACCATTCCCGATACATGAAAGGTTGCCTCGTCTGAGAATAAACATTTCTAGGAAATTGGCATTCGTGTTAATACGCTACAACTTACCCAAAGTAAATTGTTGCCGACATTGTTGGGAATCGGGTGTTGCAGAATATGCACTTCGTGAGCATACAAACTAAGATACGGCTGTAGTACACAGTACAGCGTTTCTCGGAGTACACTGCCTAGATGCCTGCCAAATCAGCTTATGTGACCAGAATGAGATTTTCACTCTGCAGCGGAGTGTGCGCTGATATCAAACTTCCTGGCAGATTAAAACTGTGTGCCCGACCGAGACTCGAACTCGGGACCTTTGCCTTTCGCGGGCAAGTGCTCTACCATCTGAGCTACCGAAGCACGACTCACGTCCGGTACTCACAGCTTTACTTCTGCCAGTACCTCGTCTCCTACTTTCCAAACTTTACAGAAGCTCTCCTGCGAACCTTGCAGAACTAGCACTGCTGAAAGAAAGGATATGGCGGAGGCATGGCTTAGCCACAGCCTGGGGGATGTTTCCAGAATGAGATTTTCACTCTGCAGCGGAGTGTGCACTGATATGAAACTTCCTGGCAGATTAAAACTGTGTGCCCGACCGAGACTCGAACTCGGGACCTTTGGCTTTCGCGGGCAAGTGCTCTACCAGGAGAACTTCTGTAAAGTTTGGAAGGTAGGAGACGAGATACTGGCAGCTGTGAGTACCGGGCGTGAGTCGTGCTTCGGTAGCTCAGATAGTAGAGCACTTGCCCGCGAAAGGCAAAGGTCCCGAGTTCGAGTCTCGGTCGGGCACACAGTTTTAATCTGCCAGGAAGTTTCATATCAGCTTATGTGATTCTGAGAGAAGCTCGTTTGAGCCTTCGGCTCCGAAAGCCCTTATCGATGATGTTTCGTTGAATGTTTAGCACGCTGACACTTGTTGATAGCCCAGCATTGAAATCTGTAGCAATTTGAGGAAGGGTTGCACTTCTGTCACGGTGAACGATTCTCTTCAGTCATCTTTGGTCTCACTGTTGCAAGATCTTTTTCCGGCCGCAACGATGTCGGAGATTTGATGTTTTACCGGATTCCTGATATTCACGGTACACTCGTGAAATAGTCGTACAGGAGAATCCCCAATTCATCGCTACCTCGGAGATGCTGTGTCCCATCGCTCGTGTGACGCCTGTAACATCACGTTGAAACTCACTTAAACCTCGATAGCCTGCCATTGTAACACCTCACTTATTATTTTATATACGCGTTGCTGACCGCAGTGCCGTATTCTGCCTGTTTACATGTCTCTCATATTTGAATGATCATACTTACACCAGTTTCTTTGGCGCTTCAGTGTATTTTACCAATAACCGAGTTGTTGTTGTTGTTGTTGTTGTTGTTGTCTTCAGTCCAGAGACTGGTTTGATGCAGCTCTGGATGCTACTCTACCCTGTGCAAGCTTATTCATCTAACAGTGCCTACTGCAATCTACATGCTTCTGAATCTGATTAGTGTATTCATCTCTTGGTCTCCCTCTACGATTTTTACCCTCCTGCTACGGTCGCAGGTTCGAATGCTGCCTCGGGCATGGATATGTGTGATGTCCTTAGGTTAGTTAGGTTTAACTAGTTCTAAGTTCTAGGGGACTAATGACCCCAGATGTTGAGTCCCATAGTGCTCAGAGCCATTTTACCCTCCGCGCTGCCCTCTAATATTAAACTGGTGATACCTTGATGCCTCAGAACATGTCTTACCAACCGATCCCTTCTTCCAGTCAAGTTGTGCCACAAATTTCTCTTCTCCCTAAATCTATTCAATATCTGCTCATTAGTTATGAGATCTAGCCATCTAATCTTCAGCATTCTTCTGTAGCACCACATTTCGAAAGCTTCTATTCTCTCCTTGTCCAAATTATTTATTGTCCACGTTTCATTTCCATACATGGCTACACTCCACACAAATACTTTCAGAAATGACTTCCTGACACTTAAATCTATACTCGATGTTATCAAATTTATCTTCTTCAGAAACGCTTTCCTTGCCATTGCCAGTCTATATTTTATATCCTCTCTACTTCGACCATCATCAGTTATTTTGCTCCCCAAATAGCAAAACTCATCTACTACTTTAAGCGTCTCAATTCCTAATCTAATACCCTCTGCATCACTCGATTTAATTCGACTAAATTCCATTATCCTCGTTTTGCTTTTGTTGATGTTCATCTTATATCCCCCTTTCAAAACACTGTCCATTCCGTTTAGCTGCTCTTCCAGGTCCTTTGCTGTCTCTGACAGAATTAGAATGTCATCGGCGAACCTCAAAGTTTTTATTTCTTCTGAGTGGATTTTAATACCTACTCCGAATTTTTCTTTTGTTTCCAAGTAAAAAAACGATATATAAATTAGCCATATCAGCAGTTCTAAAATTTTTTTGTTTTTTATAACCTTTTTTGAAAAAGGAGGCATCATATTCATAAAATTTGCGTAGTTTAAAATTTTACGTTAATACAGAAAATAGTGTCAGTGTCGTCAGTGTTATTTTAATAACAATGCTGATAGGAACGAGCAACAACACATGGCATAACAATTGGTTCAAAAAATGGCTCAAATGGCTCTGAGCACTATGGGACTCAACTGCTGAGGTCATTAGTCCCCTAGAACTTAGAGCTACTTAAACCTAAGTAACCTAAGGACATCACACACATCCATCCCCGAGGCAGGATTCGAACCTGCGACCGTAGCGGTCTCGCGGTTCCAGACTGCAGCGCCAGAACCGCGCGGCCACTTCGGCCGGCTAACAATTGGTACGTCACTGCTGAGACAGTACTGTCCCTGTTGCCGTGTGTCGTTGCTTAAAGTATGCGTGCTCGTGCTGTACAAGACTTCTCTCCACTTGCTCTATGCGATACCTTCTAAATTGCCATCGCCGGACATCAGTTGTATTGCAGAATGCCACCAACATTAATCTGGAAATATTTCCGTGAAGTGACGTAGCAATGACGTACAATCCTTGATTTGCTTTAAAAGACATTTCTGTGAAACACTAAAAGAGGAAGGAAACTATGGTAACAGCAATAAGTTAAAAACCAACAACAGTTGCCGGCCGCAGTGGCCGAGTGGTTCTAGGCGCTACAATCTGGAACCGCGCGACCGCTACGGTCGCAGGTTCGAATCCTGCTCGGGCATGGATGTGTGTGATGTCCTTAGGTTAGTTAGGTTTAAGTAGTTCTATGTTCTGGGGGACTGATGATCTCAGAAGCTAAGTCCCATGGTGCTCAGAGTCATTTGAACCATTTTGAACTAACAACAGTTCATTCATAGTATAAAATAAAAATTCAAAGTAGCTGATGTGCTGTCTGTGCCTACATTATATATCTTTATCTGCTTGTAGGCCTGTAAAACGGACAAATTAATACGAAAAACAGCGTCCTTCAACTTCAATTTTAAACCTTTAGCACATTTTTCGACTGCCCAAATACCGTACTGATATGATCTCCGATTACGACATGATTTTTGAGAAGAGTATCAAAAAAATGAGAATCAGTAGGGGAATACTGCTGCTTCTTTGTAGTATTCGACCACTTATGACTCCGAGAAAAGCAACGAACGGTGGATGAATTAATTTGCTTTTATTTGCCAATTGAAATTAATATTTCGGTTCTATGTATCTCGAAACTGAGCGAGTCTAAATTTTTCAATCTTTGTTCGATTCCTACGTTTATTACACGGAAATAAATAATAATCTGAAAATCGGTTATTTCAGCAACCGCTTATTTTGAGCGATTTTAACAGTCAGCTTAAACTGGCGTGGAAAAAAAACGATATAACTGAAAACCAGTTGTTTCAGCGATAACCGCCATCCCTACCACGTTGGCACCAATAACGCCTGGCGCTTGGGTTTTGATGTCATCCTCAGTTTCTACGGGCAGCTGGCGGAAGCGGTGAAGACAGCTGGCCTTGCTTGCAAGGTGCTAGCACAGCTCACAATTTGCAGCATTCCACCTAGGGTCAAGCAGGATCCTTTGGTTTGCAGCAGAGCGAAGGGTGTCAGCAAGTGGCTCTATCGATTCTCTGAGGTCAGGGCTGAAGGTTTATGGACCTGCGTCGTAGCCCCTTGATAGGTCATGCACAAAGGAAGCAGCTCCCCGGGTAGTGGAGGACTTGTGGAATGCATGTGTTTTTTAGGGTACGCAGTAGTTTGAAGTTCTCTGATGAAACTGGGCGGGGTAGCCGCGGTCTCAGACGCCTTGCCACGGTTCGCGCGCCTTCCCCCGTGTGAGATTCGCGACCTCCCTCAGGCTTGGGTACGTGTGTTGTCCTTACCGTAAGTTAGTTTGATTAAGTAGTGTGTAAGCCTAGGGACCGATGACCTCATAGGTCTCTGATGAACTCTCGCCAGGCGGTACGCAGAGAGAGTAATCAGGCTTCGTACACACACTCTTTGACTGTCAAAGTTCTGACAGTAAATTGTAGAAGTATGTAACAAAGTTCCCGAATTTACCGTCCTGCAGCAAATTTCTCGCGCTCAGGTTATTCTCGTGACCGAGAGCTGATTGAAGCCCGGAGTAGAAAGCTCCAAAATATATAACGCTTCGTGAAACGTGTATTGGAACGATGGATTAGACGCCATATGAGCGCTTTTGACAATTTTGACTGGAATACTCTCTTTCAAATTCTGAAGGTGGCAGGGTAAAATACAGGGAGCGAAAGGTTATTTACAATTTGTATAGAAACCAGATGGCAGTTATAAGAGTTGAGGGGCATGAAAGGGAAGCAGTGGTTGGAAAGGGAGTGAGACAGGGTTGTAGCCTCTCCCCAATGCTATTCAATCTGTATATTGAGCAAGCAGTGAAGGAAACAAAAGAAAAATTCGGAGTAGGAATTAAAATCCATGGAGAAGAAAAAAAAACTTTAAGGTTCGCCGATGACATTGTAATTCTATCAGAGACAGCAAAGGACCTGGAAGCGCAGTTGAACGGAACGGGCAGTGTCTTGAAAGGAGGGTATAAGATGAACATCAACAAAAGCAAAACGAGGATAATGGAATGTAGTCGAAGTAACTCGGGTGATACTGAGGGTATTAGATTAGGAAATGAGACGCTTAAAGTAGTAAACGAGTTTTGCTATTTGAGGAGCAAAATACTGTAGCTTATGATGGTCGAAGTAGAGAGGATATAAAATGTAGATTGGCAATGGCAAGGAAAGCATTTCTGAAGAAGAGAAATTTTTTAACATCGAGTATAGATTCTTAATGTCAGGAAGTCGTTTCTGAAAGTATTTGTATGGAGTGTAGCCATGTATGGAAGTGAAACGTGGACGATAAATAGTTTAGACAATAAGAGAATAGAAGCTACAGAAGAATGCTGACGATTAGATGGGTAGATCACATAACTAATGAGGAGGTATTGAATAGAATTGGGGAGAAGAGAAATTTGTGGTATGACTTGAATAGAAGAAGGGATCGGTTGGTAGGACATGTTCTGAGACATCGAGGGATCACCAATTTAGTGTTGGAGGGCAGCGTGGAGGGTAAAAATCGTATAGGGAGACCAAGAGATGAATACACTAAACAGATTCAGAAGGATGTCGGCTGCAGTAGGTACTGGCAGATGAAGAAGCTTGCACAGGATAGGGTAGCATGGAGAGCTGCATCAAACCAGTCTCTGGACTGAAGAGCACCACACACACGAGAGAGGGAGTGCTCATTCCAGTTGACAAAAATATTGTTTCTACTGAGGACGAATTTGAGTGTTATAGTGAGGTTATCTGGATGCGTATAACAGATCTAGGTAAAATCAAGCTAACTGTTGGATGTTTTTACCGACTACCCTATTTTGCTGTGACCGTTCTAGAGTCATTCAAACAAGTCTATAGTCAGTAGCGCGGAAGTACCCATATCATGCAATATTAATAGGAAGCGACTTTAACCTACCGAGTATAGATTAGGACGTCTTCGGATTTACTGCAGATGGTACTGGCAGACAGTTTTGTGAAATACTCCTGCACACGTTTCCCGAAAACTGCCTTGAACAACTAGTTAGACAATCCACATAAAATGGAAATATTTCACACCTTATACAGGGCTATTACAAATGATTGAAGCGATTTCATAAATTCACTGTAGCTCCATTCATTGACATATGGTCACGACACACTACAGATACGTAGAAAAACTCATAAAGTTTCGTTCGGCTGAAGCCGCACTTCAGGTTTCTGCCGCCAGAGCGCTCGAGAGCGCAGTGAGACAAAATGGCGACAGGAGCCGAGAAAGCGTATGTTGTGCTTGAAATGCACTCACATCAGTCAGTCATAACAGTACAACGACACTTCAGGACGAAGTTCAACAAAGATCTACCAACTGCTAACTCCATTCGGCGATGGTATGCGCAGTTTACAGCTTCTGGATCCCTCTGTAAGGGGAAATCAAGCTGCAGTGAGCGAAGAAACGGTTGAACGCGTGCGGGCAAGTTTCACGCGTAGCCCGCGGAAGTCGACGAATAAAGCAAGCAGGGAGCTAAGCGTACCACAGCCGACGGTTTGGAAAATCTTACGGAAAAGGGTAAAGCAGAAGCCTTACCGTTTACAATTGCTACAAGCCCTGACACCCAATGACAAAGTCAAACGCTTTGAATTTTCGGCGCGGTTGCAACAACTCATGGAAGAGGATGCGTTCAGTGCGAAACTTGTTTTCAGTGATGAAGCAACATTTTTACTTAATGGTGAAGTGAACAGACACAATGTGCGAATCTGGGCGGTAGAGAATCCTCACGCATTCGTGCAGCAAATTCGCAATTCAGCGAAAGTTAACGTGTTTTGTGCAGTCTCATGGTTTAAAGTTTACGGCCCCTTTTTCTTCTGCTAAAAAAACGTTACAGAACACGTGTATCTGGACATGCTGGAAAATTGGCTCATCCCACAACTGGAGACCGACAGCGCCGACTTCATCTTTCAACAGGATGGTGCTCCATCGCACTTCCATCATGATGTTCGGCATTTCTTAAACAGGAGATTGGAAAACCGATGGATCGGTCGTGGTGGAGATCATGATGAGCAATTCATGTCATGGCCTCCACGGTCTCCCGACTTAACCCCATGCGATTTCTTTCTGTGGGGTTATGTTAAAGGTTCAGTGTTTAAACCTCCTCTACCAAGAAACGTGCCAGAACTGCGAGCTCACATCAACGATGCTTTCGAACTCATTGATGGGGACATGCTGCGCCGAGTGTGGGAGGAACTTGATTATCTGCTTGATGTCTGCCGAATCACTAAAGAGGCACATATCGAACATTTGTGAATGCCTAAAAAACCATTTTGAGTTTTTGTATGTGTGTGCAAAGCAATGTGAAAATATCTCAAATAATTAAGTTATTGTAGAGCTGTGAAATCGCTTCAATCATTTGTAATAACCCTGTACTTACGAACAGGAGTGACCTTATTGACAGTCACGGACTGTGTTCATCTACTAAAAGTGGAGAAACCTCATACGTATCCCCTGATTTCTCATATACGTAAGTTTTACAGTAATTGAAACTAAAAATATTTAACTTTACACACACCTAACTGTTTATTAGATCCACCCACACAAGCAAGGCTTCAAAACGTAATGCCGGCCAACACACAGTTGCTCAACACACAGTAATCCACTCGGGAATTGACATGAAAACAAAAGAAGATGCAAATAGAGAATAGTATCAGCGAACAACACAAATAAATGGGCATAAGCAATTGAGAGATGGATGAAAAATAAAGACTGAATAACTTTGGTCTTGTTAGTAATAATAGCCGTTATTTGCAATAACATGGACTGTGTCGCAAGATAATGGGCTTCCAAAGAACTGACATACATGCCTCCATTTCCAGCAACAATAAATGAAATGAGACATCGTATAACAGCAGCTGTAACTCAAGGCATGCTCACTGCAGTGTAGAAACATATTCCTTGCATCTCAAGGGGGGGCATATTAAACACTTATGACAAGGTACGAAAAAAACTTTTTGAATTCCCCCTTCCATTCATTTCATTCATTGTATATGTTTGTTAGTTTCAGAAAAACAGATGTGCCAAATCGAGTGATTCTTTTTGGTACACTCTATACATCAAACAATCTGTGCCGTGCACAATAGTGGCCATAGTCACTTCAGTTGCGAGGTGGTCGGCACTTAGTATACTCAAGATCAAAGACACTAATATCAGTTCACGACAAGGAAATGCGTTACCGTATTTCTTGTTAATTTTACAGTCCACGGTACACAATAAATAGTCTGTGCTGTTTACAATCAAAACAGCGCACTTATAGCGTCACGAAACTTAGCTGTCAGCACATCATAGTCTTGAAGCCTAATGTGCCGAATAACAGTTCCATCTAATAAGCAACGCTATATGTAATTATTCCTTTGACCGCAGTACACTCCAAAATCACAAAACGTATCACCGCTCGAACATATTTACTATATCGGCCAAGGTCACAGTACACGCTAGCAATGTTGCCAACTCTCCACAACGAAATAAGCTAAATGTATCTACAAAAAAAAGTCAGAAAAGAGCTGAAATAAAACATAGTGTATTAGTGTGCAGATTTACTTTTGCAGTAATTATACTGTGTAAGGTATTTAAGAAGAGGAGGGATGTACACAAAAATACAATAACGTACATATTGTTAGAAAATGCAATCAACACTGATATTATTTTCATGTATTTCTCTTCTTTTTTTTTCTTTTGATTCAAGTTCTTGAAAAATAATTTACTCAGATTTTCTCAAGCCAGGTACGTAAATCAGTTTAAAACAAATTCAGGAAATAATTGTTTCACAGACTTTTACATCGCATCTTAAATGCGAGCACATTATTTAATTTCAAAAGCTTTAATAGCTGGTTAGAAAATGTGGAGATATTAAATAATTGAAAGCTTCCACAAACCACTAAAAGATAAATATTTAGAGGCATGCCTTTTGCATCTCACTAGAGAAAAGATTTCTATATGCACTTATACTTCAAGTGCAGGTATAACAATTCGAGATTTTATTTCTGTGACGTGCAGCAGCAGCTGTTGTGTGAGAGCACAAGTGCGCATGAACATCCTAACTTTTGACAGCTTTCGGATTTATTGGTTATTTCTCTTTGGATTCTGATAAACGTAATGCAACTGAGGTAATCTGAAATACAGAGCACTGAATCTACCGCACTATGTTACACCGCTACTGGCTCTGTGAAACTCGGCATCAGGGTCGTGAGCATACCTTCAGTTGTACACATTTTAAGGAGCTTCCGCACATGCGTAAATAGTGTGACGTAATTGCCTTACAGACCAAATACATATGGATATGATAAATAATGTGCACGGTTCACTACAAGTTTACGTCAATGCCCCCAGGTGGTAGTATGAGGTGCATTCAAGTTCTAAGGCCTCCAATTTTTTTCTCCGGACTGGAAAGAGATAGAAACATGCGCATTGTTTTAAAATGAGGCCACGTTCATTGTCAATACGTCCCAGAGATGGCAGCACCGTATGGCAGATGGAATTTTACCGCCAGTGGCGAGAATGAGAACTGTTTTAAATACTTAAAATGGCGACGTTTTCCATACTTGAACAGCGTGCAATCATTCGTTTTCTGAATTTGCGTGGTGTGAAACCAATTGAAATTCATCAACAGTTGAAGGAGACATGTGGTGATGGAGTTATGGATGTGTCGAAAGTGCGTTCGTGGGTGCGACAGTTTAATGAAGGCAGAACATCATGTGGCAACAAACCAAAACAACCTCAGGCTCGCACAAGCCGGTCTGACGACATGATCGAGAAAGTGGAGAGAATTGTTTTGGGGGATCGCCGAATGACTGTTGAACAGATCGCCTCCAGAGTTGGCATTTCTGTGGGTTCTGTGCACACAATTCTGTATGACGACCTGAAAGTGCGAAAAATGTCATCCAGGTGGGTGCCACGAATGCTGACAGACGACCACATGGCTGCTCGTGTGGCATGTTGCCAAGCAATGTTGACGCGCAACGACAACACGAATGGGACTTTCTTTTCGTCGGTTGTGACAATGGTTGAGACGTGGATACCATTTTTCAATCCAGAAACAAAGCGCCAGTCAGCTCAATGGAAGCACACAGATTCACCGGCACCAACAAATTTTCGGGTAACCGCCAGTGCTGAAAAAATGATGGTGTCCATGTTCTGGGACAGCGAGTGCGTAATCCTTACCCATTGCGTTCCAAAGGGCACTACGGTAACAGGTGCATCCTACGAAAATGTTTTGAAGAACAAATTCCTTCCTGCACTGCAACAAAAACGTCCGGGAAGGGCTGCATGCATGCTGTTTCACCAGGACAACGCACCCGCACATCGAGCTAACGTTACGCAACAGTTTCTTCGTGATAACAACTTTGAAGTGATTCCTCATGCTCCCTACTCACCTGACCTGGCTCCTAGTGACTTTTGGCTTTTTCCAACAATGAAAGACACTCTCCGTGCCCGCACATTCACCAGTCGTGCTGCTATTGCCTCAGCGATTTTCCAGTGGTCAAAACAGACTCCTAAAGAAGCCTTCGCCGCTGCCATGGAATCATGGCGTCAGCGTTGTGAAAAATGTGTACGTCTGCAGGGCGATTACGTCGAGAAGTAACACCAGTTTAATCGATTTCGGATGAGTAGTTAATTAGAAAAAAAATCTGAGGCCTTAGAACTTGAATGCACCTCGTACATTGCAGCAGACCTTTATCGACGTTCGCTAGGCATAAATCCCACTTGACATTCGCACGCTTGTCAGATATGCCATTTCATTCCCTACATAGTAAAATTAGATCGGACATCAATATATCTTGCACTGACAGAAAAACCTACTTTGTGGAATTCTGAATCATATATAGTATATAAAGCTTTGGATTTTATCATACAATAATCCATTTGAGGCCCTGAGTGTGAGAACTGTAAAGTACATCATCGTTGGTTGTGAGACTGTTGCATGTCTTCATGTTTCTGGTATCTGTTGTCTTATGGTGGGTCAGCTTTATCTGTGCTGTAGGCCCACATTGTATATGTGAATATTCACGAAAAGCTGACGGTGTGCTTTAGGCACTTGTGGTTTTCGATGGTTCATTTCTATTCTACTAAAGTGATCATGTTGGTAGAGAGTACAACTTGAATTTAATCATCTCCACAAACAGCAGTTTGTGTTTGAAGTTGGTCGTTTGCTGTACAGGTATCTGCTTTCGTGTGTAGTGTCAACGTGAAGTCTGTTGAATCTGTGCTAACAGAAAAGAAAACTAGCCGGAAAAGTTAGCCCCAAAGGAGCTAGGGCCTCCCAGACCAGATCCATTGACTGAGAGAGTGACGAAATGAAATGCGTGACTGCAAGCTAACAAAGAAGTGTATAATAAGCTTAAGTTGTTGTGTGGATGCAAAATAAGAATGCCTGATTTTAAGCCAGGAAGTCAGTTCGTTAACTAACACATGTCTTAGGGATCTTATACATTTATCCGAAAAAATAAAAAAGTATGAAAACTCTCACACATAAATGCGAAACAGAGAGTAAGGAAAGATTAAACATTATTCGTTTCTTGCTCTAAAATGTACTTAATTATGTACAAAACAACAAAATTCTACAGAAAATTCTTTCTTTTTTTCAGACAACTTACGCATATCATTACTACTACTACTATTATTATTAATATTATTATTATTGTTGTTGTTGTTGTTGTTACTGATATTATTATTGGCAGTGGCTGTAGTTGTATAAAAATGTTGATAAGCATAATTGTTATACAGCAGATGCTGTTAATTTCACACACTCATATTTATCTGAATCTACAAATTTTTGAACACCCAGAATGTATACACACTAGCCGCCACTGACGATATGCATATAAAATGTCAACATATTTTTAATCTTTGATATTTTGATGCAAACATTTACTTAAATCAACACCTGCATGACATTTTCTTTCGAATAAATTCCTTTTTCTCACAACAAAAATATAAATAATGCTTCTCCTAGGTACTTATAGGGCAAACTTCACTACATCTGCACTGTAATATTACATATCCCTTACATTTAGCAAACTACTGCACTGAATAGAAATTCGATGTTCGTCTCCTGGCACATTTACTGCAACTCTGAAACGACTGACTTCTGGTTAGTCTTGCGTAAGTCAAAGTCGGCTTTTTTCAGGACAGCTTCCTTCGTTATTGTGAAGTTGTGAAGCTTTCTGATGTCGGAAATGCTACAACAGCGTTTCCAGTAAGACTCTCAACTGTTTATATTTTGTAGTTTTTTTCCCTTGTGTATGTGCCCAAAACACACACCAACACAGTCTCAGTTCGATTTGTTGTACTTCTTAATTCAATCTAATAATGTAGTTTCATGGAATACTGAAGTATGTTTTGAAATTTAATTTCAGTGCAATTACGAGGGTCACTCCAAAAGAAATGCATACATTTTTTTTTTTAAATCCATCTGTTATTCTACATGTTTGAAAGTTTTACAGTGTGTAGACACATCCTTTAGGAACAATATTTTCATTTCTCCACATAATTTCCATGCCTCTCAACTGATTTACGCCATCTTGGAACCAGCGCCTGTATACCCGCACAGTAATATTCTGGACCAAACTGTTGGAGCCTCTTCGTCTCTGGTGAAAAATGATGGAGCCATGTTTCATCACCTGTCACAATTCTTCCAAGAAATTCATCTCCACCATTCTCGTACTGTTCCAAAAGTTCGCTGCATACCGTTTTTCTTGTTTCTTTGTGAGCCACTGTCAACATCCTGGGAACCCAACTGGCAGAAACTTTTTTTAACGCCAACACTTTCTGTATTCTACAAACACTTCCTTCCCCTATCCCAACGTAGTGTGACAATTCGTTCACAGTGATGCGCCTGTCAGCAGTCACTAATTCGTTAACTCTCTGGACATTGTCTGGAGTGTTTGAAGTACGAGGCCTACCGCTGCGAGGACAATCCTCAATGTTGTCGTGTCGTGTCCGCTTTAATCACGTAACCTGCTTGCCCACCGACTAACTGTACTGCGATCGACAGCAGCATCTCCATACGCCTTCTTCAACCTCTTGTGGATGTTTCCCACGGTCTCGTTTTCACAGCACAGGAATTCTATCACAGCACGTTGCTTCTGACGAACGTCAAGTGTAGCAGCCGTCTTGAACACATGCTGTGACGGCGCCACTCACGGGAACATGTTGAACTAAGTTTGAAAACAAGCGGGAAGGATGTATCTACAGACTGAAAAACTTTTACACATGCAGAATGAAAACTGTATTTTTACAAAAATAGTGTGCATTTGTTTTGGGGTGACCCACGTAATTTTCCTGTACCCAACACGCATTTTTGTGTTTTTCTATCCTAAAAAAGTTTTAAAAAAAGAAGCCAATTGATTGCGAAAAAAGCCATTCTTCCAGACCCCAGCTAAATCACTCATTTGGCAGCTAAATGATATTAATAAAAAGTCAGAGTTAGCTCTAAAAAAGCTGATTTAGCAACACTGTACACTAGCACTCAAAGGGCACGACAGTCACCTTCTCGTTCTCACTCCCAAATTTCTCGTCAATCTATCAATCTGTTTCTACACTGCTCAACCCACCTCGCTTTATATTACATTTTCAAAAATTCCAAATAGGTCTATTTACAGTTTCATACAAAATTACTACATCACATTAAACTGTTCACGGAGGATGAGTCTAAAAAACATGTTAATAAACGAAAAAACATATAGCATAAAAAATGAGAATAGCAACTATATTCATGACCAATGCATGATGTAAACGAAAAGGTACTTGTACAAAGAAATAGATTTACAAAACTTGTCCTACAATAATTCTAACAGCGTATCATGACAATAAAGTAGAAAAGGGAAAGAGAAGGTACAGGAAAACAGAAAAAAAATCTAATCTGTATGTATATCTTCACAACAGGGATTAGTGATCGTGATGTCATCACAATCACGATGGTTACTCAAGTTAATAAATCCATCAAGAATGGAGAGTGTTAATGCAAAAAAAAAGATAACCAGTTGTTAATAGCCCACTTGGACAATGAATGGCTATCATTTAGGGATTAGGAGCAAAGTTTAAACAGTAGAAAATTTGCACTGTGGAGACGTTTGTGCCAGGTAACTGTATCTGGGATGGAAAGGAACCCCTTTGGTTTAATAATCAAATTCAGAAAATCCTAAGGAAACAGAGATTGTTGCACTCTTGGTGCAAAAAAGAATGCACAAATGATGACAGGCAAAAGGTTGTAGAAATTTGTGTGCCCATAAGAAGATCAATGTGCAAAGCATACAACAAGTTCTGCCGTCACACCTCAATGAAAGGTCTTGCTCAGAACCATAGAAAATTCTGGTCATACCAAGGGGGTACCCACACAATAGTTTGTAAGGGGAGGGTTAGAACTAGGGGTGCAGGGCATTTTTAATATTTTAGATGGCTAATGACGACTTAGAAATACCCATAAAAAGTTCGGTCAATCAACTGAAAATTGTAGACTCTTACAAATCAAATTCCATTTTCAGCATGACATAACTTTTTTCAACTACTTCCTTTGCTACTGTTATTTCTTCATTTTCATGTTGTAGATAAATTTAGACGATAAATAGAACATTGAACAATTAATACATTAATACTCACCGCACTATGAAATATGCTCTGCCTGAAATGTCCTTGAGAACTCAAAGAAATAAAACTTTCATTTTATATTTCAACAACAAAATAATAGACTCCCCACACCTCCATTTCACCTCATGGATCCCAAGCTTCACACTGAAATATCATTCTACTCATTAGAGTCATAGTTTTTTCTAGTGATGTGCTTGTTTTGTATGGCTTCAAATCAACTCCATTCTTTGGAGCAAATTTCGAGCCTCTGTACAAATCAAAAAGCTTTGATATTTCATTGTTTATTTACTTTTCTTTTCTCGTTATAACTTTACTAATATAGATCCCTGACCTTAATATCAACACCTTTCATTTTAACATCATCTCATTTTTTTCCCTCTTACAGTTTCTTCTGCGCCAATTCTCTTACTCTCTTCTTTCCCTGTGCGAGCATAGCTCATTTCTCGGAGGAAAAGATATTGTCTCCTCCATTGCTTTCTAGGCACCTGCATGTCCCTACTCAAATGGATGTAATCGATTACTTTATATAGCCACTGGAACAACACACTTTCCAGTCTTCCACTAACTTTCTTGTTGAAGTCCCTTTTTGCCATCTTCCCTACCTCATTCTGATTTTGATATTTTCTCAGATTTTACAGATGCTTTCAATTTTCTCCTCCTCTTCAATTCCCTTTATATGAAGCAGTTTAATATGATCCTCTTCCATATCATCCAACCTCTAGTAGTGGCAGCCTGGATAAGCATCTGATACCTTGTTCTGTATTCCCTTGATATTTTTGACTTCAAACTGAGATTGTTGCAAAAACAGTGTTCACCCTGTTAATCATGAATGCATCAGTCTAATTTCTTTTAAAAGTATAAGGGCTCTGTGGTCAGTGTAAATGACGGTTTTATTTCCCTATACATAACCTTCTAAATTTTGGAAGCCTCAAACTATTGCCAGTGCTTCCTGTTCAGTGACACTATAACTTTTTGTACCTAGTTAATGATCTGCTTTCAAAAGCTATTGTTCTATAATCTTCGTTTTCCTCATCTCCAAAAATTCTGGAACAATTCCACTCCAGTGTCATATCCACTTGAATCAGTTCCTAAACAAAATGGGCGACTGAGGCCAGGATGGTGTAAAAGCCTCCGTCAAAGCGAACTTACGTTCATCAAAACTTCTTAACACTCATTTGTCTAAACAAAAGCTACCTTAGGACTTAATAAGTTATTCAAATTTGGGTCGTTGAAGACTTATTCAGACTATACAAATTACGCAAACCTAAAAAGATTTCAGTTGTTCCTAATGTTCTGGAGATGGACATTCCTTACTTGCTGTTATCTTTTGTGGATCAGCTCTAATACCAGTAGTGAACAGGATCTCTTTTCTAATAAACTCACTTTTTTTTAAGCCTGAGGGTCATGCTGCCTATTCGTAAAGCTTGAAATACTTCGTTCGACAGGTTACAACGTTTCTCTCATGATTCAGCTGTTATCAACAGGTCATCCACATATATTGTTACTGTTGAACTCAACTCTAGTCCTAAGATTTGATCTAATGCTCATATGAACACTGAAACACTAATATTCAACCAGAGTGCGACAGCAGTATACTGACAACATTTCCCACTCGTCAGGAAGGCTGTATACTTTCGATACCCTTTTGTAAGTGGGACTTGACAGTACCCAATCTTAAGTCAAAACTGGTCATATAATTCATATTGTAATACTTTGCAATGCCATATTCATATTTTCTGGGTAATTGGTATCTCTTTGTACTCAGCTTCTCTCATTTCAACTGGTATAGTCAAAGTTTTTATTGAAAAAACCTCTTGCAGTTTCATATTCAGCTTACGTTCAAAGTTCTTAACTGATCTGTCGTAGAACACATGTCTCTCTACCATTAAAACTTCTCTCAGTTCGTCTTTCTGTTACTCATTCAATCCTTCAACCTTATTCATTTGGTTCCTAATTCTTTAATACCCAAAATGATATCTTCACTCCGAGTAGTTTCCACAAAAAACTGTGCACTAATTTCAGATTCCAAAATTATTTATCTTTCAACAACTTCTCTTGATTTACCCGTAACACCCGCTATTTCTAGTCCCATTACTGCCATATGTATTACATCATTGTGTTCCTTGATAGCATTAAAAAAGCTCTCAGCAGCCACACTAATTTCACTACCAGCGTCCAAAAGAGCATTTCCTTCTAATTTTTACTAATAATGAAAACATTAACTTCCTCCTTATCGCCTACAGGCATCTCATGATTCAAAGACTCTGCAGTAATTTTCTCCTCAGTAAAATTCAAAGTTCAGAAAATGGTCCTCCTCTTTCCCAGTGTCCTTCCTAAAAACCACTGTGTAAAAGAAATGCATCTCCTTATATCCTTTCATCTTCCTCTTCACGACTATTGCTATCACTAATACCTGTGTTTCTACTATCACTTTCATTTTGCAACACAACAAATCCCTTTCGTTCCTGCCATCTCCTTGCTGCTCCTCATACTCTTTTGCTTCGCCATACATCTCGGAAAACATTGTATACAAGACCTCACTCGTTCTACATCACTCCCATAATTAACTTTAGATACAATTTCTTCAGTCACCAGGTTGTGACTTTGATGTATCCTATTACCATAACTAGGATTAATATCACTACAAACTACAAAACTTTCTGTTTCAGCGTGCCAATTTACAGCATTTGGAGGCCCAAAAGTTTGACCCACCCCAGCAACAGCCTTGACCATCTGGGGCTCTAACCCTCTATAATGGCCAGTCGGAGTGGCCGAGCGGCTCTAGGCTCTAAAGTCTGGAACCGCGCGATCGCTACGGTCGCAGGTTCGAATCCTGCTTAGGGCATGGATGTGTGTGATGTCCTGAGGTAAGTTAGGTTTAAGTAGTTCTAAGTTCTAGGGGACTGATGACTTCAGCAATTAAGTCCCATAGTGCTCAGAGCCATTTTTGAACCCTCTGTAATGGACCTCTATTATTACATCTGAATTCATTAGACTTCTTCCTCCTCTACCTCTCACATTTATTTTATTTATTCTGTCTGTCTGATCCCTGTTCTCATGGTACCACTCAGAATCCCTGTTTTCATTAAATGAACAATTTGTTTGTCATCTATCTACATCTATCTACATTCCTTATTCTATTCAGAAAATCTTGAACATTTTCATTACGTCCTATTAATTTCATTACTTATTACCAGTCAAATTCCTCACTGATACCTCTATACTATCAGTTTCACTCCATTGACTATCCAAATGTTTCAACTTATTGATCCACCTCTCACAGTACTCGTTCACAGTCTCCCTGTTTCTCCTGCATACCATAGAGCCTTCTTAAAAACTTCTATAACCTCACTTTGTTTTTCTTTGCACCAATACTCTCCACTATACTATATTTTTTCTAAATTAGCTACCCTATTCTCAATCTCAGCAGTGCTCTCTTTAATCTCTTTCACTTTTGTCTTTGTCTTTTTACTATGTTGATCACATCAGCAATTTACTTCTGTTTTCCCTTGTTTACAATGCATTTTCCAAGCATTCTGCTGTTTCCTTTGTGACATCTCAAATTTATTTTGTTTTTCAGTTAATTCGAATTCCGTTTCCTTAAATGTCTCTTTAACATCATCTTTGAATTTACCAAAATCTTTATATACCCCTAACTTGAACTCAGAAATTTTCTCTTCTAACCCGGCTTCCATCTGCTTTTTAAAGTCCTTCAAGCTTTGTTCGATTTTTTTATCTAGGTTTTTTTAGGCTTTCAACTATTTCCTTTTGTGATTCGTTTACGTTTTAGTAACAGTTTTTACTCCTGTGCTAATGTACAATTTTAAATTTCAAATATTCAATTAATGATTTGCAAGTGCACATGTGGTATTTTGTGGTAATCTCTTGCCAAATAAAGTAATATTAAGTCTTCACGTGACACCTGTCACATAGAGGGCGTTCCAAGCCCCTGTCACACCGACGTCTGCTGTATAGGTTAATGTAAACAGCGGCTTCAGCTATTGTGATCGTTTCATAGCTTCTGTTACTGCTAATAACTAGATACCACTGCCTACGAGCTTTAATTTGTACGCTAAAGATATGTTCTTACCAACAGTTGGTTTATACTCAGGTGTATTTGCGGTCTTTTGTTTCTTATTCACTGGTTGCTATGTGAAAATTTTTAACATGCAGCACTGAAGATGATCATTATGTGATCGAAAATCTATTTTGCCGTTAATAAATCATCAAAATTACGGCCAACGCTGACCTTCCTTCTAAGAGTGATTATAATTTTTAATTTTGGTTGATACTGAGAAAATGCATTTCAGTATTAAGTGCAACTTCAGTTATTCGAAAGACAGTGACCACAAAGAAGTAACACAACCTGAACACAGTTAATAACTTGAATTTACAGTTCTTTTTAGCAGTAGTTTGCCTGGGCTGATAATTTGTATAATAAGTCAATATTTTCTTCCGATACTGCAGTGTCTGGGTCTGTAAGAAGTACGATGAAATTGATTGGTTTTGCGAGACAGGACCAAAAAGAGAGGTCATAGATCCCATCGAATGGAAGGAGTGGGAAGGAAATCGGCCGTGCCTTTTCAAAGGAACCAACCCTGGCATCGGTCTGAAGCGATTTAAGTAAATTACGGAATACCTAAATCAGGATGACCGGACGCGGGTTTGAACCATCGTCCTCCCGAAAGTGAGTCCAGTGTGCTAACCTCTCTCTCGGTTACGATGTTGTGACCCCCTAGTTCGACAACACCCTCGGTGCTATCCACGCACCTTTGATGAGCACGATGCAGATGTACCGCGTGACACTGAACTATATGAAAAAAAGCCGTAAATTAGTCACAAACTACGGCGCGCAAACACTTTATTCAACACGTAAACGTCACTATAGACATTCGGATTTAGGTTATAATATGTTCGATATGCCTATATCATTGGCCATGGTTTGGTACAGACGAATAGCGAAATTCTGCATGACTCGCTGAAGTGTCGGAACATCGATGCTGTCGATTACCTCCTGAATGGTTATTTTTATGTCAGTAATGGTTTTGTGATTACTTGTGTACAACTTGTCTTTAATATAGCCCCACAAAAAGGAATCGCATGTGTTCAATTCCGGAGAATACGGCGGCGAATCGAGGCCCATGCCAGTGGCCTCTGGGTACCCCAGAGCCAGAATGCGGTCCCCAGAGTGCTGCTCCGGGACATCAAACACTCTCCTGCTTCGATGGGGTCAAACTCCATCTTGCATGAACCACATCCACATCTTCTCGAAATCAGGGTCACTTTGGATAATGGGGATGAAATCATATTCGAAAACCCTCACGTACCATTCAGTAGTCGATGTGCCATCAAGGAGTACTGCAAGGATTATTCCGTGACTGGACGTTGGTCACCGCACGGTCGCCTGTTGAGGGTGAAGAGACTTCTCAATCGCGAAATACGGATTCTCATTCCCCCAAATGCGCTAGTGTTGCTTATTGACGAACCCATCCAAATGAAAGTGGGCTTCATCGCTAAACCAAACCACACAGTGCACGCTAATTCCCATCATGCCCCGCGGCCAACTGTGCAGTTTGAACGTCCTAACGCAAACCGTTCAGACGTTATGACAATTTAGCTACATATAGTACAGTAACTCTCACCCTGCACCTTTCACACACTTCCACACACATTCAGCTTCGGGGACGCTCTAGCGCCTGCAGGCAGGCAAACCGCACTTGAAGTGTGTCTAAGGGGTTGTTTAACCTTCAGGCGCTAGAGCACCCGCGAGGCTGAATGTGTGTGGAAGTGGCTGACAGGTACATTTGTAACGTGCTCAACAAAGGTGCGTGGGTGGCATCGAGTGTGTTTCCCCGGCCTGAGGGCCTTAGGGGACCCTTTGCCGTTTTATTCACGTACAATTTAGTGTTGCCCCCCACTTGATTACGCCACAGGAGGGAGTGAAAAAGTAAAGATGAAAAATTTTTATGCTTCGGCTCAGGTTTAAATTTCGATCTCTAGTGGTTCCACGCTGTATACCGGGGCAAAAATTGTGGTCGCACTACACTCCAAACGGGTCACATCACTTGGACGGGCCTGCAGCCCCACGATGTCCTTATAGTAGGACTGAAATGCCGAGGGGTTGACAGCAGTGTCGGACGTTGTCAAGAACATCGTCCTATCCCACATCGCACTGCGAACTGTAATTTTCGACTGCGAAATGTGTGGGAATCAAAGCCCCAACGCAGGGGTGGTTTCATTGCCGCCCTCTATCCCACTCGCTGAGGCCTTTTCGTGTCGATTCTGAACGGTAGTGTGTGTGAAATGTTTTCTTCCACCTCCCATAAGGAAACCGCGTGATTTCCATACTGGATGTCGTGATTCTGACGTCCGTCACATAGGTGTCAAAAGAAGGAGTGAAACGTGGGTAAGAGGTACTGTGGCGACCTTTACATAGTGTCTCTCGTCCACAGTAGCGTTGGAGAGAACTGTGGTGAAATTTGGTGCCAATATGACATCATCCACCCACCTTACACGTCATATGAACCTCTGAGCTCTGGCCTTTCTCGCCTGTGTCGTCACGTTGCTGTTTGAAGCGTCGCAGAGCCAGAGAATGACGTCACAGGAAGGCCACAATTTTGCACCACTACAGAGGAAGGGTGAAGGCACTTTTGAGCCAGATTTTGTTAACTTATGATTCGGAATCCTTTAATTTTGTTACGCAGTGGATTTTGGTACGTGAAGTTCAGAACTCTAATACGAGTTTAGGTCAATAAGTAGTGCCCCACATTTATTTTTACAAACCCATTAATATACACAGATAAAAGTCCTTGTAGGTGCTTCACATTTGATATTTGTTCTGTGCGCCGATGTAGTTTCGAACAGTTCTGGCAGATGGCAGAGCCGTAGTACAGCGTCAAAATGGCGTCTACACACTCGCTTTACAAGAAGCGTGCTGTTATTGAATTCTTGTGTGCAGATAAAGAAACCGTGGTGAACATCTATAAACGTTTGTGTGCAGTGTATGGCGATTCTGCAGTTGCTAAGAGTACAGTTGGGCGACGGGTAAAACCTGTTACAGCCTCAGGAAATGCAGAAGCAGAGCTCCATAGTCAACCACTGCTGCAATCATGTTGAATCGTGCTGATTCCATTATTCGTGCCGACCGGCGCATCACAACTCGACAATTGCCTCTACAGTTGTCGGTCAGCATTGGAAGTGCGTCTGCAATGATCGAGACACTCGGATATTCAAAGATGTGCTCACAGTGGGTTCCACGCATGCTCACAGCAGACCACTAGATTCAAAGAAAAGCCATTTCATCTGAATTGTTGGAGTTTCTTGAGATCGACGGAGAGGCCTTTCTGTCACGGATCGTTACGGGGAACGAAAGCTGGATGCACCAGTTTGCGCCGGAAACAAAAAGGCAGTCCGTGGAGTGATACCATCCTAATTAGGGACAAAACGAGAATTCAAGACAACTCCCTCTGCCGGAAAACTCATAGTGACACTGTTCTGGGAATGTGATGGCGTCATTATCGTGGATGTGGTGTGAAGAGGGTCAACCATCAATTCAGAGGCATACGTGAAGACTCTGAATAAACTCAAGAACCGTTTCCGACGTGATCGATCGGACAAGAATCCAACAGAAATCTTGCTCGAACACGATAATGCACGTCCACGCACAAGTCTGAGAACCCAGGAACACAGAAGTTGGATGTTCCAGCTGGAAAAAGTTTTTGTTCAATATTGGTTGATGAGTCGAGCGAAAATGAAATGGACTTTGAAGACGCATCAACTTCTACACCTAAACCCAGGGGCTCAACGTAGAAAGCAAGAACCGGCAAGCGAATCAGATAACTCTAGTTCTTACAGTCTTCATGATAGCAGTGCTTCTGATGGTGGTGCACAACTTCCTTCAACTAAAATTGAATCTGAAGATTTTGATGAAGAAGTTGGTACCATCGAGTCTATCAAGGGAACACCACCGGCAACAGACCTAGAATCATTAAAACGTAACTTGAAAGAAGGCGACTTTGTTATTGTCATGTGTGAAGGAAAGCATTATACAGGTTTGATAACAAAACTGTCTAATGGGGTAGAGCTAGGCCCTACAGTAGATTTTATGAGCAAGACCAAAAAGTCCTGGAAGTGGCCAGACGAAAAGAATATTCTTGTTTATGAGTGGACTGACATGAAGAAAAATATCAACCCACCCAAGCCCATGAAACGAGGACACTTATTTTGAGTTAGTATAAAAAATTAGCATTAAAAAAGTCTGTAGAACGATAATAAAGGTTTTAATGTTTTTCAAAACAAATCTAAAATTTTGTTTTCTTTACAGGTATTTAAATAAGTAAATTATTATCTTTTTGCTACTTTGTATTGTCATTTCATTACATGATCGTTGTGTAATGGGTTACAATAGTCTAACAGGTGAATTGTATTCAATTTTTATCAAGATAAGGGGGTGGTCCAAAGTAGCTCCGAGCAGGGGTTACTTTGTTCCAACATTTAAAAAATAGTGAAAAAATTAAAAAAAGATAATTTCTTTAAAATAAGTTCATACGGATTACTTCTTAATACTTTGTTCATTGGTTAAAACCCAATTTTGACGTCGAAACCCAGTTATTCAAATTTTTTATTAATTAATATGCAAGTGAAAACATGAAAAACTGGCGCAAAGTAACCCCGGTCGACGGCATTTTAACAATTTCTAGCAGTTTGTAGCTGCTGCTCCGTCAGGAAATAGAACATCGCTGGTATGCAACAATCAACTGCCATTACGCGGAAATTTCAAATATTACAAAATATTTCATGTATTTTTCTACAGCAGCAGCCACAAAGCAGTTTAAAGCATTTCATTTAATAATAGCTTGCATAGCAAAGAGTTCATTTTATTACAGTATCAGTATTTACAATATTTTAGATGCAAGTTAGATACATCAGCTTTGGCCTTGACTTCGAACGAAAGAATATACACTGAAGAGCCAAACAAACTTGTACACCTGCCTAATATTGTGTAGGGCCCCCGCGAGCACGCAGAAGTGCCGCAACACGACGTTGCATGGGCTCGACTAATGTTTGAAGTAGTACTGGAGGGAATTGACACCTCGGATCCTGCAGGACTATCCATAAATCCGTAAGAGTAGGAGGAGGTAGAGATCACTTCTGAACAGCACGTTGCAAGGCATTCCAGATATGCTCAATAATGTTCATGTCAGGGGAGTCTGGTGGCGAGCGGAAGTGTTTAAACTCAGAAGGGAGTTCCTGGAGCCACCCTGTAGCAATTCTGGACGTGTTGGGTGTCGCATTGTCCTGCTGGAATTGCCCAAGTCCGTCGGAATGCACAATGGATATGAATGGATGCAGGTCCTCAGACAGGATGCTTACGTACGTGTCACCTGTCAAGAGTCGTACCTAGACGTATCATGGGTCCCATATCACTCCAACTGCACACGCCCCACACCATTACAGAGCCTCCACCAGCTTGAACAGTCCCCTGCTCACATGCAGGGCTCATAAATTCATGAGGTTTTCTCCATACGGGTACACGTCCACCCGCTCGATACAGTTTGAAATGAGAATGATCAGGCAACGTATTTCCTGTCATTAACAGCCCAACGTCGGTGTTGACTGGCCCAGGCGGGGAGTAAAGTTTTTTGTCACGCAGTCATCAATGGTGCCAACGGCCTTGCCGGAGTGGTAACAACGCTCTCGTCAGAACACCGAAGCTAAGCGCTGTCGGGGTGGGCTAGCACTTGGATGGGTGACTACCCTGTCTGCCGAGCGCTGTTGGCAAGCGGGGTACACTGAGGAGCTACTTGATTGAGAAGTAGCGGCTCCGGTCTCGGAAACTGACATACGGCCGGGAGAGCGGTGTGCTGCCCAAATGCCCCTCCATATCCGCATCCGGTGACGCCTATGGGCTGAGGATGACACGGCGGTCGGTCGGTACCGTTGTGCCTCCATGGCCTGTTCGGGCTGAGTTTAGTTTTAGTCATCAAAAAAAATGGTTCAAATGGCTCTGAGCGCTATGGGACTTAACTTCTGAGGTCATCAATCCCTTAGAACTTCTTGTTGTTCTGGTCTTCAGTCCTGAGACTGGTTTGATGCAGCTCTCCATGCTACTCTATCCTGTGCAAGCTTCTTCATCTCCCAGTACCTACTGCAGCCTACATCCTTCTGAATCTGCTTAGTGTATTCATCTCTTCGACTCCCTCTACGATTTTTACCCTCCACGCTGCCCTCCAATACTAAATTGCTGATCCCTTGATGTCTCAGAACATGTCCTACCAAGCGATCCCTTCTTCTAGTCAAGTTGTGCCACAAGCTCCTCTTCTCCCCAATTCTATTCAATACCTCCTCATTAGTTGTGTGATCTACCCATCTAATCTTCAGCATTCTTCTGTAGCACCACATTTCGAAAGATTCTATTCTCTTCTTGTCCAAACTATTTATCGTCCCTGTTTCACTTCCATACATGGCTACACTCCATACAAATACTTTCAGAAACGACTTCCTGACATTTAAATCTATACTCGATGATAACAAATTTTTCTTCTTAAGAAACGCTTGCCTTGCCATTGCCAATCTACATTTTATATCCTCTCTACTTCGACCATCATCAGTTATTTTGCTCCCCAAATAGCAAAACTCCTTTACTACTTTAAGTGTCTCATTTCCTAATCTAATTCCCTCAGCATCACCCGACTTAATTCGACTACATTCCATTATCCTCGTTTTGATTTTGTTGATGTTCATCTTATACCCTCCTTTCAAGACACTGTCCATTCCGTTCGACTGCTCTTCCAAGTCCTTTGCTGTCTCTGACAGAATTACAATGTCATCGGCGAACCTCAAAGTTTTTATATCTTCCCCGTGGATTTTAACACCTACTCCGAACTTCTCTTTTGTTTCCTTTATTGCTTGCTCAATATACAGATTGAATAACATCGGGGAGAGGCTACAACCCTGTCTCACTCCCTTCCCAACCAATGCTTCCCTTTCATGTCCCTCGACTCTTATAACTGCCATCTGGTTTCTGTACAAATTGTAGATAGCTTTTCGCTCCCTGTATTTTACCCCTGCCAACTTCAAAATTTGAAAGAGAGTATTCCAATCAACATTGTGAAAAGCTTTCTCTAAGTCTACAAATGCTAGAAACGTAGGTTTGCCTTTCATTAATCTTTCTTCTAAGATAAGTCGTAAGGTCAGTATTGCCTCATGTGTTCCAACATTTCTATGGAATCTAAACTGATCTTCCCCTAGGTCCGCTTCTACCAGTTTTTCCATTCGTCTGTAAAGAATTAGCGTTAGTATTTTGCAGCTGTGACTTATTAAACTGACAGTTCGGTAATTTTCACATCTGTCAACACCTGCTTTCTTTGGGATTGGAATTATTATATTCTTGTTGAAGTCTGAGGTTATTTCACCTGTCTCATACATCTTGCTCACCAGATGGTAGAGTTTGTCAGGACTGGATCTCCCAAGGCTGCCAGTAGTTCTAATGGAATGTTTTCTACTCCTGGGGCCTTGTTTCGACTCAGGTCTTTCAGTGCTCTGTCAAACTCTTCACGAGATATCATATCTCCCATGTCATCTTCATCTACATCCTCTTCCTTTTCTTCCATTTCCATAATATTGTCCTCAAGTACATCGCCCTTGTATAGACCCTCTATATACTCCTTCCACCTTTCTGCTTTCCATTCTGTGCTTAGATCTGGATTTCCATCAACCTAGAACTTAGAACTACTTAAACCTAACTAACCTAAGGACGTCACACACACCCATGCCCGAGGCAGGATTCAAACATGCTACCGTAGCAGTCGCGCGGTTCCAGACTGTAGCGCCTAGAACCGCTCGGCCACTCCGGCCGGCTTTTAGTCATCAGGGGTACATGAGTGGGCCTTCGGGTCCGAAAGCACATATCGATGATGTTTCGTTGAATGGTTCGCAAGCTGACACTGGTTGATTCTCTACAGTCTTCGTTGGTCCCATTCTTGTAGGATCTTTTTTCTGGCAGCAGAGATGTCAGAGATTTGATGTTTCTGATTCCTGATATTCACGGTACACTCGTGAAATGGTAGTAGGGTAAAATCACACTTCATCGCTACCTCTGAGATGCTGTGTCCCATCGCTCGTGCGCCGACTATAACACAACGTTCAAACTCAGTTAAGTCTTGATAACGTGCCATTGTAGCAGCAGTAACCGATCGAACAACTGCTCCAGACACTTGTTGTCCCATATAGGTGTTGCCGACCGCAGCACTGTGTTCTGTCTGTTTATATATCTCTGCATTTGAGTACGCATGCCTATACCAGTTCCTTTGGCGCTTCAGTATATATAAATTGTTTAGCTGCCTCTTTTAATAAAAGTGAATCGACCAAATAAAAGTAAATACAAAGTCAACATTTTATAATCTTTACAAATTCTCATTTCCTTGTTTTGCGTGTGAAAGTCTGATCTATGTCACATACAAGTATACGTAATTAATAGGCAGACTTTGTGTCGGAATATCAATTAAAACTGAAGAAACTACAAAAAGGTGGGAATTTAAGAAGATGGGACCTGGATAAACTGAAAGAACCAGAGGTTGTACAGAGTTTCAGGGAGAGCATAAGGGAACAATTGACAGGAATGGGGGAAGAAATACAGTAGAAGAAGAATGGGTAGCTTTGAGGGATGAAGTAGTGAAGGCAGTAGAGGATCATGTAGGTAAAAAGACGAGGGCTAGTTGAAATCCTTGGGTAACAGAAGAAATATTGAATTTAATTGATGAAAGAAGAAAATATAAAAATGCAGTAAATGAAGCAGACAAAAAGGAATACAAACGTCTCAAAAATGAGATTGACAGGAAGTGCAAAATGGCTAAGCAGGCATGGCTAGAGGACAAATGTAAGGATGTAGAGGCTTATCTCACTAGGGGCAAGGTAGATACTGCCTACAGGAAAATTAAAGAGAGCTTTGGAGAAATCAAGAGCTCATATGGAAACCCAGTTCTAAGCAAAGAAGGGAAAGCAGAAAGGTGGAAGGAGTATATAGAGGACCTATACAAGGGCGATGTACTTGAGGGGAGTGTTATAGAAATGGAAGAGGATGTAGGTGAAGAGGAAATGGGAGATATGATATTGCGTGAAGAGTTTGACAGATCACTGAAAGACTTGAGTCGAAACAAGGCCCCAGGAGTAGACAACATTCCATTAGAACTACTGACAGCCTTGGGAGAGCCAGTCCTGACAAAACTCTACCATCTGGTGAGCAAGATGTATGAGACAGGTGAAATACCCTCAGACTTCAACAAGAATAAAATAATTCCAATCCCAAAGACAGCAGGTGTTGACACATGTGAAAATTACCGAACTATCAGTTTAATAAGTCACGGCTGCAAAATTCTAACGCTAATTCTTTACAGACGAATGGAAAAACTAACTCGGGGAAGATCAGTTCGGATTCCGTAGAAATATAGGAACACGTGAGGCAATATTGACCCTACCACTTATCTTAGAAGCTAGATTAAGGAAAGACAAACCTACGTTTCTAGCATTTGTAGACTTAGAGAAAGCTGTTGACATTGTTGACTGGAATACTCTCTTCCAAATTCTAAAGGTGGCAGGGGTAAAATACAGGGAGCGAAAGGCTATTTACAATTTGTACAGAAACCAGATGGCTGCTATAAGAGTCGAGGGACATGAAAGGGAAGCATTGGTTGGGAAGGGAGTGAGACAGGGTTGTTATTCAATCTGTATATTGAGCAAGCAATAAAGGAAACAAAAGAAAAATTCGGAGTAGGTAGGAAGAAATAAAAACTTTTAGGTTCGCCGATGACATTGTAATTCTGTCAGAGACAGCAAAGGACTTGGATGAGCAGTTGAATTGAACGGACCGTGTCTTGAAAGGAGGATATAAGATGAACATCAACAAAAGCAAAACGAGGATAATGGAATGTAGTCGAATTAAGTAGGGTGATTCTGAGGGAATTTGATTAGGAAATGAGACACTTAAAGTAGTAAAGGAGTTTTGCTATTTGGGGAGCAAAATAACTGATGATGGTCGAAGTAGAGAGGATATAAAATGTAGACTGGCAATGGGAAGGAAAGCGTTTCTGAAGAAGAGAAATTCGTTAACATCGAGTATAGATTTAAGTGTCAGGAAGTCGTTTCTGAAAGTATTTGTATGGAGTGTAGCCATGTATGGAAGTGAAACATGGACGATAAATAGCTTAGACAAGAAGAGAATAGAAGCTTTCGAAATGTGGTGCTACAGAAGAATGCTGAAGATTGGATGGGTAGATCACATAACTAATGAGGAGGAATTTAATAGAATTGGGGAGAAGAGGAGTTTGTGGCACAACTTGACTAGAAGAAGGGATTGGTTGGTAGGACATGTTCTGAGGCATCAAGGGATCACCAGTTTAGTGTTGGAGGGCAGCGTGGAGGGTAAAAATCGTATAGGGAGACCAAGAGATGAATACACTAAGCAGATTCAGAGGGATGTCGGTTGCAGTAGGTACTGGGAGATGAAGAATCTTGCACAGGATAGAGTAGCATGGAGAGCTGCATCAAACCACTCTCAGGACTGAGGCTCACAACAAAAACAACAATTAACGGAGCCGTAAGCAAGAATAAAATGACATACGGTGTGTAACATAACTATGTCGGTACGTGAGAAACAGAGTGTTGTAATCAGGTTTCGATTTCGAAGAGTTCGTCCACAGACGGATCACCTTCTGCTTCAGCATGACAACGCCCGACCACACACGAGTGCTGCGACATCTGCAACATTCCGACGCCTCGATTTCACAGCCATCGATCATCCTGCATACAGATCCGACTTGGCTCCATTCGGTTTTCATCTGTTTGCAAAACTTAAAGAACACCTTTGAGGGCTTCACTTTGCTAGTGATGAAGCGGTAAGCAGAGGTGATGTCGTTGGTCCGTCAACAGAGTCACACATTCTACGGTCTGACCACTTGTTGGGGGAAATGTATTTGCCGCCATGGTGACTATGTTGAGAAATAAATACGTAGACACGAAGAATAAAGTTACATAATATTAATAAAGTTTGTTTTATTCAAAATCCTTAAGAGTTTTCACGTAAAAATAGGAGTCGTTACTTTTCAGCATGCTCTCATAGTCAGTCGTATTTCTTCACCATAGAAGACGAAGTAAATATTCAGAATTCGAATCAAGAACAGCTGCCAGCCAACATGAGTGACTCAGAAGCATACATCCTCGGTGTACCGAAGCACCTTAAATCACTTAATAAAGGCAAGCCTTTCGTTCTTTATTGTATACCAATTAGGTTCCTTTCGAGTTTACTGATATAATGGCTCCATACTTGACTTCCAAGTGCAGCCGCTTCGTCGACGTAAGATCCATACTTAAAGACTGCAAAGTTGTACACGTCACACCAGAAAATACCAAGAAATGAAATAGGAATAATCAGCTGAGTTACAGAACATAACTCACGTCGATTTACGGTAGGATTTTGGAACATATACTGTGTTGGAATATTATGAATTACGTCGAAGAAAATGATCGATTGACGCACAGTCAGGATGGATTCATAAAATATCGTTCGCGCGAAACACAAATAGCTCTTTACTCACACGAAGTGGTGAGTGCTATCGACAGGGCATATCAAAGTGATTACGTATTTCTGGATTTCAGAAGGGTTTATGATACCGTTCCTCAAAAGCGACTTCTAATGAAATTGCCTGCCTATGAAGTATGGTTTGAGGTGTGCGATTGTACAGTACTGGCCATTAAAATTGCTACACCAAGAAGAAATGCAGATGATAAACGGGTATTCATTGGACAATTATATTATACTAGAACTGACATGTGATTACATTTTCACGCCAATGGTTGCATAGATCCTGAGAAATCAGTACCCAGAACAACCGTAATAACGGCCTGGATACGCCTGGGCATTGAGTCAACAGAGCTCGGATGGCGTGTACGGGTACAGCTGCCCATGCAACTTCAACACGATACCACATTTCATCAAGAGTAGTGACTGGCGTATTGTGACGAGCTAGTTGCTCGGCCACCATTGACCAGACGTTTTCAATTGGTGAGAGATCTGGAGAATGTGCTGGCCAGGGCAGCCGTCGAACATTTTCTGTATCCGGAAAGGCCCGTACAGGACCTGCAACATGCGGTCGTGCATTATCCTGCTGAAATGTAGGGTTTCGCAGGGATCGAATGAAGGGTAGAGCCACGGGTCGTAACACATCTGAAATGTAAGGTCCACTGTTCAAAGTGCCGTCAGTGCGAACAAGAGGTGACCGAGAGGTGTAACCAATGGCACTCCATACCATGACGCCGGGTGACACGCCAGGATGGCGATGAAGAATAGACGCTTCCAATGTGCGTTCACCGCGATGTCGCTAAATACGGATGTGACATCATGATGCTGTAAACAGAACCTGGATTCATTCGAAAAAATGACGTTTTGCCATTCGTGCACCCAGGTTCGTCGTTGAGTACACCATCGCAGGCGCTCCTGTCTGTGATGCAGCGTCAAGGGTAACCGCAGCCGTGGTCTCCGAGCTGATAGTCCATGCTGCTGCAAACGTCGTCGATCTGTTCGTGCAGATGGTTGTTGTCTTGCAAACGTCCCCATCTGTTGACTCAGGATTCGAGACTTGGCTGCACGATCCGTTACAGCCATGCGGATAAGATGCCTGTCATCTCGACTGCTAGTGATACGAGGCCGTTGGAATCCAGCACGACGTTCCGTATTACTCTCCTGAACCCACCGATTCATTCTGCAAACAGTCAGTGGCTCGACCAACGCGAGCAGCAGTGTCGCGATACAATTAACCGCAATCCCGATAGGCTACAATCCGACCATTATCAAAGTAGGAAACATGATGGTACGCATTTCTCCTCCTTACACGAGGCATCACAACAACGGTTCACCAGGCAACGCCGGTCAACTGCTGTTTGTGTATAGAAACCGGTTGGAAACTTTCCTTATGTCAGCACGTTGTAGGTGTCGCCACCGGCGCCAACCTTGTGTGAATGCTCTGAAAAGCTAATCATTTGCATATCACAGCATATTCTTTCTGTCGGTTAAATTTCGCGTCTGTAGCATGTCATCTTCGTGGTGTAGCAATTTTAATGGCCAGCAATGTATTCCTGATTTTCTGTCAGAAAGGTCACAATTCGCAGGAAAGTCTTTAAGTAAATTAGGAGTTAAATCCGGCGTTCCCTACATACAAACAGTCAACCAGCTGCTTTAGCAGTTTAGGACATTTATCCTTGGGCAAGTCATTGACATTTTTTTCCTTCCACGAAGTCAATATCTTACGCCACTCCCTTTTCATAGGGCCATGGTAGGTGACTTCCTGTGACAGGGCGATATGTGTCGAGTTTGGTGGCAGACACACAAACTTTACATCGTTGTCCTCACAAGCTTTTACAATTTCTAAGTTTATAAGGGAACTTAAGTTGTCCTCAATCACAACCAAGACACCAGGAAGCTTTTTCAAGCGAGGAAGTAAGGTGGTCATAAACTAATCTTCGACTGTCTGCGAATCAATCCACCCATTTTTTCACTATTTATTCTGTTGTACTTGCATCCCGCAAGACCACCTTCGTTCCACGCAGACCATAAATGCTTAGACCTACACACTACGTAGGGTGATAACATCTCTCCACAGCCACTTCCACAAAACATTAGAGAAATACAAGACTTTGTCGTTCCATTATCCGTTTAACCTACTTCTGCCCCCTTTTACAAATGATCTTGCTTGCTCCAGGGTCATCTCGCAGGTTCGTCTCGTCATAATTCCATACGTTCTCATCTGGAACGTTGCTGAGAACAGTTTGTACGTTGTCAAAATAATCATTGACAATCGTTTCATCGGTAGCAGCCCTTACTCGTTTAATTTTACATGCTGTACACACCCTTAACTTGAAGTAACGTTTTCTAAATGAAGCTGCCCAATCGGGACCTGGAAAGTTGTTTTTAAAACTCTTTACTGTACGCCCCTGTATGTCAAGATAGTATTTTATGGAGTATCTTAAATCAAGATCAGTGATAGGAAATCCAAATGTAGCTAATTTGACAACATGAGCCTTAAAGGCTTGTTCTTCTTCTTGATTGAAGACTGTAGGGTGATCATGGGGTACCAGCAACCCATAGATTTTAAGCTTATTTGTTATTGTGCTTCTAGGTACATTGTAGTACTGACTTGTACTTCATTGTGTTCTTACTCTACTTCGTATGTCCTTCAAACAAACTTCCAAGGTCTCAGCATTATAATCAGTGTAGTTTCTTGAAACTGGCTTCTCCAGTAGGTTCTCGTCATTCTGCGATCAGCAACTGGAACAAAAACAAACAAAATAATATTGCACAACTGTAAGGTATACAACAATGTTAGTGAGAATATTTTTGTTTTAATTTGGAAGTAAAAAATGTATTTGTAAACCGATGGGGCTACTTTAGTCCAAATTAGGTCTGTTACAAAGTAGCCCCGAAAATCTAGTTTTTAGGTGAACCTTACAAAAAGTTAAACATGTACTGTTTAAAAAAAAGAATAAGGATAAACAATTATCAACCCTTGGTAACAGATGATGAAAGATGGCATTTTGACACTTACCTTATTTTATCTTGTTACTGAATTCGCCCACGATGAAAAGTTTGGAGGTAAACAAATCATGCATCAGAACAAATGTTTACAGAAACTCCAGTGTTGCCAATGGTAAAAATTTTAAATTACCCAAAATTATTAAAATACCCTCAGGTAGGGTATAAAATATATTTTAATCCAAAAAATACCAATATATCTTGTTTTGTTTGTTCAGCACAAAAGTTTAAAATTTTTTGTTGTTGGACCAAAGTAACCACGCAAGGACCAAAGTTGACAGATGTTAAAAACATTGACGTGAGGGATTGGAAGGTTACATTCAATAATAACAAAGCTAACATGTAATATACATATATATTAACAATTGCAACATACCCACCTCCTCAACGTAAATGATTCTTTCTCCAAGAACAGCGAAAACAAAAGTAAGGCAGACAAAAGACCTAGCGGCTATTACGACCGCTTTTTTGTAATTGAACAAGTAAAGATACTATTATCTGTAATTGCAGTTGGCGGGGATGGTAGCTATGTTTTTCAGGCTATGTCTCTGATGAAAAATAATTACTGTACACTTTAGACATTTTAGTAACAAGTTACAAAGATCAAACCATCTTTAATGTCCAGATTTGGAGACGTTATAAGAGTCTGTCACACGCTACAATTCGGAGCCCTCTATCGGCAGAGTGCCGGAAATATGTAGATCAGAAAAATAAAGACGTAGAATGTTAATAACGTTTGTTTTATTTAAAAAGCTTCAAGAGTTTTCACACAAAAAATGCGAAAGCGTAACTTTTCATTACACCTTCGTAAGGACCTTTAAGAACGCTAGGGACTGACTGTGGACGAGAAGAAATGAATTGTAAATATAAGTCAAAACAAGTGCTTTTCGTTTTGATTTCATTCATTCAGATATCGCTGGGCTGTTTACTGAGAGTCACGAGGAAATTCAACTACTAGAGGCTGTTATGGAAGTATGAAGAGATAACTACTATCTTGTGACAACAGTATAAATGAGCGGCATTTGAAATCAGCCAATTCATGCAAATATCTGGATATCACAGTTTAGGTACGAAACATGGGATAAATTGTAGATAAAGCAAGTGACAGACTTTGGTTTATTATTATGATACTGAGACAATGCTGTTAGGATGTTCACATCGATCCTGGTATCAGTGACCATGACGTGATTGCGGCAACAGTGATTACCAGAGTACAAAGGACAGCTGAAACAAGCACAAAGATATATATGTTCAGTAAACTAGATAAAAAAGCAGTGGTGTCATATCTCAATGATGAAGATGAAACTTTCAGCACAGGACAGGAGCCTGTAAAGGAACTACGGGTCAGCTATAAAAGAATAGCTTACTCTGCACTGGATAGATTTGTACCCAGAGAAAATTCATAATGGAAGGGAGTCTCTATGGTATACAGTCACCGTAAAGAAATTTCTAAAGAGACAGAGGTTATTGCATAGCAGGAGTAAAACGAAGCATAATGCTAAATGAAACACTTTTGGCTGTCAAAGGAACAATGTGTGAAGACTTCAATGACTACTGTAGCAGAATCTTGTCAAGTGATCTTTCATAAAACCAAAAGAAAGTCTGGTCGTGTGTAAACGCTGCAAGTGACACCGAAGTTAGTGTCTAGTCACTGACGAGCAACGCAGGAACTGGAACTGAAGATAGCAAAGCAAAAGCTGAAATGATTAATACCGATGTCCGCCCCCGGTAGCTGAGTGGTCAGCGCGACAGACTGTCAAACCTAAGGGCCCGGGTTCGACTCCCGGCTGGGTCGGAGATTTTCTCTGCTCAGGTACTGGGTGTTGTGTTGTCCTAATCATCATCATTTCATCCTCATCGACGCGCAAATCGGCGAAGTGGCGTCAAATCTTTCGACTTGCACCAGGCGAGCGGTCTACCCGACGGGAGGCCCTCGTCACACGACATTTTATTTCATTTCATTAATACCGTTTTCAAAAGTTCCTTTACAAAGCAAATGCTAGGAGATATGCCCCAATTTAATCCTTGTACCACTGAAAAGATGAATGATATAAGTACTAGTGTCCGTGGTGTTGAGATACCACTAAAAATCATTAAAACTGAACAAAACTACAGGCCCCTATGTAATTTCTGTCAAATTCTATACTGATTTGTGGCTGAGTTAGACCTTCTTCTAACAATAATCTGTTGCAGTTAAAACCGCGCGCAGTTCTTGGGAAAAGGCACAGGCCACACCCGCCTACAAAACGAGTCGCAGAAGTGATCCACAAAACAGGCATTTAACATCGTTGACATTGATTTGTTGTAGAATCTTAGAGTGTATTCTGAGCTGAAACAAAATGAAGTATCTCGAACACGCCAACCACCGTGGATTCCGAAAACATCGGTCATGGGAAAACCAACTCGCGCTTTTCTCACATGACATACTGAAAGCTTTAGATCAAGGCAGGCAGATATATGCAGTATTTCTTTATTTCGGAAAAGCATTTGACTCAGTACCACATATACGCTTAACATCAAAAGTACGATCGCATGGGGAATCAATCGAAATTTGTGAATGAACTGAAGATTTTTTGTTGGGAAGAATCCTGTAAGTTATATTCGATGGACAGTCATCGACAGATGTAGAATAACTTCAGGTATGCCCCAGGGAAGTGTGTTGGAACCCTTGCTGTTCCTGTTGTATATTAATGACTTTACAGACAATATTAATAATAACCTCAGACGTTTTACAGATGACGCCGTTATCTACGATGAATTACTGTCTGAAAGAAGTTGCACGAATATTCAGTCAGAGCTCCATAAGATTACGAAGTCGTGTGAAGACTGGCAACTTGCTTTAAATGTTCAGAAAAACGTTCACTTCACAAAACGAAGAAACGTACACTCCTGGAAATTGAAATAAGAACACCGTGAATTGATTGTCCCAGGAAGGGGAAACTTTATTGACACATTCCTGGGGTCAGATACATCACATGATCACACTGACAGAACCACAGGCACATAGACACAGGCAACAGAGCATGCACAATGTCGGCACTAGTACAGTGTATATCCACATTTCGCAGCAATGCAGGCTGCTATTCTCCCATGGAGACGATCGTAGAGATGCTGGATGTAGTCCTGTGGAACGGCTTGCCATGCCATTTCCACCTGGCGCCTCAGTTGGACCAGCGTTCGTGCTGGACGTGCAGACCGCGTGAGACGACGCTTCATCCAGTCCCAAACATGCTCAATGGGGGACAGATCCGGAGATCTTGCTGGCCAGGGTAGTTGACTTACACCTTCTAGAGCACGTTGGGTGGCACGGGATACATGCGGACGTGCATTGTCCTGTTGGAACAGCAAGTTCCCTTGCCGGTCTAGGAATGGTAGAACGATGGGTTCGATGACGGTTTGGATGTACCGTGCACTATTCAGTGTCCCCTCGACGATCACCAGTGGTGTACGGCCAGTGTAGGAGATCGCTCCCCACACCATGATGCCGGGTGTTGGCCCTGTGTGCCTCGGTCGTATGCAGTCCTGATTGTGGCGCTCACCTGCACGGCGCCAAACACGCATACGACCATCATTGGCACCAAGGCAGAAGCGACTCTCATCGCTGAAGACGACACGTCTCCATTCGTCCCTCCATTCACGCCTGTCGCGACACCACTGGAGGCGGGCTGCACGATGTTGGGGCGTGAGCGGAAGACGGGCTAACGGTGTGCGGGACCGTAGCCCAGCTTCATGGAGACGGTTGCGAATGGTCCTCGCCGATACCCCAGGAGCAACAGTGTCCCTAATTTGCTGGGAAGTGGCGGTGCGGTCCCCTACGGCACTGCGTAGGATCCTACGGTCTTGGCGTGCATCCGTGCGTCGCTGCGGTCCGGTCCCAGGTCGACGGGCACGTGCACCTTCCGCCGACCACTGGCGACAACATCGATGTACTGTGGAGACCTCACGCCCCACGTGTTGAGCAATTCGGCGGTACGTCCACCCGGCCTCCCGCATGCCCACTATACGCCCTCGCTCAAAGTCCGTCAACTGCACATACGGTTCACGTCCACGCTGTCGCGGCATGCTACCAGTGTTAAAGACTGCGATGGAGCTCCGTATGCCACGGCAAACTGGCTGACACTGACGGCGGCGGTGCACAAATGCTGCGCAGCTAGCGCCATTCGACGGCCAACACCGCGGTTCCTGGTGTGTCCGCTGTGCCGTGCGTGTGATCATTGCTTGTACAGCCCTCTCGCAGTGTCCGGAGCAAGTATGGTGGGTCTGACACACCGGTGTCAATCTGTTCTTTTTTCCATTTCCAGGAGTGTAGTACGCTACTACTATAATGTCAATGAGTCTAGATGGATCAGTCAACTCATACAAATACCTGTGTATGAAGCGGAATGATCACATAGGCTCAATCGTGGGTAAAACAGATTTTAGACTTCAGTTTATAGACGTAATACTGGGGAAGTGCAAAGAGATTGCTTACAAATCACTCGTGCGACCGGTTCTAGAATACTGCTCAAGTTTGGCGGTCCCTTATCGGATGGGACTAACAATGGATATTGAATAGATGCAGAGAAGGGCAGCACGAAGGGTCAAATACTTGCTTGACCTGTGGGAGAGTGTCACAGAGATACTGAAGAAACTGAACGTTCAGATTCTTGAAGATAGACGTAAGTAAGCTCTCCGGAGAAAGTCTACTAACAAACTTTCAGTAACCAAATTCGGATGATGACTCTAGGAATATACTTCAATCCCCTATGTATCGCTCACATAAGGATCGTGAGGGCAAGATTAGGATAGTTACTGCACGCGTAGAGGCACTCAAACAATCGTCCTTCCCACTCTCCAATGATGACGATGATGAAGTGTGCTTTGTGGAGCGATCAACTGTGCAATCATCAGCGCCCGTAGAAAGTCCATTTTTGCACAGCCCAATTTGTACACAGTCCAATCGAGCCCCTGTTACGAATGATGACGATGATGATGATGATGATGATGATGATGAAATGATGAGGACAACACAAACACTCAGTCCCCGGGCAGAGAAAATTCCCAACCCAGCCAGAAATCGAAACCAGGACCCTGTGTTCCAGAGACAGCAACGCTAGTCACTAGATCACGAGCTGCGGACCGGAACCGAAGAAAAAGAGGAGAAGGAGGAGGTTAGTGTTTAACGTCCCGTCGACAGTGATGTCATCAGAGACTGAGCGCAAACTCGGGTTGGGGAAGGATGGGGAAGGAAATCGGTCGTGCCCTTTCGGATGAACCAACCTGACATTTGTCTGAAGGGATTTTAGGGAAATTATGCAAAATCTAAATCTGTATGGCTGGATGTGGATTTGACCCGCTTCCTCCTGAATGAAGGTACAGTATGCTGACCACAGCGCCACCTCGCTCTGGAACTGAACACACCCTAGTAACTGACATAATGGGTCATACTCTGTGCTATGGACTTCACAATGGTTTACTTTAGTGTATCTATAGATGTAGGCTCTGCAGGGGAGATTTCTTACAAAACACTCCTGCAACCCATCCTAGAATACTGCTAAGTATAAGGAGCCCTTTCTAAATCAGACTAACAGGGGTACTGAATTTATACAAAGAAGAGTTGCACATGTGGTCACAGGATTGTTTCACCTACAGAGTAGCTGTACAGAAATGATGAAAAATCCGAACAGACAGACGTCACTAGCCTACAAGAGCCTGCTCAGAGACAAGGCTTTTGTAGTTGGAGTCCACTCCAGTAAGATTCTCCTGGGTGTGCAACCACATCGTAATTTCATGTCGTAACCAGAATCAAGTCCAATTTCGAAAACAGGGTCGTCAATAGTGTACAATGCTTAGCACGGAAAACACATTCATCACTGTCACCAACGTGCAGACAGCACTGAACTGAACTGAACTCCTCTACACCCATACTCTGCAAACCACTGTGAAGTGCGTGGCAGAGGGTATGTCCCATTGAACTAGTCATTAGGGCCTTCTCTCGTTTGAGAATCGCAGGAAGAATGATTCCTTAAGTGCCTATGTGTGTGTTGTAAATAGTGTAATCTTCTCTTCCTGGTTCCTGTGGGAACGGTATGGAGAGGGTTAATGTAGGCGCGCAGAAAAGTATTGGCTTGGAATCTTCTGTTCTCAATATCAGTTGAGGTATTGTACCGTACTGTATTGTATCGTATGTTAACCGGGGGCATAGAAACGACGGAGAGGCTCTGTCCCCGCCGCAACCGCAGTGGTCCACAACCCCACGACGACTACCGCAGTCCACTTCACCCCTCCGCCGCCCCACACCGAACCACTCTTTCAGGGTTACTGTGCGGTTCGGCCCCTGGTGGACCATCCCAGGGAACGTCTCACACCAGACGAGTGTAACCTTTATCTTTGCGTGGTAGAGTAATGGTGGTGTACGCGAACGTGGAGAACTTGTTCGCGCAGCAATCGCTGACATAGTGTAGCTGAGTCGGAATAAGGAGAACCAGTCCGCATTCGTCGAGGCAGGTAGAAAACCGCCTAAAAACCATCCACAGACTGGCCGGCTCGCCGGACCTCGACACAAGACCGCCGGGGGAATTCGTGCCGGAGGACCAGGCTCTCCTTCCCAATCCAGAAAGCCATGTGTTAAACCACATGGCTAACCGGGCGGGCTTGAGGTATTACACTGCTGGCCACCGTAAATGCAACACCAAGAAAGACAAGAGGTAGCACAACAAAATTTATTTTGTAGATAACATGTTGACCAAGTATCAAATGATTACGTTTACAGACGTCTGTGGCATGTGGTTCCTGCCAGAATCAGTAGCCAGAGTAGCCGCCATTGTTGGAGATCACCGCTGCCACACGTCTCGGCATTGAGTCAAAGAGACGTTGGATGTGTTCCTGGGGTACAGCAGCCCAAGCAGCTTCCACACGTTGCCAAAGATCATCTGGTGTGGCAGCTGGGGATGTAATCTGGGTCACTCGTTGAGCAACCATGGACCACATGTTTCCTATCGGCGAAAGATCCGGAGAGCGAGCCGGCCAGGGAAGCAATTCAATCTGGTTATTGACGAAGAACCTTTGGACAATGCGTGCCACGTGTGGTCGCGCATTATCCTGTTGAAATATGGCTGTGGCCGAGCCCTGAAGGTAAGGAAGGACAACTGGCTCCAGCACCTCGGATATGTAGCGCCGGCTATTTAAAGTACCGGCAATGCGTACTAGAGGCGTGCGAGAGTAATATCCAATACCGCCCCATACCATAATACCCGGTGCAAGACCAGTGTGGCGGTGCATAATGCAGCTGTCCAGCATCCTCTCTCCACGGTGTCTCCACACTCGAATCCGACCATCGTGGTGCTGCAGACAGAAGCGTGCCTCGTCAGTAAAGACAACGTCATTCCATTCTACCGTCCACATCCGTCTGTCATCACACCATTGGCGACGGAGACGTCTGTGGTTCTGCGTCAATGGTAGACGAAGCAATGGACGTCTTGCGGACAGACCACTCTGCTGTAAACGGCGTCGAATGGTACGCGCAGACACTGGATGATGCGTTACAGACGCAATATGCTGTGTTATGGTTCGGGATGTCACTGAGCGATCCGTCACTGCCATGCGCACAATTTGCCTATCAGCACGTGCAGTGGTGCACCGAGGTGAATGCGATCGACCACGTCGGTCCGTCGTACCCTCCTGCATCCAACGGTCACATATCCGCATTATAGTTGTTTGGTTTCGTCCAACACGACTAGCGGTTTCTCTGTATGATAATCCACAATCTCGGTAAGCCACTATCCTTCCTCTGTCGAACTCGGATACTTGATCAAACGATGTTCGCTGTTGTCTACGAGGCATAACTGATCGTCTTGTGAAACAACCACAAGGTAAACACACGTGCCGAACGTACACTCGTCGAAATCGCCAAGCCTTAAATGGCGCTATGAGGTGGCGCCACAGGCGCGCGTGATGTGCGTCTGCGCTGAAATTGTAATCAGTTGCATATCTCATCGCTGCAAACTCATGGTGTAATTTCACTTGATTCGGATGCTTCCTTCAGGGTGTTGCATTTACGGTGGCCAGCAGTGTATATGCCAACCACATTGCTCAGTCGAATTTTTCTACTGGAACCTTCTACCGCTAGAGGGCTTTAAATTGCAGCGTGTAACATGGTATGTGTCGCATAACCATGTCTGTGCCTGAGAAACAGGTGTGCTGTAATCGAGTTTCTAATTTGAAAAGTTCGTCTACACATGGAACACCCCTTGACAATGTCAGGCCACACACGAGCTCTGCAACATCTTCAACAATCCGATGCCTGTGTTGAAGCAGTCTGTGTTGCAGACTGTCATAGATCATCCTCCATACCGTCCCGACTTGGCTCCATCTGATTTTCGTCTGTTTCCAGAACTTAAAGATCGTCTTCGAGGGATTCACTATGAAAGCGATGAAGTGATGAAAGCAGAGGTGAGGTTCTCAAACATTCTACAGTGTCAGTATCAACAGACTGGTCTCTCGTTGGGAGAAATGTGTTTACCAAGTCTGCCTGTTCCGTTTTTCAATATCTCTGTGATACTCTCCCTCAAGTCAGACAAACCTGTGAGCATTCGTGTTGCTCTTCGCTGTACATTTACAGGTCGCATACACTTGAGCAATACTTTAGGATGAGTCGTACAAGTGATTTGTAAGCAGTCTGTGTTGTAGACTGATTGCATTTCCCCAGTATTCTATCAATGAGCAGCATTCTGCCACCTGTTTTACCTATGACTGACAAGCGGGTCATCACGCCTGTTAATCACGAATTTTGATGAGTCTCAGGTGTATTGTCGAAGGACCTGTTCTGAGTATCTGGCTAGCGGCAGTGGACCACAATTTCCGATACAATCCATATTGGAGTTTTGTGCGAATCTGCTATGTTAGCGTTGTTTCAAGCGAGTGAGCATAGCGCAGGTGCTAGTGTTCAGAGCTACACTCTATCAGTATGAGTTCAAACACATCTTGCGTAGCTTTATATTTTTAATTTTATCGCGCAGAATATCATTAAATAGGATATGTCATGTAAAATTATTATTTTCCGCGTAGTGATTGCGTTAATAAATCAATCATTACAGCACCCTTTCTTCAGAATTTAAATAATGAAAAACTGCTCTAGTTAACTGTGGAACAGTTTTTCGTTATTTAAATCACGAATGAGACAGTTGCAGGCTTTGTTAAAACATCGATTATGATGTACGAAATTAAAACATCTTCAAATGTGTAATCCGTTTGTGATTCGTAGTTACAATTCTAAATACACTGACGGAAATAAAATCGCAGCACCAAGAAGGAGTTGTGTGACATAAACGAAAGTTGGCTGGCGCGTTTCTACAGCTGAAAGATGATTGCTAAAATTTCACCCCAGCGCCACTATGAGGCTGTAAATCATGTTTTTCTTTAAACACACTATCATGAGCGTTGAGACTGGACATGGTGAGCTGATGTTAGGCAAGAATGACTCTGAGCTGACAAAGACACCGTTATCAACACACACACTCACACATACAGAGTCACACAGACAGAAAAAGAGAGAGAAAAATAAACAAGATTCAAACTCCGCGCCAAACTGACTTTGAAACAAATGAATGCCGACGGGGTCATGAAACACAAGAAGATCGTGTAGATCCCGTTTTGCGAAGTGAAAAAGACGATTGCAAAACCAAAAATAGGCAAAGTACATTTCATATGTGTGTGCAGTGCCCTCGGAACTAGAAAGAAGAAGCGTCAGTTGCAACAAAACGTGAGTAATAACAAACATGTACACAAAACTTGTAGCCACACCAAAATTAAGTTTTTAAAAAAAATTAAGGAATAGGTTAACTCGCTTATGAAATTCACATTTACATCGTTTGGTTTGCAGATGACAAGCTATCAGTGCAGGACGCCATGCAGATGTTCCTGCCAAATCACATAATATGAAATCAAGATAAGAACAAAAACGAACAAAAACTGTCTTCAGACTTCATTTTCTTAGCTCAGTTACAATCTAAAATATGTTCACTTTTACAGTTGTCCAGTAAACAAAACCCACTGATGATGGCACAAAGGTCTGAAACATGCTTGGGAAAAAAGCAAAAATAGCGTTTTGCGTAACAGGCGAAACCTGTATCTTCTAATCTTCTTCACTGTTTACCACAGAAAAATCGCGAAACACGCGTATGTTTTCAGAAGTTACCATCTTTGACCACTTCCTCAGACTGTAGGTGTGCTCAGTTGTCGTCAGGTCTTCGAAGTAAACACTGCTAAAACCAATTCACAGAATCCAGATTTTGATGGCTCCAGTTACGCAAGTATCGATATATCTGTTTGTCTATACAGGGAGTGCATAGGGGCCTGAAGATGACATTAATGAGATACAGAAACTGGTCGTCTAAATAAAATAACTGCTGAAAACATGCAGCTGTTTTGCAATTTTTCTGTGGTAAATACAGGGTGTAGCAAAAATGTATGGAACAAATTGCAGGAACATTCCTCACATGTAGACGAAGAAATTACGTTAAATGGACATGGGTGTGGAACACTTTGTTTCCATGTTATAGATCATTAGATTAGATTAAATTAGATTAGATTAGTACTTGTTCCATAGATCATGAATACGACACTTCATAATGATGTGGAACATGTCATAGCTCATTAGATTAGATTAGATTAGTACTTGTTCCATTGATCATGAATACGACACTTCGTAATGATGTGGAACATGTCAGGTTAATAAAAGGTGTCTATACAAGATATTACATTACACAAAATATTACATGACACTTAATTTTTTTGTGGGGGTTGACGAAATTACCCACTTACTATATGCAAAAATTCATCTAATGAGTAGAAGGAGTTGCCATTAAGAAGTTCTTTTAATTTCCTTTTAAATGCTATATGGCTATCTGTCAGACTTTTGATGCTATTAGGTAAGTGACCAAAGACTTTTGTGGCAGCATAATTTACCCCCTTCTGAGCCAAAGTTAGATTTAACCTTGAGTAGTGAAGATCATCCTTTCTCCTAGTGTTGTAGCCATGTACACTGCTATTACTTCTGAATTCGTTCGGATTGTTAATAACAAATTTCATAAGAGAATATATATATTGTGAGGCTACAGTGAAGATCTCTAGCTATATAAATAAGTGTCTACAGGATGATCTTGGATGAGCTCCAGCAATTATTCTGATTACACGGTTTTGTGCAATGAACACTCTTTTACTCAATGATGGGTTACCCCAGAATATGATGCCATACGAAAGCAGAGAATGAAAATAGGCGTGGTAAGCTAATTTACTCAGATGTATATCGCCAAAATTTGCAATGACCCTAATAGCATAAGTAGCTGAATTCAAACGTTTCAGCAGATCCTCAGTGTGGGTTTTTTTTTTTTTCAGTTCAACCCCTCATCAATGCATACACCTAGAAATTTTGAATATTCTACCTTAGCTACCGATTTCTGATCGAAGTCTATATTTATTAATGGGGTCATCCCATTTACTGTGTGGAACTGTATATACTGTGTTTTGTCAAAGTTTAATGAGAGCCCATTTGCAGAGAACCACTTAATGATTTTCTGAAAAACATCGTTTACAATTTCCCCAGTTAATTCTTGTCTGTCGGGTGTGATAGCTATACTTGTATCATCAGCAAAAAGTACCAGCTTTGCATCTTCGTGAATATAGAATGACAAGTCATTAACATACATTAAGAACAGCAGAGGACCCAAGACCGAACCTTGTGGCACCCCATTCTTGATTGTTCCCCAGTTTGAGAAATCACCAGTTTTTTGCACATTATGTGAACTTTCAGCCATCTGTCCCTCGGTCTTCCTCTTGGTCTCATTCCTTCCAGTTTCATATCACGTATCCTCCTGGGTATCCTCTTCTCCTCCATTCTCTTAACGTGTCCATACCATCTCAGCCTTGATTTCTCCATCTCCTCCTGTAATGGTTCCACCTTCATTAACTCTCTGATCCTCTCATTTTTTAACCTGTCTGTCTTTGTCCTCCAATACTGTTCCTCAAGAATTTCATCACACTAGCTTGTACTTTGCTTTTCTGTCTTCCTTTCATAACCCAGGTCTCTGATGCGTATGTCAGGATCGAGACATAATGTGACCACTGTATAACCTTTTTACTGATTTGGGGTACATCCTTGCTCCGTATCAGGCTTCTGACACTCTTCTGAAATGCTTCTACTTTTCTCCCCTGCTCATTTAATTTATTTCTCTGTCTTTTTTCCAGCTTTCTGTACCAGGCTACCTAGGTTCCTGAAACTATCCACTATCCTCAATCGTTCCCCACCAAATGATATTCTAGTTGTTCCTCTCTCCTTCTTCTTGTTGTGATAATCGTCTCACTCTTACTTACAATAAATTTCATCCCATATTCTTGTATTGATCGTTCCCATACGTCCAACTGCTCTTGTACTTCCTCCTCCTTATTCCCCCAAATCATCAGATCATCTGAAAACACCATAGCTTTCATCTTCCTTTCCCCAGTTACTCTCATTATATCATCCATCACTACAATGAAGAGTAATGGTGAAAGTGCACTTCCCTGACTCAAGCCATTCTTCTGTTCAATCCAAGCTGATCTCTCTCCTCACACTTTCACACAGCTCACACACACTTCCTTGGTAGATTTCCCTTATCCTCCAAATAATCTGTTTTGTTACTCCTCTGTTCTCCAGGGCTTTCCACACTTTGCTTCTACGTACACCATCATACACTTTTTCAATGTCCAGGAAGGTCATTAATAGATCTATACCATGTTCATAGTGCTGTTCCTGCAGTTGTCTTACAGCAAAAATTAGATCCACTGTGGACCTTCCAGTTCTGAAGCCATGTTGCTCTTCTCTCATTCTTCCTTCTAATTTTGCCCAAATTTGTGCTTCCAAAATTTTCTCAAAAATCTTTACACAATGACTCATCAGTTTTATCCCTCAGTAGTTCTTACACTCTTTTCTATTTCCCTTCTTAAAGATTGGGACAATTATTCCCTTCCTCCAGTCTTCTGGTATTATCTTCTGTCTCCACACAATTTTCATTACTCAATACAGCCATTGTATCCCCACCTCTCCTGCTGCTCTCACCATCTCTACACTTAGCTCATCCAGACCTGTTGACTTACCTCCCTTCATCATGCCCAAAGCTTCTTCCTCTTCCCTCCAAGTGAGGTCTTTCTCTATTTGCTGTTCCTCCTCTTTTTTCTCCTTGGTTTGTTCCTCCTCATCCAGGTCTCCATACTGGCTCAGTAGTTTTTTAAAATACTCCTTCCACATATTCTTGAGTTCCTCCTTATTCTCTACATCTTGTCCACTTTTGTTCACCATTCAACCACAATCTGTCATACTGTTCTTCCTCTGACTTTTAATCATCTCATATAGTATCTTTTTTGAACCTTCACTATGCTCCTCCATCATTCTGGTCCACTGTTCCATCCACTTTCTTCTTTTCTCCGTCACCACTATTTTTGCTTCTTTCTTTCTTGCCTGATACTATTCTCTTGTCTCTACTGTTCTGTTCTGGAACCATACCCTAAGGGCTCTATTCTTCTTCTGTACCATATCCTTTGTTTTATCATTCCACCAGAGTGTTTCTTTCCATCTCTCACTAATACTAATGATAATTAAGAAAGCAAAAAACATTATTTAAGTTGACAAAACAAAATGGGAATGGGTCCCAGCTTCCTTTGTTATCCAAGAACCTCCCACTGTCAATCTGCCCCTCTGTATTGCAGGAGGGCTCCATACAGGAGACCGCTACGTCTCTGTGCATTCATCTTAATGATGAAGAGTCATAAGACGTCTGACAAGCGACAAAGGAAGGGATACAGCCCAAAGTAACGCTTTAGGAACTTTTCCAATTGTACCATTTTCCATACAGGTGTAAAATTCGACATTTACCGAATCTACTAGTCTGTACCCAACAGGCTGGTGCTTTGCATTATAACAGTCTTGAACCTTCCCCTGAGCATTCAGGGATCATATGCAGGATAGCCTTCTTGCTTTTTTGATCCTGATGATCAATGTTTCACATGGGCATCCTGAGTATCGTCCAGCTGAAATGGGAACAGTGTATCCTTTGCCATTTTGCCCCACAACCATGAAACAGAAAGAACAATTTGAGGCCTGTAGTGTCTTGCTTCACTGTCTTATGTGCAAATCTCATGATGGACAGTATTGTACCCCGTGCTCTCTGTTTGATGTCAGTGTACATCGAGAGCATATCTATCAATGTCTTATAAAAGCATGTGAATAATGATAATTGAAACCAATAGTTCTATTGCAACCCAATGTCGTTTATTCAAAACATGCTGAAAGTTTCGACGCCAAAAAGCAGCATCTTCAGCCCCCAACCGTAATCTGCTCTCAGCATTCAAACCATAATCACAAACACAAACGACCGAGTGAAGTGGTGCAGTGGTTAGCACACTGGACTCGGATTCAGGAGGATGATAGTTCAAACCCGCTTTAGGCAAATGCTGGAATGGTTACTTTGAAAAGGCATGGTCGATTTACTTCCCCATCCTTCCCTAATTCGATGGGACTGATGACCTCGCTGTTTGGTACCCACCTCCAAATCAACCAACCAATCAACAAAGACCAATGGAGTCTTCAATTGGAAACAATACAATTTATTTAGAATATACCAGCATGCGCAGTCGATTGCAGCAGAGCCAAAATCAATTGGATTCTGTATCTCTGTAGCAGTAACAGGCCCACCAATGCTCAGACCATTGGTGGTACCATTGGTTCCTGCTTGGCTGCTGCCCAACTGTCCTCAGTGATTCACCAGAGACTTATTTAAGAGTTTTGTGAGGCCATTCGTCTGTGAATGGTAGGCAGTTGTCATCATGTGCATGATGTCACAACATAAAATTATCTCACATAGGAGTCTCGACAGGTCACCTCCGCAGCTGAGTGCTCAGCGCAGCTGACTGCCATTCGTTGGACCTGGGTTCGACACCCAGTACTGCCAGCGATTTTTCCTTCACGGGATGATGATGTTTGGTTTGTGTGGTTCGTGGGGCGCTCAAGTGCGCGGTTATCAGCGCCCGTACGAAATCCCAATTTTTACACAGTCCATTTTTTTCTCTCAATCGAATCTAGTCACTGTCACAAATGATGATGATAATGGAATGATGAGGACAACACAAGCACCCAGTCCCCGGTCAGAGAAAATCCCCAACCTGGCCGGGAATTGAACCCGGGACTCTGTGATCCAAAGGCAGCAACGCTAGCCACTAGACCACGAACTGCGGACATTCCTTCACGGGATGACTGGTACAAGGTGCACTAAGCCTCGTATTGCCAGCTCAGCAGCTTCTAGACCTAGTACTTGCGGTTCCAGTGTCAGGAACATGACAATGACTGGAAGAGCGGTATGCTCACCATGTGCCCCTCCATATCACATGCACTGACGCCATTTGCCAAGGATGACACAGTGGTTGGTCGGGCCTGGTTGGCCCGTCTAGAATGAGGAACTACGAGGGTCGTTCATAAGTAATGCCTCCCATTTCGTTTCTCAAAAAATATTTATTGATAAAAGTCAGAATATGGTGACAATATACATGGTGGCGCACGAAATGTGTTACCAATTGTTTCTTTCACAATTTACGACGCACATTAGATATCCCGCTGGGATCTCTACAGCAGTACCAGCAGAGCTTGGAAAAACAAATGAGTTACGATATGACGTGTAATTCACGATACTGCCGCTAGGAGAGTAGTAAGCAGCAATGGCCGACAGTAGAAGACTGACGACACAGCAGCGATCGGCAATTGTGTTACTTTTTCATGTTACGAAAAGCCTTGTTGTTACTCAGACGCGTCTTCGACAACAATTTAACATAAGATGGGTCCCTTGCAAGAAGACCATCCACAAGTTGTACGATAAATTGTTACAGGAAGGAACAGTATTTGAAGCTAAGCGACCTCGGCCTAAGTCTGTTTGTTCGCCGGAGAATACTGAAGCAGTACGAGTTGCTGTACAAAGATGTCCCAGGAAATCGTGTAGAAAGGCAGCAGTGCAACTGGGAATATCCAGACGCTCCATTCAAGGCATTCTTAAAAGTGACATCCATATGTACCCATACAAGATGACCTGAGCACAGAAGCTCGCTGAAGAACACAAGCAGCAGAGACTACTGTTTGCTCAGTGGATGCAGCATAGAGAAGAAACTCTCAACAATGTTTGGTTTTCAGACGAGGCGCATTTTCATTTAGACGGTGTGGTTAACAAACAAAAGGTACACCTTTGGGCCACTGAAAACCCACAAGTGTTCCATGAACGACAACATTATGCTCCGTGGATTACAGCGTGGGCAGCAATTTCCATTCACAGACTTATTGGACCCTTTTTCTTTGAAGAAACTGTGAACAGCGAGCGTTATTTGAGCATGCTTCGCAATAGCTTCATTCCACGGCTTCTTGCTACTGCCTTGCCCTTCAACACGCAGTGGTTCATGCAAGATGGAGTAAGTTTACTGCAAACACTGTGTTGGAGATTTTACACGAGCATTTCGACAGGTGGGTCATTTCACTCAGGTTTCCAGGTCGCTTCAATGACGGACAAAATTGGCCCCTCAATAGTTCAGACCTCAATCCATGTGACTTTCTTCTTTGGAGGTACCTAAAGGAAAAAATTTTCCCGAAACGTCCACGTGATTTAATGGAGCTCAGAAGACTTATTCTTCAAGCTTGCAGTGAAATTACGGAAGACATGTGCCGTAGGGCAATTACTAACTTCAGTGTTCGTTTGAAGGAAGTTAGGAAACGAAATGGTGGATATATTGAGCGTGTGCTGAGTTAGAACAAATCTCCATGGACGGCTCTTCATTGTAGTATATGTTCCTTTCAGATTGTATTAACAATCAAGTTTATATTCAAAAACAAAATGGTAACAAACTGCCTATTGGCTTCTGTCTCGGGTTCTTCGGCTGACGTTCATCTAATGATTTTTCTGACGTTTCGCCAGCACGAGTGGCTGCCATTGTCAAAGCTTCACCCTCCATTGCCGGTGGTGAACTGGAGCCGAGCTCGCGGGCGCAGACTATATGTACCTGGCGCGCCAACGTCCGAGGGCTTCTCCGCGGTCATTTCCGGTGCGGTTCTCCTCTTGCTACCTGCGACGGTCGTTCGCTGCAGTACGGGAAGCCAGGATCCGTTTACGTTAAGGCTTTCCTCTTTCTTGTTCAAACTGTTCGCTTGTTTTTGTATTTCTACGGCTTCTGTAAACAAGCGCGTGTGATAGTGCTTCTCTACAGCCAGAACTTCCGTGTCGGCGAATTTTATTACGTGGTCGGTCTCATTCAGTGCGTGCTCTGGCACGGCCGATTTCTCCACCTGCCCCAACCTGCAATGTCGCTTACGCTCTTTGATCCTGGTGTTAATGGATCGTCCAGTCATTCTGACATAAACTTTTCCGCATGTGCATGGTATACGGTATATTCCCGACATTGCAAGTGGGTCTCTTTTCTCCTTCGCCGATCTAAGACACTCTTTGATCTTCCTTGTCGGTTTGAAAATCGTCTTTACACCATGTTTGCGCAATATACGGCCGATTCTGTCCGTCACTCTGGGAATGTATGGCAGAAAGGCCGTACCCGACATTTCTTTTTCTGGTTCCTTACTTCGCCGAGTGTTTGGCTCTGTTACACTTCTAATGTAATTTGTGCTCCTCAGAACAGTTTCCAGGTGTTGCATTTCTCGTTTGAGGTGTTGCGGCTCACATATTCGTCCTGCTCTCGTTACGAGCGTACTAATCATGCCTCTTCTCTGGCTCGGGTGGTGGTTTGACAGTTTGTGCAGGTATCGGTCCGTGTGGGTCGGTTTTCGATACACGCTGTGTCCCAGGTTTTCGCCTTCCCTTGTGACCAGCACATCTAGAAATGGCAGTTTCTTGTCCTTCTCTACTTCCATGGTAAATGTTATGTTGGCCTGGAGGCTGTTCAAGTGCCTTAGGAAGTCACCGAGCTGTTCTTCACCATGGCTCCACACCACGAAAGTATCATCGACGTACCTGTACCACACCTTAGGTTTGCAAGTCGCCGAGTCCAGTGCCTGTGCTTCGAATTGTCCCATGAAGAAGTTGGCCACCACTGGACTGAGAGGAGTACCCGTGGCGACGCCTTCCAGCTGTTCGTAGAAATCACCATTCCACGTGAAATAGCTCGTGGTGAGACATGCATGGAAGAGCTTTTTGATGTCTTGCGGGAAAATGGAACCGATGTGCTCCAGAGCGTCACTGAGTGGCACTCTCGTAAATAACGAAACAACATCAAAGCTGACCAGGATGTCGTTTGGTGCAAGTTTCAGTTCCTTCAGCTTCTCAATGAAATGTCCTGGGTCCTTAATGTATGTGTCGGTCTTCCCCACGTGTGGCTGGAGCAGAGAGGCCAAGTGTTTCGCCAGTTTATATGTCGGAGATCCAGGAGCGCTAACGATCGGTCTCAGTGGAACGTTGTTCTTATGGATCTTGGGTAATCCATACAGCCGAGGCGGTATAGGGCTTCTGTGTTGCGCTGGTTTCTCTGTATGTCCGCTGGCAGAGAAGACGCCTTGATTAATCGATTCGTATTCCGAGTGATACGCTGCGTCGGATCTGCACTTAGTTTTCGGTACGTCGTCGGATCTAATAGGTCTCGGATCTTTTGCTCATAATCTTCGGTCTTCATTACGACGGTCGCATTCCCCTTATCGGCAGGCGGTACCAATATACTCTTGTCGGCGTTGAGATTCTTAATGGCTTGTACCTATTCTTTCTTCTGGTTGCAAGCTGGTGGTTTTGCTCGGCGCAGTATCCTGGCTGTTTCAGTGCGTATTTCCTCTGCCCTTTCACAAGGAAGGGTCCGAATGGCTGCTTCGGTGTTGGCAATGATATCCGCCATAGGTATAGTTCTCGGGATGATAGCGAAATTCCCACCTTTTTGAACAACAGACACTTCCTCTTCGGTCAATTGTCGTTCAGTGAGGTTGACCACTGTGTGTGACATGTCGGGAATCGCCTTGTCGGTCTGCTTCCGGCATCTTTCAAACTTTTTCTTCTGCCGCTCGGTGCAGCGCTCGAGTTCGTCCTGCATGCTCCTGTGAGTGATGCTGTCGATCTTGTCCCAGTCGTCTCGATGCATTCTGCTACTTAGTTGATAGAAAATGTCCAGAAGCTCCTGATCCGTTCTTGCCAAGTCCCTCCGTGTTGTATGTACCTGCACAAACTGTCAAACAACCACCCGAGCCAGAGAAGAGGCATGATTAGTACGCTCGTAACGAGAGCAGGACGAATATGTGAGCCGCAACACCTCAAACGAGAAATGCAACACCTGGAAACTGTTCTGAGGAGCAATGGGTACTCCACAAATTACATTAGAAGTGTAACAGAGCCAAACACTCGGCGAAGTAAGGAACCAGAAAAAGAAATGTCGGGTACGGCCTTTCTGCCATACATTCCCAGAGTGACGGACAGAATCGGCCGTATATTGCGCAAACATGGCGTAAAGACGATTTTCAAACCGACAAGGAAGATCAAAGAGTGTCTTAGATCGGCGAAGGAGAAAAGAGACCCACTTGCAATGTCGGGAATATACCGTATACCATGCACATGCGGAAAAGTTTATGTCGGAATGACTGGACGATAAATTAACACCAGGATCCAAGAGCATAAGCGACATTGCAGGTTGGGGCAGGTGGAGAAATCGGCCGTGGCAGAGCACGCACTGAATGAGACCGACCACGTAATAAAATTCGCCGACACGGAAGTTCTGGCTGTAGAGAAGCACTATCACACGCGCTTGTTTACAGAAGCTGTAGAAATACAAAAACACGCTAACAGTTTGAACAAGAAAGAGGAAAGCCTTAAGGTAAACGGATCCTGGCTTCCTGTACTGCAGCGAACGACCGTCGCAGGTAGCAAGAGGAGAACCGCACCGGAAATGACCGCGGAGAAGCCCTCGGACGTTGGCGCGCCAGGTACATATAGTCTACGGCCGCGAGCTCGGCTCCAGTTCACCACTGGCAATGGAGGGTGAAGCTTTGACAATTACAGCCACTCGTGCTGGAGAAGCGTCAGAAAAATCATTAGATGAACGTCAGCCGAAGAACCCGAGACAGAAGCCAATAGGCAGTTTGTCGACAAGTGGCCACGAAAGCCTTAACAATTTTGTAAAATGGTAACACATTTCGTGCGCCACCCTGTACATCAACACGTCTTGTCCATGTCCTATTTTTCTATATAGTCTCCATGACGTTCTATTGCTATATGCCAACATTGTGGAAGAGCATGTATTCCCTGCTAATAAAAACTCCTATCCTGTAGGCGTAGCCATGTTTTCACTGCATGACTGACACTCGCATCATCTTCAGAGTTCCCCGTAGAGAATCTTTAAGCAGCCTAAAGAGACGGAAGTCCGAGGTTACCAGGTCTGTGCTGTAGGGTGGATGAGACAATGATGTCCAACTCAATTTGGCGATACGTTCCTGGGTCCTCAGACTTGTGCGTGGACATGCATTATCGTGTTCGAGCAAGATTTCTATTGGATTCTTGTCGGATCGAACATTTCGGAAATGGTTCTTCAGTTTCTTCAGAATCTTCACATATGCCTCTGAATTGATTGAATTTATGGTTGACCCTCTTGCCATCACGCCCACGACAATGACGCCACCAAAATCCCAGAAGACTGTCACCATGACTTTTCCAGCAGAGGGGATTGTCTTGAATTTCTTCTTTTGTGGTAAATGAGGATGATGCCACTCCATGGACTGCCTTTTTGCTTCTGGCGCAAAGTGGTGCACCCAGCTTTTCCCCCCATAACGATCCGTGACAGGGAGGCCTCTCCATCAGTCTCAAAACACTCCAACAATTCAGATGAAATGGCTTTTCTTTGAATCTTACGGTTTGCTGCGAGCATTCGTGGAACCCATCGTGGACACCTTTTTCAATATCCGAGAGTCTCGACCATTGCAGACGCGCTTCCAATGGTGGCCGATAACTCTAGAGCCAACTGTCGAGTTGTGATGAGCCGGTCTGCACGAGTATTGGCATCTGCACGATTCAGCATGTCTGGAGCAGTGGATGTGACAGGACGTCCCGAGTGTGGCTGATCATGGAGCTCTGTTTCTGCGTTTTCTGAGGCTGTAACTTTCTTTACCCATCGCCCAACTGTACTCCTATCAACTGTAGCATCGCCATGCACTGCACACAAACGTTTATTGTTGTTCACCATGGTTTCTTTATCTTCACACTGCTTTATAACGCGAGTCGTATGTAGACACCATTTTGATGCCGTACTACGGCTCTGCCAGCTGCCAGAACGGTTCCAAACTTCACCGCAGCACGGAACGAACATCAAATGTGAAGCACCAACAAGGACTTTCTTCTGTGTATATTAATGGCTTTTTAAAAAAAAATGTGGGGCATTACTTATTGAACTGCCTTCGGAGTCTCGACTGGAAAATTCTGCAGTCAAAGGTCATCACACAGGGTGCTCCATGCTTCAAAATGATGTCTTGTACGAGGTGTGTGAGAAAAGTAATAATACTGATTTTTTATCTACCAAAGTTCTCGTTTTCTTGAAGAAACAATATTATTCCCATCAAAGAAGTTCCTTTCGACAGCTATACACGAACGGCGTCGTTGTTCGTAGTCTTGGTAGAAGTGCTGTAAGGCTTCAACTTGTAGGGCCTTTAACATGTGCTTTCGATTTCAAGCGAGGCAGCACAGTGGTTAGCTCACTGGACCTGCATTCAGGACGATGACTGTTCCAGCCATCCAGAATTAGGCTTTCCCTAAATCGCTCTAGGCAAATGCTGGAATGGTTCCTTTGCAAGGGCACAGCCAATTTCCTTGCTTGTGTTCCATCTTTCATGACCTCGATGTCGACGGGACGCTAAACCCAATCTTTTGAATATTCTCCAGAGTCGAAAAATGACGACATTCTGAGTCGGGAAAAGAAAAATGTCACAAGGACTCAGATCGGTGAATAGGGGGTCTGTGGAACAACAGGAATACCTTTTGAGCTCAAACATTCTGTGATGGAACTGGCCATGTGACATGGGGCGTAATCATGATGAAGCATCCACTTCTCTGCAATGTCTAGTCTCACTCGATTCACCCTTTTCCTGAGCCTTTCAAGGACAACTATGTACAACACTTGGTTGACAGTTTGTCCTATTCTTATGAAAGATACCCCTACAGTCAAAAAAGTAAATCAGTATTATTCCATTCTTTGATTTGCTCATTCGAGCTTTTTTCGGTCAAAGAAATGACTCAATGTACCACATCTCACTTTGTCGCTTTGTCTCAGGATTGTACTCAGAATTCCAGGATTAAACACCGGTGATCAAAAGACTGAATCATTTGCACAACTGATTTCATCAAAGTGTATGGGCCTGAAGATGGCGTTGACGTAACGCCGAAACTAGTAGCGAAGTAAATAAAAAATCTTAAGTACAGCTGGAGGAATTTCATTTTAATAAAAATTATACCAGCTGTGTCCCACCTTCATCGAGTTTAAATATGGATGTACGAATAATGAACCATTTGCGGTCACTGGCAGTCCATTCAGGAAGATTTACGCACATGTTTCTTCCATTGTCATTCTGCTCAGTTGTGAGGTTTTTCGCCATTATTTCTGCACGATTCTTTTGCATGTCCAAAACTTCAGTCAAAACTTTATGTACCGTGAAGGTGTTTATGGTTAAACACATCATTATTCTTAAACGTTGGTCTGATCTAAAAAAATGGTTCAAATGGCTCTGAGCACTATGGGACTCAACTACTGAGGTCATTAGTCCCCTAGAACTTAGAACTAGTTAAACCTAACTAACCTAAGGACATCACAAACATCTACGCCCGAGGCAGGATTCGAACCTGCGACCGTAGCGGTCTTGCGGTTCCAGACTGCAGCGCCTTTAACCGCACGGCCACTTCGGCCGGCGGTCTGATCTCACAAGAGCAGAAGTTGGAGGTCTCCCTGAGCAAGGTTCATCTTCAACCTGTTCTCGGCATTCCAAAAATGATTCATGTCGACGAAGAACTTGTTCTGTTGACAAGAAACGCTTCCCATAGGCCTGTTTAAACTTTTCAAAGATCACACTCGCAGATTACCCAAGATTAACACAAAACTTGATGGCATAAAATTGCCCTAAATTCCGCTGTTCCATTTTCGTAACACGCAACAAAAACACAACTTCACTAATGACGCACTCAGAAATCATGTGATGGCTGTATGGAGCTGAAACTCGCGCCAACCATCTGGAAGGGATGAGCACACTGGTCCACACAAGTAGAACAACACAGCGCTGCCAGATCACTGGCAGTGTTGCCAGTCTCATTGCTTTTCTCACATACGTGCAATTTTCAGATCTCTGGCAATCGACACAGCTCAGGTGAGAGCATGTTGGTGGAAGAGATAGTCGGCACGAACTATTATCTATCGATTCCTGTTTGTTGACTTCGGGATCCTCGCTAAGAAGTCAATTCCAATCCGGTGGAATGATGCTGCAGCAGGCAGTTTTGTTATCAGATGCCCCAGAGGCAATATTGTGGTGAATACTTTCTTTGCTGCCAGTCCTTACTGTGGCTGACTCAGTTTCTAAGTAAAAAGTAGAGGTGTGCCCCGTTATACCTGCATTTGATTCTGTCCAAAGTCTTCACGAACACCAAGTGACCAGATGTTGGGGTGTGCTGCAAATACTTCAAGACAGCTGTCCGTAGATGACTGAGGATTATGAACAACAATTTCCATCCAATTGGATCATTAAAGATTTGATCCAGTTGTCAGTAGGTGATGGATGGACGCCATATGCCATCCTTCCTCTTCACAAGGACTACAGGACTGGGAGCAATGACTCTTGGAAGATTCAGAGGTGTCATCTTTTAGCATCTTCTCTACCTCCTCTCAGATTATACGTCATTAAGTCAGAATGGTTGAGCGCTGGCTAATTGGTGGGTGATCCCCAATGTTGATACGTTTTTTTAGAATGGACCACTTTGTCTGTGTTTTCTCGATTCGGGATCTGAAGGCATCCGAAAACTGATGCAAAATGCCTATCACTCATCGAAATTGTTCCTCAGTCAGGACAGATCCTGTTAGTAGCTCTTTCCCTGCGATGTCTGCAGTGACAGCAGGACTGGTTCTGCTGTCCCTTCGCACGTACCTTTCTACATCTACATTTATACTCCGCAAGCCACCCAACGGTGTGTGACGGAGGGCACTTTACGTGCCACTGTCATTACCTCCCTTTCCTGTTCCAGTCGCGTATGGTTCGCGGGAAGAACGACTGCCGGAAAGACTCTGTGCGCGCTCGAATCTCTCTAATTTTACATTCGTGATCTCCTTGGGAGGTATAAGTAGGGGGAAGCAATATATTCGATACCTCGTCCAGAAACGAAACCTGGACAACAAGCTACACCGCGATGCAGAGTGCCTCTCTTGCAGAGTCTGCCACTTGACTTTTCTAAACATCTCTGTAACGCTATCACGCTTACCAAATAACCCTGAAACGAAACGTGCCGCTCTTTTTTGGATCTTCTCTACCTCCTCTGTCAACCCGACCTGGTACGGATGGATCCCACACTGATGAGCATTACTCAAGTATAGTTCGAACGAGTGTTTTGTAAGCCACCTCCTTTGTTGATTGACTACATTTTCTAAGGACTCTCCCAATGAATCCCAACCTGGCACTCGCCTTACCAACAATTAATTTTATATGAGCATTCCACTTCAAATCCTTCCGTACGCATACTCCCAGATATTTTACAGAAGTAACTGCTGCCAGTGTTTGCTCCGCTATCATATAATCATACAATAAAGGATCCTTCTTTCTATGTATTCGCAATACATTACATTTGTCTATGTTAAGGGTCAGTTGCCACTCCCTGCACCAAGTGCCTATCCGCTGCAGATCTTCCTGCATTTCACTGCAATTTTCTAATGCTGCAACTTCTCTGTATACTACAGCATCATCCGCGAAAAGCCGCATGGTGCTTCCGACACTGTCTACTAGGTCATTTATATATATTGTGAAAAGCAATGGTCCCATAACACTCCCCTGTGGCACGCCAGAGGTTACTTTAACGTCTGTAGACGTCTCTCCATTGAGAACAACATGCTGTGTTCTGTTTGGTAAAAACTCTTCAATCCAGCCACACAGCTGGTCTGATATTCCGTAGGCTCTTACTTTGTTTATCAGGCGACAGTGCTGAACTGTATCGAACGCCTACCGGAAGTCAAGGAAAATGGCATCTATCTGGGAGCCTGTATCTAATATTTTCTGGGTCTCATGAACAAATAAAGCGAGTCAGGTCTCACACGAATGCTGTTTCCGGAATCCATGTTGATTCCTATAGAGTATATTCTGGGTTTCCAGAATCCTTTACGGATGAGTTGTGGCTCCTCATGACAGTTAATCATCCAAAGTTCTTCTTGACAACCCACAATGCTTATGATCGCCACTGGTGCTTAGATTTCTTTTGTGATTCTGAGTAGCTTGCTGTAGTTTATGAAAGCTTCTCTGTTTAATTGCACCTATCGACTGACGACTGGTACTCATCTCGTTCATGACGGCAGGACAACAAAGTCTTGAACGGCAAACAACTGCCCAGACCGGTCTTTGTTATGTATGTTTGTTGAAACAGCGTCATCAGTCTGCAGCTGCAATCTTCCCCAGTTCTTGTGATGCCTGCAAGAAATACCATCCAAGAATAACACTACAACTAGGTTCTATTAAAACGGAGGCCGCGGCCTTGCCACAGTGGGCCCACCAGTTCCAATCAGATTACCGAAGTTAAGCGCTGTCGGGCGTGGCTGGCACTTGGATGGGTGACCATCCAGGCCACCATGCGCTCTTGCTATTTTTTCAGGGTGCACTTAGCCTAGTGATGCCAATTGAGGAGATACTCGACCGAACAGTAGCGGCTCCAGTCAAAGTAAACCATCGTACCAACTGAGAGAGCAGTGTGCTGACCACACACCTGTCCTATCTGCATCCTCAGCTTAGGATGACACGGCGGTCAGATGGTCCCGATGAGCCACTTGTGGCCTGAAGATGGAGTGCTTTGCTATTAAAACGGCATATTCGAAAGGCTGTGTCCTATCATTGATAACTATTCTTACAGCGCATGTTGCTGTCGGTTGGACGTGTCTTCCACTTGCGACCTTCAGCACAATCGCTTTCGTATCATGGAACATAGTCTTCTGTAGTTGGCAACAGTAAGCATTAGACATTGTTGAAAAAGAAATCTCTTAGTCGACTAGTGCCGGGAAGGGTTGGCCCTCGAAAATGTTGATGTGATTTCCTATCATCTTGGTAGCTACATATATGTGGTGTCTTTTCTTTCGGACATGTCCAAAGGAAAAGACGCCGTTTTGATCCTGCAGTCACTATGAATCAAGACACAAAGAAATTACCGGTAATAACATTAGCTGTCAGCGGGCACTGTTTTAAATCAATGAGGAGAGTTGGAAATTTATGCCGGACCAGGATTCGAACTTGAGTCTCCTGCTTACGAGGCAGATACATTGACCACTGCACCACCCTGACACAGTGGTTATTTCAACTCCACGGACTGGCCTGTCACGGTTCCCATCAGACCCAAATTCTCAACTTATGGGCAAATTACTGATGTAGTGCCCCTTGGCCATTACCTTCATTAGGCACAGCCTTTCATCAATTCCCAGAAGAGTTCGAGCGTAGTGTGCATCAGCACTGAAGTGATCAATTGGTCATCTTCATCTTCATTATACAGGATAATGGGCAGGGGGCACTAAATCAGTAGTGGGTGGATAACTTGAGAATTTGAGTCTGATGGAAGGTGTTCTAGGGTAGCCTCTGCAGTTCCAATGACCACTGTGTCTGGATGGCGCAATGATCACTGTATTTGGCTAGCAAGTGGGAGACCCACGTTCGAACCCTGGTCTAGCACCAAATTTCAACTTTCCCCATTGATTTCAGTCAATGCCCACTGGCAGCTAATTTCATTAATTACTTTGTATCTTGATCTTGGTAAATGTCATCCATAGAGGATTTTCATCTGTGTTGGCTTCACCTCCATAGATAGCTGCCTCGCTCAGTATTCCTGAATTTGATAATTAGGCAAGTGGCTGGTATCTCTACACAGTGATGGGAAATGGCTGTGGCATGACAGTGTGTTGGAGAGTGTCCTCATCGAGGGAACAATGATGAGCTTCATCCCACAGATCGCCTATAATCATTTGTAGTTGACTGAAACATGTTGGATTGTTTAGATGGTTGATACCTTCAGCATAATAGTCGTCCAACACACATGTTCTTTCTCTGCTGTAGCGTACAATGTGTCCAGGGCACTAACAGTGAAACCAGCCCAGCATGTTGTTCTTCATCCTCCAAATGTCTGTTCTATTATGGGGCATCATACTCGGTGGAGGAGTTGGTTGTAGCTTCATTGGCCGGATGTTAATTTATCTTTTGGCAATAGTGACATGGATCTAAGTTGGTCAAGTCCATCCCTCATGAATGTTCGACTGGTGGTCGAGACTTGTGTCAAAGAAAGATACAATGTTCTTTATTACCTCATGACTACTTGATGAATTCGAGTGTTCTTGTGACATCCTGTATCAGAAGAGCTTGATAAATGTATTTTGTGACTACTTTCATCAAATGTTTCATTTTGTTGTTTTTAGCCATATTTGGATTCATAATGTTGCGAAGGGGCAAAACTTTCTGTATGTGAGAGTGTGTCTTTCCGCTATGACATTGCGTCCTGTTCTTCCACTAAGTGGACTTGCTGTTGATTGTTGCCAAATGTTTTCTTCAGTTTAGCTGGAATTTGTCTCACCTACTGAAATAATCTTCATTGTTCTGGTACTGTTGCTGGGCTGTGCCATCCAACTAAAAGTATACCTTTTTCATGCACAGTGTCATCCCACCTGTCATATTTGTGTCGTATTTGGCTACATGGTCGAATTCTTTCAACCATTTCATCAGGTCCTGACCATAGTCCCGAAAACACTGATGGATGCCTCATGTGAAACTGACTTACTGCTACCTTGGAATCATTTGGTACCCAGAATATGTGCACCTTCTGAACGATGCACTGCGTGTATTTTAGTTCCAGTCCATGTAGGCAATGGTTTTTGCATTGGCTAATTGAAGCATCAGCGATATATATGTTTTGAGGTACAGTGTTATGTTGTCACCATAATCATGTCCAAATCCAAAAGAAGGGTCGTCAATGAAATACAGTACTTATTTCTGAAAGCACATTTGTTATGAACGCCAACATACTGCCAGAATAGATCTAACCTCCTGGATGGAGTGTGCAACTATTTACACAAACTTCGAATTTTCCAGAATACTGGTATTTATACATACATCGAATATTCCAGCATATACAGATGTTACAAACATAAAATATTTCAAGAACCTTCCAGAACTGATAAATACTAAATAACAAATAATTACTCAAGGTCAGGTTTGAGCTGGTGATCCACAGCATGCAAGCTAGCGACACTTATCCCTACACCACACCACATGAACCACAACTCACAGCAATGTAACTTAGATGAAAGAAGGCAGATCCAGTTTTGTTAGGGTTCAGTTGAATTCCACATTTATGAAAATACTGTCTCATCTGTCTTGGGTCTCTGTTAATATACCTTCAATGACCTTGCTTTGTTTCTGCTGTCTTGCTACCACCCAATCATCAGTATAACCAAACTCCCGGCACTGAGTGTCTGGCATATCTACAATACACAAACTAAATGGTAATGGAGCTAGTACTAATCCCTGAGTTAGGTCATTATTAAGGGTTTTCTGTCACTAGTGGCATTGCATATGACCATCTGAAATAGTCTGTCAGTCAACATATTGTTATGAAATTGTACTATTCTTCTACAGGGTATTACACAGAGCAGCTAGTAGACAACACCCTGCCTCCACACAGTGTCGCCCATTGCAGACAAACCAATACAGACAGCAGAGGTCTTTAGTTGCTTCATAGATTTAGGAATCACTAGGTTGGTAGGTGCGAGTCCTTATGACATTTAACAATTAGGGATGTGGTTGGTGGTAGGAAGAGATACATACTGTCTTGTGGCGACAATAACAATGTGATATTGCATGCATGCATGTTTAAAAGAACATTTCCTTCTTTCTACTTCTGAACAACATAGGCACAGCAATATCATAGTCATTAGCCAACTTCGGGCAAGCAACTTTCTGTTAAAGTGCGTTCTTTGTACAGAAATATACAACGAATGTATGAGGTCATAGACACATGGTTGACAACATATGGAAGTTTGGGTCTGGCCACAAGTGATGCTTGGATAGCGACCGCTCGCGATAAGCGGGAAATCTGGATTTTAGTCCTTGTCTGGCACAACTTTTGACTATCGTCAGTCCATTATATAGCTGATAGTTGTCCATATTTGCAACTGTGAATACACTTCATGTATTCCTTAATGGCTATAATTGCAGCAGCGCCTGTTCCTTTGGACTTGCATGCACATCCAAATAACATTGCATCATACTTCTGAACAACAAAGGCACTACAATATCATATTTATCCACTGTTACCGGTCAAGCGACTTTCAATTACAATGACTCCCCTGTATGTGAATATGCATAATAAATATACAATTGCAAATTGAAGACACACAGTTGATGACATATGTAATTTGAGGTTGGCCACGAGTTGCGCTCGAACTCGAATAGCCTAATGGTAAGGCAGCTGCCTGCGATAAGTTTCGAGTACTGGTCTGGCACAAATTTTCATTATACAGTTGATGTTTGTACATATTTGCAACTACAGATACATTTAATGTGTACAATATCAATGTGTCAGAACAGAAATCAGTTAGTTCATGCAAGTACCTCAAACTAATTTCTGGGATTATGGAACAGAATGATCACTTGGGCTTAATAACAGGTGAAGATCAGATTAGATTAGATATACTTTTCATTCCAATAGATCCATCCTTCAGGATGAAGAAAGTGTCAGAGAAACCAAGAATGCACAATAAATATTTGCAAAGAAACAAAAATATGCCGATAACAAGTGACAAGTTTTGTTTGTTGTTGATACTGGGAAAATGCAGAATTCTATGAAGGAAATTTCTACCATGGGTAAAACACTCGTGCAACCCAAACCTAAAATTATGTTCAAGTATAGGAACATATACCTACACATTGAAGAGGCGCTGAAAAAAGTAAGAGAAAATTCACAGCCAGGTGTAGTAATTCATGGCCAACGAATAGATATGATAAGATATGCCAATGATTCAGCTGTCCTAGCTGAAAGTGAAGAAGATATTGTAGTCCTACTGAATAGAATGGATAAAGTTATGGGGGAAGAATATAATGTGAGAATTAATAAAGCAAAAACAAAAGTAATGGCATGTGACAAAAAAGATCAAGTGAAAGTCCAAGTTCATGTAGGCAATGAACTGCTTGAACAAGTTTATGATTTTACTTACCTGGGCAGTAATATTACCAGGGCTGGACGGAGCAAGGCAGAAGTGAGAAGCAGAATTGCTCAAGCAAAGGCTGCTTCGAACAAGAAGAAAAAATCTTAACATCTAAGAACATCAGCCTTGAAACCAGGAAAACATTTTTGAAATCATATGTGTGGAGTGTGGCATGCTATGGGTGTGAAACACGGACTCTCAGGACAGAGGAAGACCAGAAGCTAAATTCTTTTGAAATGTGGTGCTATAGACGCATGCTCAAAATAAAATGTATCGACAAGGTCACAAACGAAGTGGTTCTGGAAAGAGCAGGTGAGAAGAGAAGCTTCTGGAGTTTCATTGTTAAAAGAAGAGTGCAATTTACAGGCATCTATTAAGACATAAAGTCCCCTGAACACAGAGGGATATGTCGAGGGAAAAAGACCAAGAGGAAGACCATGGCTGAGGTACATGGATCAAATCGTGAAAGATGTCGGATGTAACACCTATAAAGAAATGAAGAGAAAAGCTGAAAGATGCGCAGAATGGAGACAAGCTGCCATTGTAGCTGTTGCAAACCAATCCTTGGATTGACCACTACAGAAGAAGAAAATAGGAAACCCATTTTAAATAGGACTAACAGGTGATATTGAACTTGTACAAAAAAAAAAAAAAAAAGAAAAACGGTAAGCGAGCGAGGTGTCACAGTGGCTAGCACACTGGACTTGCATTCAGGACTTGCTCCAGGCTAATGCTGGGATGGTTCCTTTGAAAGGGCACGGCCGACTTCCTTCCCCTTCCTTCCCTAATCTGATGAGACCAATGACCTCACTGTCTGGTCTTCTCCCCAAAACAACCCAACCCACCCCAAAAAAGCAGTAACACAAATGGTCACCAGATTGTGTGACTCGTGGAAGAACTTTATGGAGATGCTGAAAAACTTGAACTGGCAGACGCCTTAGAGCTGTGAGGCCATAGGCCTTTGTAGTTGGAGTTCATTCCAACAAAACCCTTCTAGGTATGTGACTGCATCATATGTAACAAAACTACGAGTAACACTAAAATAAAACACTTACAGCTGAAAGTAAGATGACACCATTTAATAACTTTATAGAAGCTGTGGACCCATATTACAAGAAAGTAATCAAAAATACTATCGTTTCAACTGCTATTGTAGACAGCCTTCATCAAGTTGACTACCCTGACGAAGGCTATCTGCAATACCAGTGGAAACATTGATAGTTTTGTTACATGTGATGAAGTCGCACGCTCAAAGGATTTTACTGAGATGTACACATAAATTTCAATAATCAGTATTAAGTGAGAAGCTCCGAAAGTATCATACCTGTAGAGAATGTGAAGATAAGATTAGTCAAAATATAGTATAGATGCTGGAATTTAAACAGTCGTTCTTCCCCCTTCATGTATGTGAATGGAATGGGATAAAACCCTATGATGTGGTACATTAGAAAGTACAGTCTGCTATGCCCTTCATGGTGATTTTCAATGAACAAAGAAAGTAATGGGAGTGCAACGGCGCGAATACTGTGTGATTCTTCCTACAGCAAACAGTTCCACTCACCTGTTAGTGACTTCTTCTTCTCCCGTCATATCCACACCCCTTTCCTGTCAGAAATATGCGTAATGTACGCCGGCTAGAAAAAGCTGTAGCACAAACTAGCCGCACTACACATCTTTACTGGCCGTATCAAAATGTTTTACAGTATCAGGCTGGCTGAGCGATTAATTGAAAGGTAGTTGTGAGTAGGAACTTCAATATATTGTGACTTGTTTGATACAAAACATCGCCAACCCTGTGCTGATCTCAAGTTACTCTTTCATCATTCATACGCAGTCATACTCATTCATAACAGTCAGCACATAGTAATTAACAAAATCCATTACCAAAGGATTAACAAACGTATTGTCTGTGACAGTATCTTCGTTCAAATATTATGCAATTTGACCAATACAAAAGTTCAGTTTGCAGTCACGCCACGCTAAAAATCTTCAAATGTGTGTAAATTCCTAAGAGTACAAACTGCTGAGGTCATTGGTCCATAGACTTAGACACTACTTAAATTAACTTAAACTATCTTATGCTAAGAACAACACACACACCCATACCCGAGGGAGGACTCGAACCTCTGGCAGGAGGGTCTGTGCAATCCGTGACATGGCGCCTCAAACCACGCTGCCACTCCGCGCGGCACGCCACGCTCATTTTGGTTATCCAAAAGTCACAGTTTACATACTAAAACCGGAATTTCACATGTCCGTCTTTCTCGCGCGTTACGTCCACTTTGGGACACTTCACGGGCAAGTTTTAACAATTATTTCGTAAAGTTGGCACATCTACAGTATACAGAGCTCCTTATCTCCACGTCTGCATGTGATTATGTCTGAGATCCGAATTGAACTTCGTCCTCACAAAGCTATTCTCTTAGACCACAAAATCCGCGCGACCGTACTGTCCACTGAGTGGCTGATACACACATTATGACCACCTGCTTAATAGCTTGTTTGTTCGTCGTTGGAACGAAATACCTCACTGATTGTGCGTATCAGAGATACGACAGTTTGTTGATAGGTTTGTGGAGGTACGTGGCATTAGATGTCTGCGTACAGGCTATGTAATTCGCGTAAATAACGAACCACCGATCTACGCACGTGGTTCTGGCGCCCGATAACGAGCCAGATGGATTCCATAGGATTTACATCACGTCAATTTGGTCGCTGACACATCAATGTGAGTCCACTATAATGCTCCAAAAACCATTGTATGACGGCTCTGGCTCCGATACACGGACAATTATACAGCTAAAGATGTCGTCGCCATCGCAGAAGACATCAGGCATGAAGGGATGCAGGTGGTTTGCAGCTGTCAGCGTGTCTTTGATTACTACCACAGATCCTACGCAAGCACAGGAGAATATCTCGCATCAGCCTGTGTCCACAGCGCGTTGCATGTTTCGAGCCTCCTTCACCTCTATGACGGCATTTGTGGAGACGACCATCGACCTGGTGTAGCAAAACAGTTACTCACCCAAGGAGCCGACACGTTTCCATTGACCGACGGCCTAATCCCAATGGTCCCGTGCAGATTGCAATCGTAACTGATGATGTCGGGTCAACATGTGAACGGGTGAGGGTGGTCTGCTGCAGAGATCCATGTTCAACGATGTATAATAATGAATGGTGTGCTCCGAGACACCTGTGTGTGCACCAGCATTGTGCTCTTTCGGCAGAGATGCAACAGATCACCATCTGTCTTAGTTTACAGAGCAGATGAGCCTCCAAACTCTACCTTCAGTGAAGACTCGTGGACGTCCAACCATTTAGCGCCTAGTGGTAGTTCCACTGTCGTCCTACCTCGTTCTGTAGATGCTCACAACAGTAGCACGTGAACATTCGATCAGATTTGCCATTTTCGAGATACTCGTTTGCAGGCTCTGTGTACCAATATACTGCCCTTTGTCAAAGTCACTTATCTCAATTGATTTTCCCATTTGCAGCCCATATCTTCACTAGGGTGACTCCCGCCCTTGTCTACTCTGCTTACATACTTTTGTTACTGCATCACATGCCTGCAACATCTAACGTCATGGTGGGCAGGGGTCATTATGTTTTGGCTCACTAGTGTACATCGTAACCAATACAATATTAGTATTAAACCGCACAATCCCCGCTCTTTTACTCGTGACCAATCCCATCTTAATAGTTTTCATGAACAATTTATCAAAAGAATATCAGTATCAATATCAGTGATGTATTTCGTTTCAAAGACAGACAAACAAGCCATTAAGCAGGTGGTCATAATGTTTTAGCTCTTCAGTGTATGTACCCAGTACAACAGTTTGTAATAGGAGGAACCCTCTGTGGTACACAGTAACAGTAAAGAAACTTCTAAAGTAACAGAGATTACTGCATAACAGGTGTAAAACAAAGTGTAGCATTAGAGTTAGAGAGATGCCAAATGAAACGTGTCTGGCTGTCAAGAGAGCAATGTGCAAAACCCTCAATGACTACTGTAGCAGAGTATTGCCATTACAAAATCTAAAGAAATTCTTGTCGTATGTAAAGGCGATTAGTGGCATCGAAGTTAGTGGCAAAAACTGAGGACAGTCAATCAAAAACTGAAATACTTAACTCATTTTTCAAATCTTCATTTACAAAGAAAAATGGAGGAGAAATGCCCCAATTTAATCCCCATACCACTGAAAACATGCGTGAAATAAGTTTTAGTGTCACTTGTGTTGAGAAATAGCTGAAATCGTTAAAACTGAACACAGCTCCAGGGCCAAATGGAATCCCTGTCAGATTCTTCACTGAATTTGCAGCTGAATTACCCCCCTTTTCTAACTCTAATCTGTCGTAGATCTCTCGAACAAAAATCCGTGTCCAGTCGTTGGAAGAAAGTACAGGTCACAACTGTTTACAAGAAGGGCGGTAGAACTGCTCCACAAACCTGCCGTCCAATAGTATTCTTGTTATCAACTTGTTGTAGAATCCTTGCACATACTCTGAACTCAAACATAATGAGTTAACTCGAGCGGAATGACCTCCTCTATGGCAACCAGCATGGATTCCGAAAACACCAATCATGAAAAACCAACTCACACTTTTCTCACATAATATACTGAAAGCTTTGTATCAAGGCAATCAGGTAGATGCAGGTTTTTTTGATTTCCGAAATGTATTTGACACTGTACCACACTTATGCATATTGTCAAAAGTGCAATCATATAGGGTATCAAGTGAAATTTGTGACTGGATTGAGGACTTTTTGGCAGGGAGGGCGCAGCATGTTATCTTGGATAAAGAGTCATCACCAGATGTAGAGGTAACTTCACTTGTGCCCCAGGGAAGTGTGTTGGGACCCTTGCTGTTCATGTTTTGTATTAATGACCTTACAGACATTGTTGATAGTAACCTCAGATTTTTTGCAGGTGATGCAGTTATCTGTAATGAAGTACTGCCTGGAAGAAGCTGCATATATATTCAGCCAGATCTTGGCAAGATTTCAAATTAGTGTCAAGATTGGCTACTTGCTTTAAATGTTCAGAAATGTACAATTTATCACTTCACAAAACGAGAAAATATAGTATCCTATGACTATATTATCAATGAGTCACAGTTGGAATCGGCCAGCTCATACAAATATCTGGTTGTAACACTTGTTAGGGATATGAAATGGAATGATCACATTGGCTCAGTTGTGGGTGAAGCAGGTGGCAGACTCTGCTTTATTAGTAGAATACTGGGAAGTGTAATCAGTCTATAAAGGAGATTGCTTAGAGATCACTTGTGCGTCCCATTCTAGAATATTGCCCAGGTGTGTGTGGCCCATACCAGATAGGATTAACAGGGGATATTGAACATGTAAGTTATAAATAAAGACAGTACAAACAGTCCAAGGTGTGTCTGACATGCTGAAGAGTGTTAGTACTATGTTGAAGAAACTGAACTGTCAGACTCTTGTAGATAGACGTAAACTATCCTGAGAAAGTCTACCAACAAAGTTACAAGAATGGGTTCAAAGTGATGATTCTATGAGCGTACTGCAAGCCCCTACATCTCACTCACATAGGGATCATGAGAACAAGATTAAAATAATTACAGCATGCACAGAAGCAATCCATAGCTGAACAGAAAGGGAATAAAATCTAATAACTGGTACTTGTGATGTACTCTGTGCCATGTGCTTCTCAATGCATTGTGGAGTATAGATGTAGATGCATGCAGATGTAGGTGATAGGGTATACCAGTGTCAAGACCTGCATCAAAACAGTCTATTAATTGGAGGCTACAACAACAACCTGTTTTGTTGTGATGTGACATTCCAGATATTTCTGAACTGAGTGTATCCAATAAAGTACACACACCAAAAAACGTTTTGCATACCTTGGTTCCGAAAGTTCCGGAACTCGTACAGAAAATTTTAATAGAGATCAACATAAACATCATTTCCGCCCTTTGTATTGCACATGGAAGCCACAGATTGCATGTTGTACCGCCATATAGCGAGACCTTCAGAGGTGGTGGTCCAGATTGCTATACACGCAAGTACCTCTAATACCCAGTAGAACTTCCTCTTGCAATGTGCATGCCTCTCCACAAGTTCATCAAGGCACTGTTGGTCCAGATTCTCCCACTCCTCAATGGTGATTCGGCGTAGATCCTTCAGAGTGGTTGGCAGGTCACGACGTCCATAAACAGTCATTTTCACTCTATCCCAGGCATGTTCGATAGGGTTCATGTATGGAGAACATGCTACTGGCCACTCTAGTCGAGCGATGCCGTTATCCTGAAGGAAGTCATTCACAAGATCTACATGATGGGGGCGCGAATTGTCGTCCATGAAGGTCACTGCCTGGCCCATATGCTGCCGATATGGTTGCACTATCAGTCAGAGGATGGCATTCACGTATTGTACAGCCGTTACGGCACCTTCTATAACCATCAGCGGCGTACGTCGGCCCCACATAGTGCCACCCCAAAACAGCAGGGAACCTTCACCTTGCAGCACTCACTGGACAGTGTGTCTAAGGCGTTCAGCCTGACGGAATTGCCTCCAAACACGTCTCCGACGATTGTCTAGTTGAAGGCATGTGCGACACTCATCGGTGAAGAGAACGTTATGCCAGTCCTGAGCGGTCCATTCGGCAAGTTGTTGGGCCCATCTGTACCGCACTACATGTTGTCGTGGTTGCAATGATGGACCTCACCACAGACGTCGGGAGTGAAGTTGCGCATCATGCAGCCTATTGTGCACAGTTTGAGTCGTAACACGACGTCCTGTGGCTGTACGAAAAGCATTATTCAACATGATGGCGTGCTGTCAGGGTTCCTCCGAGCCATAATCAGTAGACAGCGGTCATCCACTGCGGTAGTAGCCCTTGGGCGGCCTCAGCGAGGCAAGTCATTGACAGTTCCTGTCTCTCTGTATCTCCTCCATGTCCGAACAACACTCTGAGACCCTGGACACTTGATACTTCCCTTGTTGAGAGCACTTCCTGGCCCAAAGTAACAATGCGGACGCAGTCTAACTGTGGTATTGACTGTGTACCTCCTTCCAGGTGGAATGACTGGAACTGATTGGCTGTCAGACCCCCTCCATCTAACAGGCGCTGCCCATGCATGATTGTTTACATCTTTGGGTGGGTTTAGTGACATCTCTGAACATTCAAAAGGACTGTGTCTGTGATACAATATCCACAGTCAACGTCTATCTTTAGTAGTTATGGAAACTGGGTTGATGCAAAACCTTTTTTGATGTGTGTGTATATCTCTTTTCTTTAACTTTCTCTTGGGTTTCATTACGTCATTTGAGTCGAAGCTACTCAGCTATGGAACTAGCTGCTGAACACATAATTCACAGAGTAGCTATATAAAGATTATAGATACAAAAAAAATAAGATATTTGGGATAGTACATACAGATAACTACCTAACCCAATACAGTAAAAAGTTCTTGGCTGCTGGTAACCTTCATGTAGAGAATGGAAGAATCAGCACACCAAATGGCAGCCTTGTGCCTTTTGACTCGAAATCACTATTTTTCAGTTATTCTGGTAGCTTACAGAAAATGTAAACTATGGAATAGTGTTGTTGTTGTAGTTGTGGTCTTCAGTCCTGAGACTGGTTTGATGCAGCTCTCCATGCTACTCTATCCTGTGCAAGCTTCTTCATCTCCCAGTACTTACTGCAACCTACATCCTTCTGAATCTGCTTAGTGTATTCATCTCTTGGTCTCCCTCTACGATTTTTACCCTCCACGCTGCCCTCCAATACTAAATTGGTGATCCCTTGATGCTCAGAACGTGTCCTACCAACCGATCCCTTCTTCTAGTCAAGTTGTGTCATAAACTCCTCTTCTCCCCAATTCTATTCAATACCTCCTCATTAGTTATGTGTTCTACCCATCTAATCTTCAGCATTCTTCTGTAGCACCACATTTCGAAAGCTTCTATTCTCTTCTTGTCCAAACTATTTATCGTCCATGTTTCACTTCCATACATGGCTACACTCCATACAAATACTTTCAGAAACGATTTCCTGACACTTAAATCTATACTCGATGTTAACAAACTTCTCTTCTTCAGAAACGCTCTCCTTGCCATTGCCAGTCTACATTTTATATCCTCTCTACTTCGACCATCATCAGTTATTTTGCTCCCTAAATAGTAAAACTCCTTTACTACTTTAAGTGTCTCATTTCCTAATCTAATTCCCTCAGCATCACCCGATGGAATAGTAAGCTACACAATTTTCTGTGCAGTCACTAGAAACTGGTTTTAGAGGCCTACATTACTTACACTTAGTGCGTTAACCGAGTGAATACTGCATTTCATTTCGAATGTGTCCTCGTTATTAACCGAATGGAACACAGTTTGGAGATCCATGGTTAGTAGCTGAAGAAATTAAATTGAACTAAAGAAAAAACACAACTGATGTAATAGGCCATAGTAAATAGGTTTGAGTCATTAGAAATGAAATGGGAAATTTTCATCACAAGTCCTCTCATTTTATAGGGGTGAGAGAACTAAATATCGAAAAAGATTAACTAGATGAAATAATGTATTGCTGCAGTCTCAGATTTAGATGTAACTTCCTTGATTGACAGTAACAGAACACAGTGGTGTGTGACGTGCAGATACAGTTGTATCATAATGTGTAAAGGAAACAAGTAAATTTAAGGTAGTCACACTGTACGAAATTTCGCAACCTTTGAACTCGAATCGGTCCAGGTGTAGGATTAATTCTTCTCGCAGCTCTTAGAAGAGCACATTTCTGCTATCTTGATTCAGCATTTCTGTCTTACCACCTCTAAATAACGTAATAGTATTATTTGCGTCGTAATTGTCAAAATAGATAAGCCCATAACAGATGTTGCATTATCTCTGGCTCTAGACTGAAACTTTATGACATTTCGCATAGTTAGGATTGTATGTGTAGTCATACTCATAATGAATGACTGCGTTTTGTGGTACGCAAGACAATATGGCATTTTCGAATAACCAGCAGAACATTAATTTGCAAATACATTAAAGGTTGGCGAACTTGCCACTGTGCGCGGCTACATTCGGATCACAGTTATTATTATTAGGTGGTGTTGCGCTCAGCTAGATAGCTATACAGCTTCACGTAAGATCTTTGGCACTGGGTCCAACGGAGTAGTTTCAGACAGGGCCAATTTTTATAATTAATTGTAGCTTTGTGTCTTTGTTGAGTTGTGCGAGAGCTGCTTCTGTATATTCAGAAACGATCAAATTAACGTAAAAGGTATAAAAGTCGCGGAACAGGCCGAGAATTTCCATGAATTAAGGTTGCAGATGTAGTGAGTTGTTGGCTGTTTGAGGGTATGATCAACCATTTTTTGATCTATCAAGACTTCACTTCCGTGGCGTAGCTTATGCTATGATTTAAAATTTCTACGTTCTGACTGCTGCGAGGTAGTTCATATCGAACATGCGCGTAAACGGAAGCTGAAATTACTCGTTAAAACGAGTAAAGGAGATATTATTAAGGTACGATTGAAGTTTTTCCGCTGTAATCTGTGTGGTGCTTTGTGTGTAGCGAATGTTTTTCTTTAAGTAATACTATAATATTGAGCATTGAATCACATTTTTAAGGAGAGCGGCGGAAACAAGAAGAATCATGGTATCAACTAGACTCTCCGGAAATTTTGGCGGTGGAGGTGAAAGCCCTACAGCGGGGCCCGAACCAGGACCGTCCAAATCAGCTCGCACTAGCTTGGTACAAACGTCAATTTGTGAACCCAGTACAAGCGTGGTAATTGTGAAGCCAGCCGAACCAAAACCACCACCTACTTTGTTAGACTTTCCTGCCGAGATTCTGGAGAAAATCTTTTCGTACCTGAGTTTTAAAAATGTAGCACATCTTCGTCCGGTAAGTTCAGATTTTTTTGTGCATTCTACGGGCCTGTAATCAATAAATTTCGTGCCTATCGTAAAAAAATTTGCAGTAGGGTTTTTTCTACATGCATTGTTTGACTATAGTGTTAAGTTGTAGATCGTGTGTAATGTTTCCAGGTATTACTAAATAGTAAAAAGTCAATATGTTGTATGTCCGTCTTTTGCGATTTTCTCTTCTCGCGTAGATTAGTTGCGGAGGAAGTAGGCTTGAATTTCGAATTTTTATCTAGCATCCTCCATTTTGTGCGTCACATATGACCTTAGTGTAGAGAAGGTAATATGGTATGGCACAGAGAGGTTTTTTAAATTCAGATTCAGTAGGCAGCCGAAAATAAATTTTAATCTAAGCCCATCTTGTCATTGAGGATTATTTTCTTCCATGAATCTGCAATTGTGTGTTTGTCTCTATTTTATGGAGAAACATTCCTAATATTTGCCACTGCCTCCAGCATTTTCTTGCTTAACAATTAGTTGTTCACCTTTCTGGTATTTTATTTGTACAGTAAATTAATTTCAGTTTTAACCACAGGAGGTTGTGCTCTAGATGAAGCAGCTATTTATCGACTTGTGTTCTTCAAATTTGCTCTCAATTTTTTTAGCCCCTCAAAACTGCTGCTGAATAGCAACACAAGTGGTTTGATAAGTATGTTGTTTAAATACCAAGATGGCTGCTATATGTAGTGCAAATCTATGCTGCACACTCATGAGTCTTAAACTGAGTTGCTTTGTCAAGCCCTAAATGAACTTGTCAATTTAAATAGTAAAGGCAACAAACCACTGAATACTAGATGTGATGTCGTGCAAAGGAGGTGTGTTTTTTAAAGACCAAAGATGTGCATTATAGACATAATATGGCATGTACTGTGAAACATTAATAAATATATTCTCAGAAAACTATGTAGAACACATAGTTTAGAACCCTACACAAATAGACGTGACCTCTTTAAGGATGTCCACACCAAAACTGGTATCCTTGACCATGATGCGGTTGTGGCTACAATGATTATGAGAGTACAAAGCACAACTAAAATGTGCAGAAAGACACATATGTTCAGTAAGCCTGATTAAAAAAATCAGTGATGATATCTCAATGAGGAGCTTGACGCTCTTACCACAAGACAGGAGCGTGTAGAGGAACTATGGCTCAGGTTTAAAAGAATAGTTATCTGTACACTGGCTAGATATGTTCCCAGTACAACAGTTCATAATGGGAGGGACCCCCTGTGGTGTGCAATCACTTTGAAGAAACTTCTAAAGAAACAGATTACTGCATAATAGATATAAAACAGTGTAGGGCTATATATGTAGGGAGATGCTCAATGAAGCCCATTTGGCTGTCAAGATAAGAATATGAGTAGCCTTCAGTGACTACTGTAGCAGAATATTGTCAAATGATCTTTCACAAAACCCAAAGAAGTTGTGGACATATGTAAAGGCTGTTAGTGGCACAAAAATTAATGTCCAGTCCATATCAAATGAGATGAGAACTGAAATAAAGGTTAGCAAAGCAAAAGCTGAAATGCGTAATAACATTTTCAAATGTAACTTTACAAATAGCCCCAATTTAATCCTCATACCACTGACAAGATGAATGAAATAAGTATTAGTGTCAGTGATGTTGAGAAACAGCTAAGATCGTTAAAATTGAACAAAGCTCCAGGGCCTGATGGTATCCTTTTCAGATTCTATACTGAATGTGCAGCTGAGTTTACCCCTCTTGTAACTATAATCTGGCATAGATCCCTTGAACAGTAAACCCTGCCCAGTAGTTGCAAAAACTTACAGATAACACCCATCCACAAGAACGGTAGTAGAAGTGATCCACAAAATTACCATCAGATATCCTTGACATAGATTAGTTGTAGAATCTTAGAACATTTTATTAGCTCAGACATAATTATGTACCTAGAACAGAATGACCTCCTCCGTGCTAACCAGTATGGGTTCCAAAAACATCGTTCATTCGAACTCCAACTTCCACTTTTCTCACGTGGAATACTGAAAGCTTTGGATCAAGGCAGTCAGGTAGATGCAATATTTCTTGATTTACACACTTGCTGTTCATGTTATATATTAATGACCTTGCAGACAAAATTAATAATTACCTCAGACTTTTTGCAGATGACACAATTACCTATAGTGAAGCACTGTCTGAAAGAAGTTGCATAAATATTCAGTTCAAAATGGTGTGGAGATTGAAAACATGCTTTAAAAGTTCAGAAATGTAAAACTCTGTGCTTGATGAAATTCAAAAGAAAGTAGCAATCATACTATAATATCCATGATTCACAATTGGAAGTGGTCAACTCATATGAATGTGGATAACACGTTATAGAGATGTGAAATTGAACAATCTCATAGGCTTGGTCATGGTTAAAGCAGGTGGTAGATGCCAATTTGTTGATAGAATGCTAGGGAGATGTAATTCATCTGCAAAGGATATTGCTTACGAATCACTTGTGACACATTTTAGGATATTGCTCAAATGTGTGGGACCCATACCAAGTAGGACTAATCAGCAGATATTGAGCATATATAGAGAAGGGTAGCATTGATTGTCACAGGTGGAAGTGTTAAGAGATACTGAAGGAACTGAACTGAAAGATCATGCAGATAGACAGAAATATTCAGTGTACATCTACATCCATACTCTGCAAGCCACCTGACGGTGTGTGGCGGAGGGTACCTTGAGTACCTATATCGGTTCTCCCTTCTATTCCAGTCTCGTATTGTTCATGGAAAGAAGGATTGTTAGTATGCCTCTGTGTGGGCTCTAATCTCTCTGATTTTATCCTCATGGTCTCTTCGCGAGATATACGTAGGAGGGAGCAATATACTGCTTGACTCCTCGGTGAAGGTATGTTCTTGAAACTTCAGCAAAAGCCCGTACCGAGCTACTGAGCGTCTCTCCTGCAAAGTCTTCCACTGGAGTTTATCGATCATCTCCGTAACGCTTCCGCGATTACTAAATGATCCTGTAACGAAGCGTGCTGCTCTCTGTTGGATCTTCTCTCTCTCTTTTATCAACCCTATCTGGTACGAATCCCACACTGGTGAGCAGTATTCAAGCAGTGGGCGAACAAGCGTACTGTAACCTACTTCCTTTGTTTTCGGATTGCATTTCCTTAGGATTCTTCCAATGAATCTGTCTGGCATCTGCTTTACCTATGATCAACTGTATATAATAATTCCATTTTAAATCACTCCTAATGTTTACTCACAGATAATTTATGGAATTAACTGTTTCCAGTTCCTGACATGCTATATTGTAGCTAAATGATAAGGGATCTTTCTTTCTATGTATTTGCAGCACATCTGCTAACAAAGTTTCAGGATCCAGCTTTAAATGATTATTCTGTGAATATATGCAACCATCTACATTTCACACACACACACACACACACACACACACACACACACACACACACACACACACACACACGAGAGAGAGAGAGAGAGAGAGAGAGAGAGAGAGAGAGAGGGCCGGGGGGGGGGGGGGGGGGATCTCCATTGGAGTGACAGACTGATCAGTAGTGTAATCCAAGGTCTACGTTAGGTTGAAAGGTGATCATTTGAGAGTTGACAAAGCCAACATATGTGAAAGCTAAACTTTGCTCTTGTTAACAGATTGACCTGTAGTGGAGCCTAATGTTTACATCTGCAGCATATTCAAGCACAGTTTGCCACACTTAACTCTTTTCAACATAAAAACCAAAATTGCAAGTTAAATTCAGGAAATGTACTTTAGATAATGGGCAAGCCTGAATATACTGATGCACATTATGTGCATATATCATCAATAAATTGCAAACAATTAAAGAGGCCCCCCACTGTGTAATGTTTACTGAAAAAGCATTCACCTGAAATGTAGCAAGGTTCTCAATCTTGTTTATTTTGCTCTCACTGACTCATTGCATGTACATCCTAAATTATTTTCCTTGCACTTGAACTCACCATTACATTACCTAAGTGAACTGTTATGTTAAAAAAAATCATACTGAAATTTACTTTCCCTGTTTGTGGTATTATTTTTAATAGTTCTTAGTAGTTTTATTTTTGCACATTACTGAGAGGCTTGATATGATCAAATATGTTAAACAATGTTTCAGAGGGTCCTTTAATGACTCAGTGCAGAGCTAGTATCCTTGAGTGACAACTTTGCTAAATGTGTTAACAATCAATTTGTTATTTAATCTGGAGAGTTTTTAGGTAGAGTAACTTAGGACTACAGTTAACTTCAATCAAAGGCATACTGTAAAGTGTCAAATGACTATCTGGATAAATATTCCCCATACGAATGTAGTGTCTAGTGGAGGGATCTTTTTACGCATGTTGGATGGCCCCTGTCCTGTTCCATTAGCATATGTCATGGAGGAAAAGCTGCTGTTGTATGCCTATGTACACACCCTAATTTCTCTCATAATCTCTGTGTGAAATGTATGATGGGTGCTGCAGATTTGAAAACTACCTAGTACAGTGGGTTACTAAATTACCAGCAGTGTTTTGGGAGACTATTGTCTACCTTCTAAAAATCCCCATTTATGTTCCCTCAGTATAACGGTTCCTCTTTCATGATGGCTATACCAGCTGGCAGCATTGTGGCAATGAGCTCCTTTTTCAATTTGTGAGGCGAACTTTTTGCAGACCTCAATTTTTTTTTCTTCTAGTATCACTTTGTAGTACTACCTTTAAATATTTAAAACTATTAGATGCTCCGAAGTTTAACACAAATTTTTGGATCTGGTACTGCTGTACATCTTTCTGCTAGGGGACATTATCTTCGACTTATCCACAGTTGAAGGGAATGTCATTCACTACACAGTGTAAATGCTGCCAAATGTACATCTACTTAATTTCCTTGCAGTCATACTTTTCTGTATGCAATGCCATAATTAGTCAACAATGTTAGTGATGCTGACTGAAATGGACCGATTTTTATTCAAATAGGCTTGCATTTACAAGCAGAATCTTTCAAATCCCTCTCAAGGTCTTTGCGATTCAGATTTTCAGCGTTTTCCTTCTGTCATAGTTCAGTCCAATCTGGTGCTCTGTTTCTAATGACTCCATGATCAGTATGATGCTTAAGTCTATTTCTTCAAGACAATCACAAATTTGGGAGGCTACTTTGTCTTTGTTGTTCATTCTCACTTTGATAGAATGTCAAATACTTTCCATTTGTGAAGGAAGACAGTGTACACACACACACACACACACACACACACACACACACACACACAACTTGATTTGCAGTGGTTTTGGGGATACTTACATTCGGCTGTGACTGGTCTGCCACTGTAAGCATTATTATGATTGACACTGATCTGTAGTGTAGCCCAAGGTCTAGAATCAGGACAAAGGCCAGGTCCGTTGAGAGTAGAATTCAAGATAAGTCTTAATTGAAATTCTCACTGGAACTTCTATTTCTCCACTGATCTATGATAGCATAGGTACTATAGTGGTCTTGTGAGGGTGCCAAGTTGTGCTGCAGATTAAACCTGTTACGTTGTATTCTTCGCTACAAAGTAATGTCTCCATATTTTTGTCCTGTTCTCAATACCTGTTGAGATATTGCTCAGTCAACTTAGCACATTGCTCTCACTAATTGCAACCCTTCAACGCTCGAGAGCTTCAAAGTGCAGCATGTAACATGGTGCTGTCTCGGTATGTGAGAAATGGCAGTTTCATAGTTTCTTACTGCAGAAGATGTCCACACATGGAGCGCACACTCCTTCAGCATGACTGCCAGGCCACAAGAGTGCTGTGACATCTGCAAGAATCAGATGCCTTGGTTGTTCACTGTCATTGACCATTCTCCATACACCCATGAGTTGGCACCATCTGATTTTCATTGGTTTCCAGAATTTGAAGAAAACCTTTTAGAATTTTATTTTGATAGCGATGAAATGGTGCAAGCAGAGGTGAGGTTGTGGCTCTGTAAACAGTCAAGTTTTGTGCGGTGACTGTATCAACAAACTGGTCTCTCGTTGGGAGAAATGTGCTCATCACCAGGGTGATTATGTTGAGAAATAAATAAGTAGACATGCAAAATAAAGATGTAGAATGTTAATGTTTTATTTAAAAAGCTTTGACCGAGCGAGGTGACGCAGTGGTTAGCATATTGGGCTCTCATTCGGAGGGTGGCAGTTCAAGCCCACATCCGAGCATTCTGATTTAGGTTTTCTGTGATTTCCTTAAATTATTTAGGTTTTCTGTAATTTCCTTCAGATAAATGTCTGGATGGTTCCTGTGAAAGGGCACAGCTGACTTCCTTCCCCATCCTTCCCTAATTTGATGGGGCCAATGTCCTCTCTGTTTGGTCCCCTCACCCAAATGAACCAACCTACCTCTCTTCCTGGTGCTCCAAACCTCCCTTCCTTATCATATTAACTACATTAAAAAGCTTTGAGTCTTCACATAAGTTTGGAGGCATTACTTTTCAGGATGCCCTCGTGCTTACATCACTCAGAAGGAAGCAAAGTGCAGTCAGCATCTAGGGTTGCCACAAGTTCTGGAAATCTAGGATTATCAGGGAATTTAAAACAGATCAAGGATATGTCAATTTGAAAAAGCCATTGGAAAAATCTGTTTTGTCTCAGTAGATGAAATTGTTTATTGTGATAGCATGCATCGTCACTGGCTGGCACTGCTTCCCTACTCCATCATTCTTACTGTTTCTCCCCTTCCTACAACTTCAGTCAGTACTGCCACAACTTTGTGCCATTAGGCTAGCAGCTGATGATGAGAGACAGGGAGACTTGAGAAATGGCTTGTTTGAATCTGATTGTCAGAGATTGTTGACGCAGTGGCTGGATACGGTGGCCATGTGCGCACGAGTTGTCTGAGTGATTGTATGAGTGTTTTTGTGCTCTCGTTTTCTGACAAAGGCTGTGACCGAAAATTTAGTTGTGAGAGTGTGATTGTTTTTTCTACTTGCATATCTGTGGCTCAGCAGTTATCTTCACGGTGAGTTCCTACCTATCCTTGCTAGTACTGTTTCTCAGAGCATTTGCACAAGTTACCTGTTACATGGGTCACTGCTGTCGCATTTCATCAATGTGGTGTCTGTGATCCATGAATAGCTGGCCACAAGAGTGAACTTGCACAACAGGCCAAAACTGCAGGCGATTTCTGCAGGTACCTCTAATTGACTGGGCCTGCCAATCTGAAGCTCACGTTTCCCATTAATGTGCGAGCCCTGCCCGTCAGATCTAGTCTCACAAATCTGTCTGTAGGCCGGGTCTGTTTGTGTGTGGCTCAGTGTGGAGGATTTTTGTGGTTTATCCATGGACTCAGGACTGCGGTGCTCCTTGGCAGGCCAGAGGCCACTGGCAGTAGATTTCAGGCATTGAGACTGTCTCACCACAAGTACATTGTACAGTGTGGTGTTTTATAGACATTTTACTTATTCTAGTACATTTTTGCACTTTGAAAGTAGTTTATATATTAGAAAGTATGGATGATAATAAGAAAGCTGTGGCAGTTGCTGGTGGTTTGTATGCTTTCTCAAAAGAAAAATCACAGAAGAGATCTAAAGTAATAGGCATAACTCAGTGGTAAAACTGACAATAACGAACATAGTAGAACCAACATTTTATTTGTGGTCACCTATAGTGTTGGTTTACACAAATCTTCCCCACCTTATACACTTCTTTAAAGAGGCCTGCATTTTTCTGAGGTTATTTCTGAAATCAGTGAAGGTATTTTGATCTGTCATTGGACTCTCAGGAAATGTGTATTTTTGTCACCACATGTTTAGTTTTATTGAAATAAAACGGTGGTTTTAATGACACATGCACCATATGGTTTGCTTTCACCATCTACAAACAGTTCATTACAAAAGATGTTGATGTTAGTACTTCAGATTTTTGCTCACACAGGGGAGAAATAAAGAAGTCCTTACTTTATCAACTTACGTCTTTACTTACCATCGACATCTTAAAATTTGTCAGGGAAAAATGCTAAAACTTCTCTGGAACCAAGGGGAATGTCAACGAATTTCACATGGGGGAAACTTGCGGCAAACCTGGCATCGTTATTTTTGCATTTCGTGATGTTTTGTAGTTTCCACATTTAACTGTGCAATAGTTTGATCCTTCAGGGTTCTGTGTACTGTTCGCACTCTTTCTGTGAAGTTCTCAACGTAACAGAAATTAGAGGCTTATTCTTCCTTATTAATGCAGAAAGATTATACACCTCTTCTTTGTTTGTTGTAGTTACATTATTCATTTTGCTGACTTTCAGGTGACAGTCCAGTATTACACTCTAGTCCTGAACTTAAGCTCCCTCGAAATATGATGCCATGTGACATCAAAGAACAAAGGTTCAGAAACTTCGTGATGTTTGTAGTTTGATGCAGCTCTCAATGCTAATCTGTCCTGCACAGGCCTCTCACCTTTAAATGTTTACTGAACCATGCATCAACTTGAACCTGCTAACCAAAATCAAACCTCACTTAACAGTTCTGTTTTACCCACACTTGCCTCCTTTAACAAATTAGTTATTTCTGAATGCCTCGGGATGTTCCTGTCAACCTCTTAACAAGTCACTCGACACCCCAGATCTCTGCATCTCCATTCTTCCACATTTTAAAAGCTTATGTTTTCTTGTCTGTATTATTTATCATCTAAGTTTAAATTCCCTGTGAGGCTACATTAAAGGCTACTTTGAAACCTTCTGACACCTAAATTTAATGTAATTGAATAGATAAAAAAATCTGCTCGCCAAGCAGCAGCAGCAGCAGCAGGAGTATACATGTATAAAGGTATTGAAATCTGCAAGCTTTTGGAGCCTGTGACTCTTCCTCCTGGCAGAAACGTTTGAACAGAAAGTAAAGGACCAGTGAGGGGTGGGAAATGGGGAGAGTTCAGAAAAGTCACCCGGAATCCCAGGTCGGGGGACGAAAAGTATTCGGAAGGCACGTGTGGTGAAACAGGCACAGAGTTTGCAACTCATGTTGTAGAGCATACTCTGCAACAGGATATTGTGTGTTGCCACTGTACACCCTCTGTCTGTGCCCTTACACTCCCACCAAGTTATCAGTTAGCATGAATGATCAGAGCCAAAGGATTTACACCGTAAACACACAATATCCAATTGCAGAGAATACTCGGAAACATGGCAGATGTGACCTCAGTGCCTGTTTCACCACACGTGTCTTCTGGATTTTTCCCTCAGGCAAGAGATTCTCAGAACTCCACAGTGGAGGCTAGCATTACATGTCCTTGGTTCTTGTCTCTCGCTGGCCTTCATTTACATAAATTTGATCTCAGCATTTCTGCCCAGTAAATATTTCTTTCTTCACTCCTGGTTAGTTTTCTATATCATTTGTTTTCTGATCTGCCTCTTCCCTTCCTCCCCCACCTCTACCACATACTACAGTGCACATTGCTTTCCACTCTTAACTTGTGCACTATGTTTTGTTAGTATTCTGTCTTGTTTATTAACCTACCTTCAACCTTTAAGCTCTCGGGTTTTCCAGTCTTGTCCAGTGCAGGCTCCAACAGTCAGTCTTCCCTTCTCATCCTGTCTTGATAAGTCTCCCCAGATCTGGTGTTACGCGTAATTTTCCTGGACTTTTCCTGTTATCTTAACTTCACCAGTCCTTTATCTGGAAGCCCCTCTTCATTTCCCTATGACCTTCTGCCAGGAAGAGGAGTCACTGGCTTAGAAAGCTAGCAAATTTCCATATATTTATATGTTTGTTCTTTCATGTCTTGCTCGGTAATTTTATCTGTACAGTTACATTAGATTTTCAAAAATTGATTATTTTCATCAACTCGTAATTTTGTATCTCATGTTAGTATATTTATCTTTTTGACAATAGCTTTTCTTGCCATTGCCAGCATTATTTTATCAATTTTATTTCCGCCAACATAAGATATTTTGCTGTCCAAGTAATAAAGCTCAGGGCCTACCTATTTCCTTCATTCTCTAATTTCATATTCAGATTCCTTCAGCATTGCCTATTTCGCACTTCAATGCCTTACCTTCATTTAATTTCTGTTGATGTTCAGATTATAATCTCTTTTTCAAGACACTATCTATTCACTTCATCTGATCTCCAATTTGCTTTGTCTTATCTGCCAGAATTATGCTGTCATTATCAAACATTAGTTGCAATTTTATTCTTCATGCACTTTTATAAATTTTCTAAATATCCCTTTGGTTTCCTTTACTGCTTGCTGTAAGTACATATTTAATAAGATGAGGGGTAGAAGCTATGATCATAGATATCATCTTTAGCTAATTTTGGCTTATTTTCTAAGAAACGTGTTGCTACATTTCTCCAGAACCGAAATTGAGCTTCTTAAGAGAACTCATGTTAGTATTTTGCCCAGAACCGAAATTGAGCTTCTTAAGATAACTCATATTAGTATTTTGTGACCAAGGCTTTGTAAACTAATGGAAATACTTTGCTTAAAATAAATTTGTGATGTTTCTGAGAGTAGAATGATAGGGCCATGCGTCAATCACAGCTGTTTCTTGGGTTCCATGTGCTTGCTCTTGGGTGTTCTGCAGACACAGCAAGTGCCCTGCTGAGCATTAGATTCCAAGGAGTGACAGGTTTTCAGGAGCATATGGCATGTTGTGTGAAAGGTGACAATTCCGCTCCGCCCCGCTGCCATCTGTCCATCAGAAAATTATTTTGATCAAAGTCAGGTACTATGGCATCACTTGCATTCAGGATGGGTGTGCCTATGTAGGTTACAAATTCTGATGAGTTTTAGGGGTCCCTGCCTGAGTCAGTAAAAACTGAACTCTTACAGGCTCACTTCATTGTCTGTCTCTTTTCTCCCTGTCCAACTTTTAAGAGGTTCCCCCATTTCTTTCCCCCGGATTGGGTAGAAGTATAAAGCTGAAATTAGACTGACTGACAAGACCCCTACTTCTCAGCAAAGACCGAGTGGGGTGGCACTGTGGTTAGCACACTGGACTTGCATTCTGGAGGGCAATGGTTCAAACCCATATTGAACCACCCTGATTTAGGTTTTCCATAAATTGTTTAAGGCAAATGTCGGTATGGTTCCTTCGAAAGGGTATGGCCAATTTCCTTCCTCATCCTTCCCTAATCACAGCTTGTGCTCCTTCTATGATGACCTCATTGTCGATGGGACATTAAACGCTTATCTCGTCCTCTTCTCAGCAAAATGTAGACATATGAAGCTGAAAATTGTCGCATACTAAGGTGTAAGCTTGTAAGATAATGCTATCAAAATATACAAAAACTGTAGAGGGGAGAAAAGAAAACAGGGGGAAGGCACTATTGATGTCATCTGCATTGGAGCATTCGTGGGATCAGTGGGGACGAATGAAAATATTTACCAGGCTGTGATTCAGACTCTGGATCTCCTGCTTACTAGGCAGTTGCATTAAGCACTAAGCCACTTGGACACACCACCTATCCAGGGTCCCTATCCATGTCTTCGCCCTCCATGTTCAATACTTTGAGATTCGCGCAGGAGACCAGACATAATTGTGCATCTGGCCTGAAGAAGTTGGATTCAGTTCCCATTGAGGGGAATCAATTATGTACATGTGTGGTGTCTGTACTTTCCGATACGTCATTTTATTATTTATTTCTCGTTCAGCTACAGGCAAAGCGTGATACACTTACAAACATCAACATAAAAATTTAAATTAACATTAACAATGATTTACAATAAAATTTTCAGGGTTTACAGCCACAAAAGTGCTTGGTCACTTATCACATGTATGTCCATCAGATTTCCTCCCTTAAGTCCGTGTACGTTGCACTCAACTATATGCTGCATGGTTTGACTCTCTCCGCACTCACAATTGGGGTCCTGGGAGAAACCCCACTTTTTCAGCAAATATCCGCACCGACCAACACCTGTCCGCAGACGATTTAGGGTTACCCACACTCTACGTTGGAGTTGGAAGCCTGGAACTCGTTGAGATGGGTCCTCAATAAGGAAACTGTTATTCACTTTGCTTTCCTGCCATTGCTGTTTCCACAGGTTATCGATATCAATCTGTTGTTTGAGTTCTTTCCAGAAGGGATTTCTTGACATCAATCTGTCAGGGGGAGGAGGTAGGTCCCTGAACTTTTCTTTGTACCTCTGGATTGCTCTTTCACGTCTAATCGAGGGTGGTTCGATATTGGCAAGGACGGGCAGCCAAGGTTTCGGGGTGGGTCTTACTGTTCCTGTTATGAGCCTCATTGTCTCGTTAAGTTGCACATCAATATATCTGACATGCCTACTGCGGGCCCAGACGGGTGCGCAATATTCCGCTACACTATACAGAAGTGCCAGTGCTGATGTGCGTAGAGTTTCAGTGGAACATCCCCAGGTTGTTCCTGCCAGTTTCATTATGATGTTGTTTCTTATTTTCATTTTTTGGGCGACTTCGTACAGGTGGCTCTTGTATGTGAGAGTGCGATCTAGCTTAACACCCAGATATTTTGGCGTTCTATCGTTTTTCAACAATTTACCTTTTATTTGCACTTTTAGCTCACGATTTGCATCTTTGTTACACAAGTGCATTATTGATGCCACGGATTTAGTCGGATTTACTTTGAGGTGCCAGTTGTCATAATATTGTTGTAGTCGTTCCAGATCCTTGTTTAAAATTTCTTCCAGTTCTTCGAAAGTGTTGGCGTGAGCCGCGATAGCGATGTCATCTGCATACATAAGAGAATGAGATTCCAGGTTTGGGATGTCCGCTATGTATAAATTGAAAAGGCATGGAGCCAGCACAGACCCTTGGGGGAGACCATTTTGTAGTGTCCTGTAGCTGCTTGTTTTCCCATTCAGAGATACCTTGAATCTCCTGTTTATCAACATATTTCTGACTAGATCTATGATCTTCTTGCATTTCACGACTTTTGACAGTTTATACAGTATCCCTTTTGTCCATACGGTGTCGTATGCTGAGGTGAGATCTAATAATACCATGCCCGTTTTCTTTTTGTTTTGGTAACCTCTTTCAATGAAAGTGGTTAGAGCGAGAACTTGGTCGCAACAATCTCTTCCTTTTCGAAAACCGCCTTGCTCTAGATTTTACTTTCTATTCTGCCTAGGATGACTCGTTCAAACAGCTTGTAAGTGGTGCACAATAAAGATATCGGTCTATAATCTTTAGCATTCTCTCCTGTTTTCCCTGGTTTCTGGATGGCTATGACTTGTGCGTTTTTCCATTGCTTTGGTAACCGGCTGGTATCTATGATATTAGAGAAAAGAGAAGACAGCCATGCTCTTCCCTTTGGCCCGAGGTTCTTCAAGAATTCTGGAAGAAGGCCGTCACAGCCAGCTGCTTTACCAGGTGACATTTTCTTTAGTGCTATATTTATCTCTTCTTGTGTTACCCAGTTCGCTAAACCTGCTTCCTCCTCGCTTGCATCTAGCTCTTCGTTCATCAGTTGGTGCAGTTCTTTTTTCTTCGAGGCGGAGGCATGGATTCTGGATGTTTGTAGTATAGAAGAGCATATATTGTTAGGGGTCATTTTATTATTGATGTTCCGTCCCTTGAATTGTGCTCCGCCAAGTTTCCTCAGTAGACTCCAGCTCTTCTGTGAGGAGTGCGTAAAGTCCATTTGTTCCATCCGCTTTTGCCATCTCTGTTTGCGTTCCTCGTCCATAGCTCTTATGAGCTGTTCTCCTAGTTCTGGATTCTCTGTTTTGTTATATTCATCGAGTAGTTGTTCGCACTCCTTTGTCCAGCATGGGATGTATTCTTTCCGCGCTCCTCTTGGTATTGAGTTATGTGCCGCTTTAATAATTAACTTCGTAAATCTGTCGTAATTTTCTGGAATTGGGGGAATTCTGTTTACATTATTTTCAATGGTATCTTTAAACTTAACCCAGTTGGCCTTCCTGAGGTTCCAGCGGGCTATAGGGGGGCTCTTTATTACTGGTATTTGGATCCCAAGGTCTATAATAACTGGTCTGTGTTGGCTCCGAGGAATACGGCTCAGTACAGTTCTCTTGGACGGAAGTGCTATTCCAGTTTCTCCAGATGAGACAAAACAAAGATCGGGCGTTGATGTTGTGCCCCACGCTCCTGAGCAGAAGGTGGGGGTATCTTTTGCATCGTATATTAATGTATAATTATTTATATCTGCCCAGTCTGCCAGCATGAGTCCTTCTTTGTCGCAAGACTGATAGCCCCATCTGGGGTGGTGGGAGTTAAAATCGCCAATTATGACTGCAGGGTGTTGTGGGTTAGGTAAAACAGGTTGTTCCCATTTTTCTGAAGGTGGCTTGTACACGTTATACACAGTCATATCGTTTAGTTTGATTCCTACGGCAAATTCGTGGTGCATAGTTTCCTCAATATTATCAACCAGTTCTTTCTTGATCAGTGTTGCAATACCGTGTTTATTATGGGCTTTATAGCCCACAATTTCATAGCCTGGTATTAGAAGTCTCGAGATATTTTCTTCTGATAGATGTGTTTCCTGCAAGGTCAGCACATCAATTTTTCTTCTGTTAGTAGCTTTGTGAGGATGTCTCCTTTTGTCCTCGTGTATCCTTCTATGTTAACTTGGCATATACGTATTCGTCCACGCACTTGGCTCCGGGGGGGAAACTGAGGCATTTGTCTCGCTCTCTTGCGTAACTTCGCCTGTGAGGGCCGGGAGGTATTACTACGTCCGGCCGCCGTTTGGTGGTGACATTTGCTTCTCGTGTCGCAGCTCGTTCTGAGCATTTCGATTTTCTTCTCGCAATGCGATCGTTGTGCGGCACGATACTGGGGGGGTAGGCCACGTCGATGCTGTCACCATCTACCCCGATACGTCATAAATAAGTGCTAGTGTTGATAACAGGCAAAAATTGTCGAATTTCCTGTTTCCTGGGCTGCAAGGGATAATAATAGTAATGTTCCCAAAGTTGATGATTAATTTTCTTGTTGGCTATTATTTAGCTAACTGTAGTTCGTGACTGTGACTGCGTGGGCTTGTTGGCCTTCTTTCCCATAGTCTGCAGTCTAGAATATTGCTTGTAATGGTGTTACTTAACACCTAAAATACTGTGAAATAAATTCGATGAGTTTTTTCAGAGGCATTTTCCATGTGTTCTTAGAAACCAACACAGTTAACTCTTCATGATAAATTTGGATAAGAAATTAGTTCATGGAGAAGAAATAGAGTTTTTCCGATGACACCATAATTCTGTCAGTGACAGGAAAGGACTTGAAAGAGCAGTTGAGAAGGGTAGACTGTGTCTTGAACGGAGGATATAAGATGAACATCAGTAAAAGTAAAACGAGGGTAATGTAGTCAGATTAAATTAGATGATGCTAAGGAAATTGGATTAGGAAGTGAGATGTTAAAAGTAGTAGCTGGATTTTGTTATTTAGGCAGCAGAAAACTGATGGCCAAAGGCATAGCCCATATCAATTCAGGCAGGCTAGGAAAAAATCTTATCATAGTCTCGGATGTTATATTGAATTTAGCATATGTTAAAATGAAGGACTGAGTAAGGAACATGTAGTTTCTTGTTTTCTCCAAAAAAATTCTGCTCAGAGATACAGACCTCCAAAGATAACACTGTGCTTACCATTTTGAAGATGCAAATTTTGGAAAAAAATTTAAAATGCTGTATCTCGGGAACAGTTCTAGATATTTTGTTTGTTTATTTTAAACATAGGCCTAATTGCTTTGTAATTACAAAGAAATCCTCCTTTGGACTTTTCTGTCAAAGTTCTTTTACTATAAAGTTCTGAACTTTCTTTATAATTTATGGAAACAATACTTTTTTAAAAATGCCAGTCCATAATTTTTTCCCCTTTTGATTAGTACCATATAGTTCTACATTCCCTGAAATGGAGAGCTTCCACTTTTAGGTTGAACAGGTTTTATAAACAACTGAAATTTTTCCCATACATCAAACCTGTTTTGTTACTTTATCATATAACAAGCTCATAAAAATCAAAACCTAGCCTTATTTAACATATCTTGGTTTTGAAAGGAGTGTAAGAGACTCACTTTTCAATCATTTTAAATGGTTCCAAAATGTATGTGAGTGGTCCAAAGACTTCAATGTTTCAGTTTATACAACTTCTGTGCACTCTGTTTTGTATGGAAATTAGCCAGTAAATGAACTAAAAACGTGTTCCATAGCTTCAGTATCTTCCTTTTATATAGAGTGATGCCTTCCTGTTGAATCAATAGGAACTGGAGCACTTACAATCTTCAAAACATTGTGAACAGAAAATGAGCACTGTCCTTCAGCTGGAAACCTATATCCAGCAGGAAACCTAAACCTGTATCCAGCAGCTGGTCCATGTGGTACCATAAAGTTACTACAGTTTCGTTTAACTCATAACTGGTATCTATAATCTCTGCAATCCACCAGTCAGTCATACATTCATGCCACAAACATCTCCCTTCTTAGAATGAGAATTTCACTCTGCAGCGGAGTGTGCGCTGATATGAAACTTCCTGGCAGATTAAAACTGTGTGCCCGACCGAGACTCGAACTCGGGACCTTTGCCTTTCGCGGGCAAGTGCTCTACCATCTGAGCTACCGAAGCACGACTCACGCCCGGTACTCAGAGCTTTACTTCTGCCAGTACCTCGTCTCCTACCTTCCAAACTTTACAGAAGCTCTCCTGCGAACCTTGCAGAACTAGCACTCCTGAAAGAAAGGATATTGCGGAGACATGGCTTAGCCACAGCCTGGGGGATGTTTCCAGAATGAGAATTCACTCTGCAGCGGAGTGTGCGCTGATATGAAACTTCCTGGCAGATTAAAACTGTGTTCCCGACCGAGACTCGAACTCGGGACCTTTGCCTTTCGCGGGCAAGTGCTCTACCATCTGAGCTACCGAAGCACGACTCACGCCCGGTACTCACAGCTTTACTTCTGCCAGTACCTCGTCTCCTACCTTCCAAACTTTACAGAAGCTCTCATTCTGGAAACATCCCCCAGGCTGTGGCTAAGCCATGTCTCCGCAATATCCTTTCTTTCAGGAGTGCTGGTTCTGCAAGGTTCGCAGGAGAGCTTCTGTAAAGTTTGGAAGGTAGGAGACGAGGTACTGGCAGAAGTAAAGCTGTGAGTACCGGGCGTGAGTCGTGCTTCGGTAGCTCAGATGGTAGAGCACTTGCCCGCGAAAGGCAAAGGTCCTGAGTTCGAGTCTCGGTCGGGCGCACAGTTTTAATCTGCCAGGAAGTTTCATATCAGCGCACACTCCGCTGCAGAGTGAAAGTCTCACTCTGGAAACATCCCCCAGGCTGTGGTTAAGCCATGTCTCCGCAGTATCCTTTCTTTCAGGAGTGCTAGTTCTGCAAGGTTCGCAGGAGAGCTTCAGTAAAGTTTGGAAGGTAGGAGACGAGGTACTGGCAGAAGTAAAGCTGTGAGTACCGGGCGTGAGTCGTGCTTCGGTAGCTCAGATGGTAGAGCACTTGCCCGCGAAAGGCAAAGGTCCCGAGTTCGAGTCTCGGTCGGGCACACAGTTTTAATCTGCCAGGAAGTTTCATCGCCCTTCTTAGGTTGTGAATCTGAATATTATCCTACTGTTTGAGGTGTTGGCCAAACGAACGAAATTTCTTTGTTGCTCTTTAAAGTGCGTACAATGTGAGTTATCCCATTATTCTGAGTCGAAAAATGTGTCTTCAGAATTCCTTTCACAATAGTAGTTTGTGTGGACCATTGTTGTTTTTTTTTTCCCCCCCCTCTGCTCACAGAATTCTTCGATTTCCTCTTCGGATAAAAGAATGAGGGCTGTGGATGTGTAAAATTTCAAGACTCTCGTAAAATCCTCAGCGTTCTGAATTGCAGCTGTATTGGTCTAGAAAGATTGTTTTGTAGCATGGTGCTTCAGCAGGCCTCCTACACCATCACAAGGCCCCTTCCCATGACCAGTAGCACTGTATACACAGTCAGTTGGCACAGGTGGTGTACTCAATTCAAACAGATGGTAATGATTTTAAAAATGACTAGGAGCAATAATGATAATCTTCTATGCCCCTGTTTGCAGTTGAAGAATTTTGCGCATTGCTAGTAAAGCATGTGCTGAGTCATGTCCTGTTTCATCACTTATAACTGCAACACTTGTGGTCTTGTTTTGAAAATGTCACTCCTGTAAAAACTGAAACGTGGTCATTATTCAATGATACCCTTGTACTTCTTGTGGGAGAATTACAGATCAGTTCTCAGCAAAATCAGTGATGCACTAAACATAGTTCTTCAGCCTGTACACACTCTTTCAGTTCTGCAATGTGTTGTTGCAATTTTTTCAGATGCTGGTGTGTTACTGCTTTCACTGTCCATTTACCAAGTCCATCAATGAAACTGTCAAAGGCAACAGTTTTCTTAATTAATTTTCCTCCTGTGTTGCTTATGTAATTTCTTCATAATTATCTGCTATGTCTTCCAGGCCAAGTGATTGTAAAGACAGTTCTCCCTCTCCAGGGCAGTCACCACATTCTTGAAGCAAACCAGTCTCTTGTTTTGTCACAGCATCCTTGAAACAAACCAGTCTCTTGCTTTGTCACAGACTACTAATGACTTCACACGCCCAACCAAGTTGTCATATGTCACATGGTGCAGTAAGTTCTTCAAAGTTACCACACAAAGTTCAAAATTCGTGCAGTACACACGTAAACAGACATTCCTAGGTGGGTGTGGAGCTACCCACTTAGGTCGTAGTGCATGAAATTTTGATTTTCCAATATGTGAAGTTGTATAGTTGCTCTTACACATTGCAAAAGTTTCTTTAATACTGCGAATCATGTACCTTTTCACTTTCACAACTTTTTGACCTTCACCTGTTACAGTTATAGTATCTCTTTTTGTTGGCACTCTGGTGAGAACAGTTCCATTTATCTTCCAGATGAAATGACTGCACTATCTGAACTTGTTGCTTCTACAGGATAACCATAATAGGGATCTGGTCTTCCAAAGACTCCTTTACAGACCTCACATTATTTGATTTGTCTACCATGTACTTTGATACTGATGGAACGTGGTTCAAAACTGTTTTCTTCAAAAACACCTCTGGAATGATAGTTAAAACTTGCAGCTTTTCACTATAGGATGCACAATATTCAACAGCTGAATTGCTGTTCATGAAAAAATTCCTGGTAAGAGGTGCAAGAGTGCTTTGGTTCGTTTTCTTCTGAAGATGGAATTTCTACTTCGAAGAGTGTGGTCAGTTTCACTGTAGTGTATTCATCTATAGCTTTAGTAATTTCTCTGCACTTTCTTGATTCATAGAGTTAAGACTCGACTTCACTGACCACGGTTTCTTAACAGGACTAACACCTACCTCTGTAGTTGACTGATTCAGGGTATTTAATTCTTCCTCTGTTGATGTAAAATCTGCATCATCTGCACCATGAGAGGCTTCACCTTGTTCAGATACTATCATTGTTATGTCAAAACATTTAGAACACAAAGTAGTTATGGGAAACATCTTTACTTTGAAACAGTCTTCAAATGAGAACACTAATTCCCAACCTGAACGAAGGGTTTCTTAATCACTCTTTTATGGCTATGCAAATAGTCAGCACACTTCATTCTCCTGTGGCCCCAGTCAGAAGAAATTTCAAACAGTCCTTTTCACAAAACACAGTGCAACTGTGTCAACTGGAAAATTCCTCATGGAAACACAGAACTCACTGCAGTCTAAGATTTCTTAGAAGCCTCTTCAGTAAACAAGTTAGCACTGAAAAACTAAAATACAGAAGCCTACCCTGAACAACCAGGACAAAGAAACTGACAAGTGAAAAGAAATAACTGCAACAAAGACAATAGAAATAAAAATTATAACAAAGAAATTAGTAAGAAACTGCTTCAGTGAAGACATACATTACCCTTGAAAACTAAAAAAATGATTTTTTTAAAAATAAAACCTGTCCAACTTCGTTCGGTATACACACACACACACACACACACACACACACACACACACACACACACACACACACTGTAAATTATAAAAAAATTAACGAGGCGACAGTAAAAGAACTTTGACTGTTATGTCCAGACAGAGGATACCATTGTAATCATAAAGCAATTACCTTTCAAATAAAAAGTCTAACAAACTATCTAGAACTGTTAAAGATGCAACAACATTTTTAAAAAATTTCTGAAATTTGCATCTTCAATATGGTGTTTGCAGTGTTGTCTTTGGAGGCCTGTATCTGGGGGCAGGAATTTTTTGAAGAAAACAAAAAACATGTGTTTCTTACTTCTGAATGTTAACAAATGCTAAATTCAATAACATCTGAGACTATGAAGGTAGCCCCCCCCCCATCTGAAGTGATATGGTCTATGCCCAAAGTACAGAGTATATAACATGTAAAGTGACAATGACGAGGAAAAGGTTTCTGAAAAAGGGGAATTTGTTAGATTACGTCAGCCAGTCTTTCCTAAAAATATTTTGAGTATAGCCTCGTGTGGAACTGAAATGTGGATTATTAACTGTCCAGGCAAGAAGAAATAGCTTTTGAAATGCGGTGCTGCAGAAGAATGCTAAAGATTAGACAGGAAGATCAAGTAACTTGTGAAGTGGTCCTGAATAGAATTGGGGAGAAAAGAAATTTGTAATGCATCCTGACTAGGACAAGGACTCAGTGGATAGGCCACATTCTGAGACAAGGGACTACCAGTTTAATAATGGAAGGAAATGTGGTTGGGGGGGGAGGGGGGGCAAATATAGAGGGAGACAAAGAGATACAGTAAGCAGATTCAGAAGGATATAGGCTGCAGTAGTTATTTGGAGATGGAGGCTTGCACTGGGTAGGGTAACATGGAGAGCTGCATCAAACTAGTCGTTGAGCTGAAGGCAACAGCAGCATATTAAGTAGTGTAGATGATTAAATTTGTATGTGATAAGGGGAATGAAGGGTTCGAAATTTAGTAGAGCGCTGTCCTCTCTGGCAACAGCAAGGACTGCTATAATTTGGCTGGGTATTGAGTGAAACTGAAGTTGGATTCTATGCTGCTTTAATCCTCTGGTTTGTAAACCTTCAGAGTTAATGAGATCAGGTGCACTGCAATGTTCATGGCACAATTTCGTCTGCACATCATCATTATTGTTAGGCAAACCAGAAAGGGAATACTGAAATAAAACAGCTTGTCATTGCATTTGAGATGAAAATAAGTAAAGAAGCAGTCACATTATTAAAATAATTTCAGTATAAATCTTCAGACCAAATTTGAGTCTGCTATTCATTACCATCGCTGGAGAGAGAAACATGGAATGTTCTGATGAGTGTTTCTTGCAGACGTTGTTTGTGTAACTGTTGCACAGTGTCTTCATCCTGACATTTCTGTATTGTCCACATATGTGACAAATTCCATGTTAAGGAATATTTGCATATCTTTCTGAAGGTTTGTTAGTTCGCTCTTTGTTAGTACTATACAATAGGTTTTCTAGAAATAGGTATTGCCTATCATTATTATCTGGGTTGTTATGGCTTAAGATGGTTTGACTTAAATCTTGCTCTATCAAGATGTCAGTAGAATAATGCGAGCGGCCATCTCTTGGTTATTCCAGCTGTCACATATATTGCACATGTCTGATCCACAGCATCCAACCATCCATTGGTTCTGTTGGAGTGTAAACTTATTGATACTTTCCCACTGTCAACATATATTTCATTTGTATTGTGCATTGTAAAGTTGAGAATCACAGCTCTGGCTTTAGTTTAGTTTCAAAGTGCCATTGGTGGTAAACCGTTTATCCAGCCGAGTCAGAGCTGTTGTAGTCGTTCGATTATAATATTCCTATTTGTCCCTTTAGTGGGAGTTATTTGTTTTGACTGTCTTCAGGATTATTTAGCTTTAGGTATGACCCAGCAACTGTTTGCCACAGTACAGTACGAAATTTAGGGTATAAAATGTCTGCTTAACTAAGGGCGTATATTTTGAGACCATAATTAGCAGGCTTATTTGAATGTACTGAACAAAACTTCTAAAAATTTGCAGCATTTCATAAATTGTAACAAATTCACTGACATTACAGTGAGCAATACCGTTATTTACAAGTTTTTGATGAAATTCACAAAGAGGTGCCAGTTCATCTGTAGATTTTCATTCAAGTCTCATTTCTATTATTGTCAAACCTAAGTGCTGTAAAAAAGAAAACAATTATTTGTAACTGAAAGGTATTTTTAAGTTAGTCATACCAGTGCCATTATATGCCCTCAGTTCACTGCAGTTTGCACGATTACCTTTCTTTATGCCAATTAAAGAGCATGAATTTCTTGTCCTGTGGTGTCTTTACAATCTCGAATAGTTGCTATCACTACTTTTGCTTCCAAACCATCTGTTGGTGTGAACTGTGATTCTGATATCTTTTATGTTTTCAGTGATAAACGCATCTAAATGTGGAAGTGCAGTCCCTTTTGGTCAAAGTAAAATTCTGGTGATGTTTCATCGCTTATTTTTCCTGCATTTAGCAGCTGACTAATCCAGATAATTTCATTGTCTTTTTCAATATAAAATGTGTAATTACCTACAGTAACATCACATGCAGCCTTCTCCTGACTATCATCTCCCTCATTCAACTGTTCTGATTCACTGTTGTGGTCGTCAGCTTCAGTAATTTCCTCATCCATACCAAAATTGTCACTGGGTTCATCACATGTCAAATCTCTTTCCGAAATGTCCACAAGTATTCGTAGAATCTCTTCACGATTCCGTACAATATCACTTTCCGAATGTACTGATACAACAGCCATTTTGCAAATAAGAATAAGCATTGAAAAAATGTGTAACAAACCGTTAACAAACAAAACTTAACAAATACTTACACGATAAGGCATGTGGCGACAATCATGCCACTGCAGCTTAACTGAAGTTAATGATGGTGTTGCATATGAACAATGGCCAGGTCTGGTTTCAAACGTCACACAAACTCCACCTATGATGAAGATAGAGTACTAGTTTCCATGGAAGCTGACTACTAACACCAAACAAGGGCCACTCAGAAAAAATTTGCAGTGGATGTGCTGCGGGGCGCACCCACCGGAGGATTAACTCCATGCCAGAGAACATCAGTTGTATTCGCTACCAAAGGGTGGTATGCTAGTGTGTTGGCAACTTGAGAGCAGGTGTGTTCAGTGGGTGAGACATCTGAGAACTAGCTGACTAGGACAGCAGTCAACACCCTCTGTATCAAAGCAGGTCAGGGCAGCACTGGCAACACGCAGAGTTTTATTATCTTTTGAAAGATGACATTGTGGACACTTTGAAGGTAGAGCACAGCTACAGTGTAGCCCTCTTCAAATATATGAAAACAGATAGCATATTCCATCCTCCTCCTCCTCCCCCCCCCCCCCCCCCCCAAGTAAGATAAAAAATATTGACAAAGCTGATGATACAATTTTATTCCTTACCCTCAAGAAATCATTATTGTGCCCACATTGGACATTCTTTGCAACCGCTGCACTAAGTGGAAAGTCCCCTTGCAGTTGGAACATTGGTTGTTGGTGGCAATTCCTGAAATAGTCTCATTAGGCCTGTAACTAAATAATTTTGTACAAGACATTTTCAGTATGTTTCATATTGGCATATATAGGATACTTGAAAAATATTAAGTTACAAGATGATGATGTGTTGAACCAAATGCCATTTTCTTCGCCTACAAAATCGAGGCAAAGGTACGTACCAAAAACAAACTTCTGAAGATATCGGAAAACAGTGGTGTCCGCTGATAGTTAGGTTTAGAATGCCAGCCTCAAATTTCGATCAAAATCATTTGTCATTCTCATGTTCTGTTTCCCACAAATTTGAAAAAAATATAGTTTTGAGAAAAACACATTTAAAGTTTTGTAGTAAAGTGAAACATTCCTTTCTAATCAGCAGTTCCTGAATCATATAGCAGCCCTTCCAGATCTGAAAGGATGTTCCCCCTCCATCTTCTTCATGGCCGTGGTTGGTCAGCGGGCCTCATTGGCAGCTTCAGTCATCTGCTGCTCTGCTAGCTCAATGGACTTTCCTTCCGTTTTGTGCAGAAGTTGTAACTGGCTGCGTATTAGGCCATCATTGAAATTGCATGCTGCCGCATTGGCCTCGATGTAAATTCCCCCTGCCCCCCTCCCCCCCCCCCCTTTCTGTGAATGGTTTACACACACACTTTTGACATATTACCTTGCAGTTCAGTGACGGAGATTCTGGTGAACGTGGGATGAAGTAAAGATCGCAGAGAACTTCTTAGGCCAAAAAGTCTTTTTTTTTTTTTTTCTTTTTCTTTTTTTTTTTTTTTTTTTTTTTTCCCCAAACAGGTTAACCCCCTTAACACATCAGAAATGTAACAGCTGCTGTCCAAATTACAGGCTCTATGTTACCTTCAAAATATTGTCAACTTGACTTCAAGATCTGGATGCCTTTCAAGGAATAGTACAGCAGAGACCCACTAAGCCAAACCCCAGTAATCCGAATGTTCGGTTAATCCAAAAATGGAAAAATATAAGTCTAAGTAATGAAAACTGTGTGGTAAACTGCTGCACATACACACTATTTTTATTTACACAGTACAGTAAAAATGTATTAGAAAAATTTGCAAGAAAACATTAGGTTTAAACAATGCAAAACAATGAAAGCAAAGCTGTCAAACTAACTAAAATACAGTGGACATTTTATCCCTACATTTTAAATGGCAAAAACATTTTTTTTTTTTTTTTTTTTTTTGCGTGATGAAGACAGTCTGTTATGTGACGCATAGTTGCGCCATTGTCTCGTAAACATGAAATCAGCTAGTGTAGCAGTGGGCTGTTGCTCCAAATAATGTAGCGCGAGGTCAGGGGCTTCTGCTGCTTCACTGTGTGGCACCAGCTCTTCGTTGTCGCTTTCAGGCTCATTGTCACTTCTGTCACAGCAGTCCACTTCTTCGTGGTCGTGAGTCACAGCAGCAACTAAATCAGTGTCAGTAAGGGTCTCCACACATGCCCCATCTGCTGCCATCCATTCATCTATGCCCCCTTCACTAGCTTCTTCACATCCAGGAATTGTCTGTCTCGTTTGCAGTAGATTTTCCTCTTCATTTTCAACTAGGTTGTCCTGAGATTAAAGATATGTTCTCAGTTTTCTCCACGATTTTCTGAGTATTTTCTGAAATATTCTGCCATGCCTCAGCGGACCAATAATAAATATCCTTCACATAGGTCTTTATTTTGTCCACTAAAGGAATGCTATCATCTTGGAACAGCATTTGTAAAAATTGTTTTCTGTAAATCAGTTTTAATGTTTGCAGTACGCCCTGGTCAATCGGCTGTAGAAGTGGTGTAACATCAGTGGAAAAAACTTCGCCACAATTTCTCCATGACATAATTCCTCTGTGCTGGGGTCAGATGGCGCGTTATCAGTCAAAAGGATTGCACGGGGAGACAAATGATTTTCCTTAGAAAACTGTCGAACAGAGGGAACAAACTGACCGTGAAACCATTTGTTGAACAATGTACCATCCATCCATGCTTTTGTCTGGTTGCGATAATATACGGACAGGGATTTCATGTTGCAGTTTTTAAAAGCTCTGGGTCTAGCAGATTTGCCAGTCAGCATTAAAGGCAGCTTGTGGTTACCAGCAGCGTTGCTGCATGCTAATAAAGTTACACAATCTTTGCACATTTTAAAACCAGGAGCGTGGTCTTCTGCTTTTGATGCCAGGATTTTTGTTGGCAATGCCCTAAAATAAAGACCAGGCTCGTCAGCATTATAAGTTTCTTGGGTAGAATACTTTCCCTCTTATTATTTCAAACTTGCCCAAGTATTCCTTCGCTGAATGACGGTCAGAAGAAAGCTTCGCTCCAGTAATTGTTAGCTGACGGATTCCATGACATTTTTTGAATCTGTCCCACCAACCCGTACTCGCACTAAAAGACTAATCACCATTCATTAACCTGTTCAGGTAGACAGCCTCCTCCTGAACCAGTGCTCCACTCCAAGGAGCTCCCCTTTCTCTTTCCTGCGTAAATCAAAGGAAACGAGCTTCATCCACTTTATCGTACTAGGACAGTTTCAAAGTCTGCCGGATTTCAAGTGTTTCTCCCAAAGACATTGCATAGGACTGTTCAAGCTTCACTCACTTCTTCCTCTAATCACAAATGGTTGATTTACCAACACCCAGTTCCATTGCCAGTTTAGGTACATTCTCTCCATTGTCCATCCGCTTCAAAGCATTCAGTTTTTCTTTGAGAGTTAATGTTGTATGTTTCCATTTACTCATGACAAAAATACATACACCACTACACCTGAACGAATGCAGTACAACTGTTACGCGTGCCAGTGAATGATAACCAACGCAATAAAGTGCTTTGCGAGACAACTGTCAGTGCACTGACCTCAGACACTACGAAGGTCTCAACAATGCACGACAACAAGGCCAGGGAGTGAGAGTGAGCCTTTGTTGCCATGGTGTACCTACTTATCTGATTGGTAAACTTTATTCTAGAAACTCATCACCGTAATTGCGGCTAATCCGAACAAATCGGTAATCCGAATAGGGTCTGGTCCCAGTTAGTTCAGATTAATGGGACGCTACCGTATACTGTTGTTTTTGTTGTTGTTGTTGTGGAATATTTTCATTTCCCCTCCATTGCAGGTATTGAATAAACTCTCACTTCTAACTCCTTTAATTTTCTATTCTTGCTCCCAGTCATATCAAGAAAAAATTTCCCACATGCTCAGAACGAGTGGAGCAGTTGTGAGGAGTTATGAAAAAGAAATCAGGATATATAGAGAGAAATTTGTTTATTTTTGAAGTCTCTAGTTCATGCATTTTTATATTAATTCAGTGTTGAATTAATATCCTCAAGATGGCAGCCACTAGCAGCAGCACATTTTCCTAGACCATCTCTGAAGCTTTGAACAGCTCATTTACACTTATTGTGGCAGTATGACATTCACTTCAATAATCTGGCCCCTTAGCTCTGGCAGCATAACATTTAAACAACTTTTCTTTCAGACACCCCCAAAGGAAGAAATCCAAATGTTAAAATCTGGTGACTGTGCAGGCCACCCAACATCACCCCTCAAAGAGACCAGACGTCCCAGTAACATTTTTCTCAAAATATTAAATGAAATTGGGCTGTGTGAGCTGTAGCACCATCCTCTTAGAACCACAAGTTCCTTAATGGCAAACATAACTTCTGGAATTAAGTTGTGCCTTCTTTCTCAAAGAAGTATGGGGCTATCACGTCAGATTGTGATCAGGTGCACCACGACATTAAAGAAATGTAACAGTCTTTAGTGATGATTTGGGGGTTATTTAGAGGAAAGTGATAGTTGTTGCTACTGAAGAAAATTGCCTCCAAAGGGGCACTTTGCTCACAAAGATTTCAGAGGTTGGCTTAGTCCGTAGGGCTTCATTCTTGAACCTTTATTATTTTTGGGGGAAGGAAATTCAAATCGAAATGCAGGATCCTCCTCAAACAGCTGTCTGAAATACCCAACACAATAGCATGTGAGTAGAACATCTCTGCTATTGCTCAACTGCTGCTCCCACCAGCTGCGCATTTTCTGATGTTACAATGGATCTGTGTCAGCCATGTGTACATTTTCTTAGAGTGCTATCAGTTTCTTCCAACTGCTGAACCCAGGGCCAATTGTGACGAAGAAAAGACGCACTATGAAGGAATTATCAGAATAGGATGGAAATCATTAGATGTGACATACATGTGCAGACAAACAAATGATTATAATTTCAGAAAAAAATTGATGATACTGTATATTAAAGACAAAGATCTTCACAAATTGGGCAAGTCAGTAATGCGTTGGGCCTCCTCTGGCCCTTATCCAAGCAGTTATTCAGCTTGGCATAGATTGATAAGAGTTGTTAATGTCACCCTTAGGGATATTTTGCCAGTTCTGTCCAAAGGGTGCGTTACATTGTTTAAATTCCGAGCTGGTTGGAGAACCCTGCCCATAATGATTCAAACGTCCCCAGTTGGGGAGAGATCCAGCAACCTTGCTGGCCAAGGTAAGGTTTGACATGCACTAAGACGTGCTGTAGAAACTCTCACCATGTTTGTGTGTGCATTGTCTTGCTGAAGAGTAAGCCCATGATGGCTACCCATGAAATGCAACAAAACGGGGTCATAAAATATTGTCAGCGTATTGCAGTGTTGTAAGGATGCTATGAAATGAAATTGCACTCCGGACCACCACTCCTGTTTTTCAGGCCATATATGGTGGAAGACAGTCAAGTTGGTACCCCACCACTGTCCAGGGCAGCTCCAGACATGTCTCCAGTCTGGAATCTCATTGACTGAAGTAGACTTGTTATCAGTGATGAGTCCTTCAAATTGACCCCTATGATCAGTGAAGACATGTCTGGAGATGCCCCAAACAGTGGTGGGGAAGCAACTTGTCTTCCACCATATGGCCTGAAAAAACAGGAGTGGTGGTCTGGGGTATCATTTCTTTTCATAGCAGGACCCCTTTGGTCATCATCTTGGCACCCTTGCAGCACAGTGGTATGTCAGTGATATTGTACACCCTGCTTTGTTGCCCTCCATGGCAAGTCATCCTGGGCTTACATTTCAGCAATATGGTCACAACCTATTAACGAGAGTTTCTACTGCTTGTCTTTGTGCTTGCCAAACCGCAGCTTGGCAAACAAGATCGCCGGATCTCTTTCCAACTGTGAATTTTTAGAGCATAATGGCAGGGCTCTCCAACCATCTCAAGATTTTGATGACCCAACACACCTATTGGACAGAATCTGGCATCATCTCTTTGGAGTACATCCACCAACTGTCAATCAGTGCTAAGCTGAATAACTGCTCGTGTAAGGGTCTGGATGTGGACCATTACATTGTTGACTTACTCAATTTGTGAAGCCATTTCTCTTGAATAAATCATTAAATTTTTCTGGAACTGTAATCATTATTTGGACTGTACATATACTTCACATCTACTGATTCCTTCGTGGTGTGGTCTTTTAATTTAATTATTATTAGGAATGGTAGTGTTTCTCAGAATGTTGAACTGTTTCCAAAAAGCTCTTTGCATTGCAATCAAACCTTGCCCATTTCCAAAATGCGCATGCATGGCAATGTCCCAGTGTGCTCTGGTCCAAACCAAGTGGGCTACTGACATGGGTCAGTGACAGAAGAAAGGACCACGAGCAATGCCCCCCTTCCTGTCTGAGCAGATGTACCTTGAAACTGCTTAGTCATCTCTGCCCCACCCTGTATTTTGTTGGTTCCTTACCGTTTCCTATGGCAACTGATCAACTAACGATTTTTGCACTAGCACATTTTGAATAGCATGAAGCTTTTGGATATGTTAGTTACCTCTAACAGTAAGTTTGTCACTGTAACAGGTTTTTGCTATGACCTGTATTTAGGATGAACTGGATCCAGATTTTGCAGTGGTAAGTTTTCTCTTCATAATTATGGGACAGCTTGCTGAGTGAGAGGAAGAAAAGATAAGTTAACTTGTTGCTTATTAGCTTATTTGTTAGTTCCATGCTGCTTATAGGTAATTGTTCATGTATATCCATTTAATGACTATGCGGACTTACACACTGAAGCAGATAATTCAGTTTATTTTATTCCATTTAACTTTAGATCAATCAAAGAAAACTTGCTAAAATATGCATAACTTTTTAAAAAAGAAAATCTGATTAATAATTTTGTGGTGCTGGTTATAAAATGTAAGAATTTTTCATATTACAGATCATCGTGAAAGAAAGAGGAAGGTATCAGTTACAACGTTGTCCTCTGTATGCAAACAGTTTTTTTGTACTTAAGAATTCATTTTAGTTAATAAAAATTACCTCAGCCAGGTGATCTAAATTTTGTATGAAAAATATATGGTACTTTCAGTTACATTCATATACCACAATTATGTAAATGTAGAATACTGTCATTTAGAATAGTTTATGGTTTTCCATTTGTGGTCTTTTGAAAACCTGTCCTTTTTTAGGTACAGTTATAAACTACTTTGGACATGGTAAGGTATGGTGTACGCTGTTTAAATCCGTGCTTAATGATGCACAGTGCTGTAAGCACCTTTTCTGTATTTGTTCATTGGATTATGAGGTATGGTAAGAGAGTAATGGAATTTTTTGTTTTCCTCACAGAATCTTTTTTTATGCATCAACTTTTTTTAGAGTTCATGGTTTTGGTAAATATCAAAATACTGTGTTTAATATTCCACATTTTCTGAATTGTGAAATACGTTTTCAGTGCATTCCTCAGGGAATAGGTCTATGTCATCCAAATATGTACGTACACATCTGTATAAGTTGGGATTTCTATGTAGAAGTGAATATAGGTAATACAAAATAAATACCGAGCATGGATTTTGAGAACTAACCCCTTTGGTGGATGTTCGTCTATGAAAATATGAGGGTGGTCTGCAAAGTTCTTAGCCTGGTAGTAAAAATGACAACATATACTTTCAAAGTAGTTCTATTTTTCAACATAATTCCTCTAATTTCAATACATTTCATCCGTGGTATCCCAGTGCCGTTATCCCCTCTTTGTAGTATTCCTCCAGAAGTGCTGCAGAGTACCCATCCACAGCCTCAATGGCTTCTCGATTCAACAAAAAGCACTGACCATCATGGAATTTCTTGTTTTGAGAATAGATGGAAGTCTAAGAAAACAAATCTGGCAAACAGCGTGGGTGTTCCAGCACTTCATAGTGCATATCCCTCAATTTCCCCATTTCCAAGTCAACTTTGTGGGGAGGTGCATTGTCCTGATGGAAAATGATTTTGTTTTTCCTTCTTTAGCCTAGGTCTGTTTTCATGAACACTTGAGAGTAGTATCCACCAGTTATGATTTTATCTTTTGAAGATTGTCGGTCAACAAAATTCCTTTAATATCCCTAACCAGACGCCTTTATATTTTCTGCCGATAGCACTATCCTTGTCTTAAATGGAACTGGCTCCTGTCCCCTACACTGACTGCTGCTTGCATTCAGACATGTAGTGATGAGTCCATATTCCAATACTGTCACATATCAATACAAATAGTCAGTCCCATTCTTCTTAAAACACACCAAGCAATACTTAGAAAGTGTTGTGGGAATGCATTCGTGATCTGCAGTGAGCACATGAGGCACACTTGTTGCCCAAAGCTTTCTCTCATTCAATTCCTGGTGCAACATGTGATGAACACATTCCTTTGATATCCCCTGAGGAATAGCAGTTTGACACACCTTTATGTGTCAGATCTTCCAACATAACATCATGCAATTTGTTGATTTGTGGTTTGCATTGCACTTCTTGAATGTCCTTTGCATTGATCACCTTGGACGCTTTCTTGGCCACCCGTGGTGAAAATTGTAGGTGAATAACCACCGTACACGTGCAAGCTGTAAGCGCATTTCGGTCAGTGTTAAGCATGCTTTTATGAAGATTTTAATCACTTGTATGATAAGTGACTTTCTTATTCCTTTTTCCACCGCCACACACACAACTGCTCAAATGACTGCTTATAGGCAGCTGCTGCCTAGAATGACTTGCAATTTTATGTGGTATATGTGTACCAATATAAGGGGAAAATCACGTGCGCCCCTATGGCTCCGGCAGTTAGAATAGGCCCAAGATATTCCTGCCTGTTGTAAGATGCAAGTAAAAGGAGTCTCACTTTTCGGCCCTATGAGTTCAGGTCCCATTCTATGATTTGACCTGCCACTTTCAAAATTCTACAGAAGTATGGGCCATATGGAGGAGGGCACCTTACATGTTGCATGAGTTATCCATAGTGCCCTTAGGTTCGATCTCCCGAATCTCTTGTCATGGCTTTGCATCTCCACCTGCGATTCAACTGCTCAAGCGAGGACACTTTCCGGGGTATGTCATCTTCTTCCGTTGTCTCCTGTCCTCTTTCACCCCCATGACAATATTTGATTTCTGTGCGCCCAATATCCAGTACGGTAGCCAGTCCTTTGTAGTGGGGCCTTCATGAATCCATTTGGTAGTAGCCCCCCCGACAACACAGGGATCACACTGCTGATGCCTGAGCTGTAAACTCCCCATGTATGCCAAGGTGCATGTCTTCCTGGGCACTCATGCCAGTTGGCCTTTGCTGTGTCTGGATGGCACCTGTGTGGACAGCCCCTGATCAGAGTGGGTGGCAATGAAGCGGAGTAAGTCATCTCTTGTTCGTGACCGTACGTCACCAGCAGTCTCTAAGAAGGGCAAGATCGTATACTATGCTTACAGGTATGACCCTAAATCGTTTCGCTCCCTCGCTACACCTTGGGAGGAACATAGGGTTACAAAACAGAGAGAGCCATATTCGCTTCGGTTTTTAGTCTGTTGCAGAACTGATGTGGACTCCTTTCTACCTACGAAGCCACAATTTTTTATTGAACACCTTGAGGATAAGCTTGGAGCGTTGTCCAAGATGCAAAACGGCGAGTCTTGATTCAGACAGCATCCCCAGCCCAATCCCGAGTGTTACTCACCTGTGACAAGCTGGGTGTTTCTGTCATTTCCCATAAAAGCCTCAACATGGTCCAGGGGCCTATTTTCCATCGCGATCTCCTCTTGGAGTCTGACGACGAGCTCTGGACCAACTTAGAACGGCAGGGTGTTCATTTCATCCGGCGTGTTTACTGGGGGGGGGGGGGGGGGGGGGGACAAAAACAGGGTTGCTACCTGTGCCTTCATCTTGGCCTTTGAGGGTGATTCATTGCCTGAAAGGGTCAAGGTGATGGTTTACCACTGTGACGTTACACCGTACGTACCTTTACCTATGCGGTATTTCAAGTTCTGGAAATTTGGGCACGTCTTCCTGCTGCACTTCCAGTGCCACATGTTGAGACTTCGGATGTCCACTGCATCCAGATACTCTGTGTGCGTCTCCTCCCACTTGCATCGGCTGTGGAGAGCACCACTCCCCTTGCTCGCCAGACTGCCCGTACTCCAAAAGGAGCAGATCATCATGGAGTACAAGACCCTGGACTGATTGACTAACACAGAGGCTAAATGTAAATTTGAAAGATTACACCCCATTTGGTGGACATTGACATATACTGCAGCTATGTCACCAAACTACAGTCTCCTCCAGCTCCTCTTGTGTGGAAGGGGTCCCTTGGGACCCTCTCTCCCAAGGTCTCCACTAATGCCCTGGCAGACACTCACCAGTGGCTCAAGGAGCCAAAAGCTGCTGGACGAAGAGCTTCACGGTCTTCCTCCGTACCTGAAGCTGCTCCATAAAAATCTTCCCAGCAAGCCCCTAAAGAGAAGTAAGAGAGCAAGAAAACTAAGTAGTAGTCTGCTAAGAAACAGGATGTTCTGGTGGCCCCAACACCACCACTCGCTATCAGTTATGCATCTGAGGATGCAGTGGAGATCTTAGTGTCCCCTGTGGACCTGGATCTCACTGATGCTTCATCCACCATAGAAATGGCTACAAATACTCAGTCGGTGGCAGCAGGCAACCCTGAGGCATAACCTGCCTCCTTGCACATTTCATGCCTTTCCAGCCACACGATATCATCATCCTCCAGTGGAATATAGACAGTTTTTTCCATCACCTTGCTGAGGTACAGCAACTCTTAAGCTGTACACCTGCTTTCTGCATTGCCCTTCAGGAAACCTAGTTCCCAGAAATGCAGACACCCACCCTCTACGGCTATAGGGGACATTACAAGAACCATAGTGACTATAATAGTGTCAGGTGGAGTTTGTGTCGGTCTTGAACTTGGTGTACAGTGCTTGAACTCGGTATGCAATGAACCTGTCCCCCTTCAAACCCCTCTTGATGCTGTGGCTGTCAGGATAAGGACGATGCAAGAAAAAACTGTGTGCAACGTATATCCTCCTCCAGTACCCCTGCAGGCATTGGCTACACTGATTGATCAACTTCCTAAACCTTTCCTACTTCCGGGAGATTGTAACACCCGTAACCCCTTGTAGGGTGGCACCGTGCTTACTACCAAAGCTGAGATGTCGAAAATTTACTGTCACAACGTGACCTCTGCCTCTTACATACAGGTGCTGCTACACATTTCAGTGTGGCTCATGGCACGTATTTGGCCATTGCTCTCTCAGTTTGCAGTCCTGGCCTTCTCCTGTCTATCCACTGGAGAGCACATGACGACCTTTGTGGTAGTGACCACTTCCCCACCTTCCTGTCACTGCCCTGGTGTCAGGCCCACAGACGACTGCCCAAATGGGCTTTAAACTAGGCAGACTGGGACACTTTCACCTCTGCTGTAACCGTTGAATTTCCCCCACATGGTAACATCGATGTGGTGATTGAGCAGGTGACTAGCACAATTGTTTCTGCAGCAGAAAATGTGATCCTTGCTCTTTAGGACGACCCCAGTGAAAGACAGTCCCTTGGTGGTCGCTGGAAGTCGCTGAGACGATTAAAGAGCGCCGGTGAGCTCTACAGCGGCATAAGCAGCACTCTTCCCTGGAGCACGTCGTAACCTTTAAACGGTTCCGTGCCCGCGTACACCAGCTTACCAAAAGACGGAAACAGGAGTGTTGGGAGAGATACATGTCAACCATTGGGTGCCATACATCACCTTTCCAAGTCTGGGCAAAGATCAAACGAGTTTTTGGGTCCCAAACCCTGGTGTTAACATAAATGGCGTATTATCTACCTACGCAAACGCGATTGCTGAGCGCTTTGTTGAGCATTATGCTCACACCTCTGCATCGGAGAATTACCCCAAGACTTTCGGACTCTCAAACGGCGGATGGAAGGGAAAGTCTCCTCTTTCGCTGCAGGCCACAGTGAACTGTAGAATGCCCAATTTACAGAGTGGGAGCTTCTCAGTGCCCTTGCACACTGCCCCGACACACCTCCTGGGCCAGATCGGATCCACAGTCAGACGATTAAACATCTTTCGTCTGACTACAAGCACCATCTCCTCGTGATCTTCAGCCAGATCTGGTGCGATGGCGTCTTTCCATCACACTGGCAGAAGAGAACCATCATACCACTGCTCAAACCTGGCAGAAGTCTACTTGATGTAGATAGCTATCAGCCCATCAGCCTCACCAACATTCTTTGTAAGCTGTTGGAACATGGGGTGTGTCGGCAGTTTGCAATCCAAACAGCCTTTTCCAGACTCGAACACCTTGTTGCCATTTTTTTATTTACAAAAAGTGTATGACACCACCTGGCGACATCATATCCTTGCCACATTATACGAGTGGGGTTTCCGAGGCCCGCTCCTGATTTTTATCCAGAATCTCCTGTCGTTTTGTACTTTCTGTGTCCAAGTTGGTGCCTCCCATAGTTCTCCCCATATCCAGGAGATTTGCATCCTGCAGGGCTCGGTATTGAGTGTATCTCTATTTTTAGTGGCCATTAATGGTGTAGCAGCAGCTTTAAGACCATCCATCTCACCCTCTGTATGCAGACGACTTCTGCATTTCGTACTGCTCTTACTGGTGTTGCTGAGCGGCGCCTTACAGGGATCCATCCACAAGGTGCAGTCATGGGCTCCAACCCATGGCTTCCAGTTTACAGCTGCAAAGATGTGTGTTATGCACTTCTGTCCACGTTGCATCATTCATCCGGAACCAGAACTTTACCTTGTTGACAATCCCCTCACTGTAGTGGAGGCATATCAATTTTTAGGACTGGTTTTCGCTACCCAATTGACGTGGCTTCTTCACCTTTGTCACCTTAAGCAGAAGTGCTGGCAGCACCTCAATGCCCTCCGCTGCCTGAGCAACACCAACTGGACTGCAGACCGCTCTATGCTGCTGCATCTATAAAGAGCCCAGAGCCCTTGTTAAATCCCGCCTTGGCTGTGGGAGTCTGGTTTATGGTTTGGCAGTGCCCTCAGCATTGCGTTTACTTGACCCTGTGCACCACTGCGGGGTTCGATTAGCGACAGGAGCTTTTAGGACGAGTCCGGTGACAAGCGTACTGGTGGAGGCTGGTGTCCCTCCATTGCAGATCAGGCGTGCACAACTGCTCACCAGTTACGTTGCACATGCGCATCCGAATTACCGTCTCCTTTTCTCACCCATGGGGGTTCAACTCCCTCATCGGCAGCCCAGGTCAGGGCTTAAAATTGCAGTTCACGTCCGATCACTTCTCTCTGAACTGGAGTCCGTGCCTTTACCGTGTATACTTGAGTTCCAATCGCGTACACATCCATGGTGTACACCTAGGCTGCAACTTCGCCTGGACATTTCACATGGCCCTAAGAACTCAGTTGACCCTGGGGCTCTTCGCTACCACTCCCTCTAGATTCTTGACATGTACCGAGGCCATGAAGCAGTTTACACAGACGGCTCGATGGCTGATGGTCACGTCGGTTTCGTGTATGTCCATGGAGGACATATCAAACAGCATTCCTTGCCTGATGGCTGCAATGTTTTCACTGCGCAGCAGGCGGCCATACCTCGTGCTCTTGAGCACGTCCGTTCATGCCCTGGGGAGACATTTCTTCTGTGTACCGACTCCTTGAGCAGCCTACAAGCTATCGACCAGTGCTACCCTCATCATACTTTGGTAGCGACCATCCAGGAGTCAATCTATGCCCTGGAACAGTCTGGTCGTTCAGTGGTGTTTGTGTGAACCCCAGGACACGTCATAATTCCAGGCAACGAACTTGCTGAAAGGTTGGCCAAACAGGCTACACGGAAACTGCTTATGGAGATCGGCATTCCAATAACTGACCTGCGTTCGTTTTTACGCCACCAGGATTTTCGGATTTTGGAGATGGAATGGTGTAGTCTCAGTACGCACAAGAAGTTACATGTCATTAAGGAGACTACAGATGTGTGGCAGTCCTCCTTGCGGGCCCCTCGCAGGGACTATGCGGTTCTCTGCTGGCTCCACATTGGCCAAGCTTGGGCGACCCACAGCTACCTTGTGCGCCTTGAAGACCCGCCTCAGTGTCAATGCGGTGCCCGATTGACAGTGGTCCATATTCTTCTGCTATGTCCTCCTTTGGCTGCCCTGCGACTTCATCTTCGGTTGTCGGACTCGTTATCATTGGTTTTAGCAGACAACGCCTCATCAGCTGATTTGGTTTCATGTTTCATCCGTGAGAGTGGGTTTTATCATTCGATCTGAGTTTTAGCACCTGTCCTTTGTCACTCTTGTGCCCTCCACCCTAGTGCTTTTAGGGTGAAGGTTTTAATGGGTTGCAGGGTGGCTGGCTTTTCCTTTTTATTTTCGTGGTCGGCCAGCGACTGTAATCTGCTTCCTTGTTTTACTCTCTTCTGTTTCTTGCATCTCTCTGTTGTCCTCTTGCCCTCTTTCGTCCCTTTTAGTGTTTGTTGCCTTTCCTTCATTCTTGTGGTCTTTCCTTTCCTTCTGTTTTGTGTTGAATGTCTCATCTATTTTATTCTCACCCTCGTGGCACTGTTTTATTCTGAACAAGGGGCCGATGACCTAGCAGTTTGGTCCCTTGCGCCCCCCTCCCCTCTTTTAAACCAACCAACCAAAACACCAAAATCACATGTGTAGTGCTGTGAACTCTGGGAGAGGTAGAGAACTTCTCGGACAACCCTTATATTATTAGCAAGGTTTCACATGGAACAGACTGCCAGATACAGGGTGTCCCAGACGGAATGCTCAATATTCAGGGGATGACAGGATTGATCATTGAAGCAAAAAATGTAGTAAACATGGGCTCTAAAATGCATGCTTTAAAGAGCTATGAGCACTTGTTCATCTTCTCTTGTGAAACACATCTCTTCTATTGAACAAGTATTCGTAGCTCTTTAAGGTGTGCAGTTTAGAGCCTGTGTTTACTAGTTCTTTTTATTTATTTATTTATTTTTTTCAAATGATCATTGTTATCGTACCCCTGAATATTGAGCATTCCTCCTGGGACACTATATGTACGAGTGGAGAACACTTAAAAGTTGCAATAAAGTAACCTATAAGACCTCCCGCATGTTAGAGGTTTATTTACTGTTGACTTAGGCTCATAATTGTGCCTGGTCATGACCAACTCCAATACATCAAGCTATGCATATGCATATGACGTTAAAGTAAATCCCTGTGGAATATTTTAATTTGAAATGTCAGACATGGCACGGTCTCCAAACTTATGGAGCGAAGCAGTTTTGATAACTCCTCAGAGTGGAAAAGACCAAAATGCTCCAGTAGTTACAAATGTGTCACCATGACAAGCTGTGCAGGAAAGGGCTTTAAGCAAATGGTTGGTCATAGTATGGTCTCGATATTAGAGAACATGGAACTCCTTGATCCCTGTGTGTGGATTCACAGGTGTTGCTCCACTTGTGACAGTCTGACTCCGCTAGAGGTGGCTATCCAGCATGGTTTCCTACATAAACAACATTCTATAAGGATGTATTTTGACATCAGTAAGACATACGGCACTACCGGGAGATGAAATATTCTAGGGCAGCTCCCCCCATGGGGCTCGAATGGCTATCTACGCATATTCATTCAACCCTTCATATTAAAATGCTCTTGTAGGTACCTATTTGGTAACATGCTCTCAAATACTTTTGAAGAGGAGGATGGTGTTCACCAGGGGAGTGTTTAAACTATTGTTCTCTTTGTCACAGCCATAAAACAGTATGTGTGTAGTGAGGATTCCTATTCAGTGCTCCTTATTCGTGGATGATTTTTGTGTTGTTGTTGTCGTTGTTCCCCCCTCCCACCTCAAACCCTGCAACATTAACTTCTCAGTTACAGCTTACAGGTAGGAGGTGGAAAGAATAGGCTGCAAATAGGTAAAGAAAATAATATTGAAGTTCCTTAGCCACAAGTCCTGGGGAGAGGGCAGGATGTGTCTGCTCCAGTTTTACTAGTCTTTTGTGAGATGGCAGTTAGACTGTAGATGTATCAGTGAGGATTTCTTACATGAAGATCATTGATGCTATCCACCATGAGGGGATCAGGTTGGCCACGGGTGTTCACAGGATCGGCCACGTATCCACTCCGTGTTGTGTGTGGAGGAGCTGCCACTCACCATCTGGCAGCAACTCCTCATGGTGTATCGAGCATGTAAGATCCCTGCTTTCTAAATTCACCGCAATGACCTAAAATTACTTGACCAACAAACGAATGCCTTTTCTCAAACTGTCAAAGAATGAGACCACTTGGGATCAATGTGAAGCATGAGCTGAAGTCGCTTGGTGTGACCAAAGTGCAAACCCAAATCCAGGGTTGGAGCCAACACCAATTTACCCTGGTTACTATTGATGAAAAAATGGATTGCTACTGACCATATTGTGGAGATAACGGAGTTGCAGATAAGCATAAGAAAAAGCGCCCCACACACACACACACACACACACACACACACACACACACACACACACACACACACACACACCACTGTCTGGCTGCCGAGGCCATACTGCCAGAAGAAGGGAGAAAGCCTTTTGGCTGAAAGCGTGTTTCTTACATAGTCTTTTTATAGTGCCTATCTGCAACTCAGCATCTCTGCTATATGTTGAGTAGCAGTCTGTTCCTTTCGTAATATTGACATTATTCCATTCTGGATTATCCATTGCTTTAGTAGAATATAATAAGACACTGACAATCACCACATCTATATTGATGTTATATTCACAGGTTGTTCTAAATGTGGAGTCTCCCTTGGGTGCTCTCCTACCCCTCCCCCAATCATACTCTCAAGATTGATATGGCAAGAATTCAGTGTGTTAAAATACAGAATTATAAGCAATCTTTAGGCCACTGGAGCATGTGGGATGTGCTGTGACTGCTAAATTCCTGATCTGAGAAGACTCCCTGAGTGACCTTCACTCTCTGCAGCACTTGCACCCAGCAGATAAAGTAGTCCAGAATATCCAGGAATCTCTTCTTCACCTATGAAGTCTGGAGAAAGTGCCATTCTGCAGAGTACCAGGGTACATGGGAATTCAGGAAAATGAATTAGTGATAGAGCAACCAAGGAGGTGTGTCAAGATAACTAGGTACAAGGATGATTCAAAATAAAACATTAGATTTTCCATAAAATTTTGAAAAGGTGTGTAATGGAGTTGGTAGGTGGCAGTAGTAGTGTTCCTTGAGGTTCAGAAAGTGAGTGCCAGGAGGCAGTGATTCTACAATGCAGGAGAAGGCAGCTGCATCCACAACAAGATGGCTGCCCCACTGTCAGCATGCACAGTGATTGAGAAGCAATCTGTGGTGTGTTTTATGTCTAGTGAAGGTGTCAAACCAGTCAAAATTCATTGCAGAATGACAATGCAATATGGTGATACTTGTTTGTCACTGCAACAAGTGCAAGTGTGTAGGTAGTTTAAAAGTGATGTAACTTCTGTTGAGGATGCCACAAAGACCATGGCAGGCTCACCGTGTAGTGACGGATGAGAACACTGCGTTAGTGGAGGTACTCGTAAAGGACAGATGCATAACTGCAAACGAAATATCTGCAAGTTTAAAGACTAGTGTTGATTCAGTGCATAATATTCACAAGGCACTGCACTTCAGGAAGATGACTGTAAGATGGGTGCCATGTCAGCCAGTTGCCAAATTGAAAGACCATCACATTGGTGCCTGTAAAGAACTTTTGCATCATTTCCATGTCGAAGGTGACACACTTCTGGGAAAAATTGTTACCAGCAATGACACTTCGATCCACTATCACCAATCACAAATGAAGAGGTCAAGAAAGGAATGGTGCCACAGTTTGTCACCAAAACGAGAAAAATTCTACACAGAACCGTCTACTGAAAGGATCATGCTAATTTTCTTCTGGAATACAGATGTAGTAATTTTGAAGCTTCGTGTGGATGACTGTAACAGACGCTGAAAAATCAACTTGCCCTGCTATCGGGAGTAAACGAGGACTTAAGACTTCAGGAGTATTTCTACAGCATGACAACACCCAACAGCATATAGCCCGTGGGACAGTTGAGACTGTTCAGGAAATTTAAATTTGAATGTCTGGTACATCCTCCTTATTCACCAGACCTCACTCCTAGTGACTTTCATCTGTTCTGTGCACTCAAAGAAGCAATGGAAGGCAGGCATTTCAAAAATGACAAAGAGGTGAAAACCGCGTGCACAACTGGCTTCACACACGACCAAAAGAATTCTTTCATCATGGTATCTCTGCACTCCCATAGCGATGGAATACACGCATTCAGTGTCAGGGAGACTACATTGAAAAAGGCATGTAAGGGTTCATTGTTGCAACTAAACATTTTATAGCACTTTAAGGTTTTCATTTCGTCCTTATTTTTCATGTGCTGTCCTTACGAAATGCTATTACATCTGCTGTTGAAGTGCAGAATAATGCATAGATAGGAAGAAAAGCATCTGAAAGTGGCAGACAATAAGCTGCACCTAGTGAAATAGACAGCTCAGCTGTTGCATATAGATCATATAGATCAAAGTACGGCTGTTTTTTACTCATATATTCAGACAAAAGAGCAGGAGCTAATGTAACTACAGACTTTCACTCTATTTTAAAACTGATAATCATTGCAGTAAAACTTTTAAGGTGCTGTGACACGTCGGACTTCTTCCTTAAAATTTTAGGGAAAAGTTTTTTTATATATTACCATGGTGGCTGGCTCATTCAAATTTTAAATCAAATCTGTTCATATGGTTATAAAAAAAGTCTCAATCATGTTATTTAAAGTTAATATTGTAAGCACATGTTGTGCACATTGCCATAAAACTGCAACATCCTAGTTGTAGATAAAGAGTAATGGGCATCAGGATCCCTGTTGTTGCAGGCTAGTTCTACCGCTGATATGATCCCTTCTTTTGAATTTCAGTGTTAAAGAAATGAAAATCTAAGGACTGGCCTGTTTTAACACAAGATTTATGTACCTACAGTAAATATAGGTTGCAATACTGGTCACAGTAAACAAATGTATAGTTTTAGGTATGTTATGCACAGTATAGAGCATTTATTCTGAATTATATATGCTGTTCTCTATAATTAAAACAGATTAAGTAGTCAGTGCAATAGTTTTCATTGTTTTTTGTTTTGTGGGCTGCATTGAAAGCAACATGTTCACAATTCAAGCATTTTTAACTTAAAAGTGAGAATCACTGTATAACTTTGGATAAGTTTCTCAGCATTGTTCAGCACAGCTACTGTGAAGCTTTGTTTTATAAAATTTAATGAATAATAGCCTAAGACATAGCTCTAGATAACAAGAACTTTGAAGTACTGGGCCATGATTTTCTATCTAACAAACATTTTGCGCCCTTCTTAATTATCCTTCTTGTGTGTTAGATTTTTGCAACACTAGTCAACTATATCTGTCACTCAGTAAAACTCACGGGCACGTAAAGATAGAGAATTTTGCTAATTACTCGGCACGTAATTTAACTTTCAGATTACAGGAACATTTCACTCATGCTCTAGACTGCATACTATTCAGAAGATCCACAAAGTGCAAAGTATGTACAGTAGTTAAATTTCTTGGGCGTGGCAGTTACACTGCTGTAGGTGTCCAATGATTTGCAACTTCTTAATGGTTTCATCTCGTGAAGTTTCTGGTTGTAATACTGCTTGTTGGCAGTAATTCTGCTGTCACCCCCTTGGATATCATTAACTACTTGATACATGGATGCAGTACCCAGTGATAGACTTGAGACTTGTTTAAAGACAATAGTGGCATCATAAGTTGTTAATGGAGCATTATCATGTTGTTAATATCTATTACTTGATACACACCACTGTAACAAGACCCATGATAAATTATGGGGCTACTGTATAGAGGAATGAAGAGCAGAAGGGTGGCTGCTAAGGAGCATAGCAAGTTGCGGTGACTGCCCTGTTTAGCAATAACGGGAGGAATTAGCAGCATACCCACAGCTGGGATGAAGACCATGCTTGACATGCTCCCATTACGCCTTTGGGTTAAAAGGGAGGAAGTGACATATAGGTTAAAAGCTTGAAATCCTTAAGATATCAAGAATCCCACAATGATTTAATGAATGTGGCAAATATATGAGTGATCTGGGAAATACTGGCCAACTATACAATAACTTCCACCTGCTTCAATAAACCTTCCAATGTAACGATTCGAAATGGGAAGTAGTGGAAGAACGAAACACATTACTGTCCAGGAGATAGTGTTGCTGACAGGTCAAAAAAGACAAAGGCACTGGGACTGGGATATGCGGGATACAGACTAGAAAGAGCGGTCTCTCTCTAGGGCAGCTGACCACAGTATTCCAGGTAGAGAAATCTGCTACCAGGGTGCATGCGGTGTAGAATTTGCATAGGTGCTGCAAATCGAGCAACTCTGAAATCTTAGACCTTGCAATGATAGCAAAGATCGTTGCAAAACGTTATCGAGCCCTTGGGATACAAGGGGAAGCATTGCTATGGGTCCATGGTCACGCAGAAAGTAGTGGCAATGAACAAATTGGGAAGCATGCCAGGACAGGATTGATGATTCCACCAGCCGCTGTGGCCGAGTGGTTCTAGGCGCTTCAGTCGGGAACCGCACTGCTGCTACAGTGGCATGTTCGAATCCTGCCTCGGACGTGGTTCTGTGTGATGTCCTTAGATTAGTTAGGTTTAAGTAGTTCTAAGTCTAGGTGACTGATGACCTAAAATGTTAAGTCCCATAGTGCTTAGAGCCATTTGAACCATTTTGCTTGATGACTCCATTTGTTGAACTGGAATCTCTCCTAAGCATCATTAAAGTGATTGTAAAACCAAAACTGTGTAGCTGGATCAGTAGGCAGAACAGTACAGTGTCTGGCCATTGGAATGTTAAGAAACACCTGCACACAATGTGTATAGGGAAAGAAGCCTCTAACTGTAGATATGTGGCGATGGTGATAAAACCGCTCCACATTTGGCTTCCAATGCTTCATATTGGAAGATTAAAAGCTAAAGAATATTCACGTTGTTAATTCTTAAAGATATTTTCTAATAATAATAGTACTTTCTAAGGGTACTGCAGGCTTCACCAGAATCACAGGCAGAAAAACTGCGCAATAAACAGTTTTGTTGTTGGCAGTAGCAAGTTAAGACAACTGTTGTTTTATTTCCCTGTGCAAATCAAATCAACATTTGATGCATATTTGAATGATGCTGAAAATCATGTACAGTAATTATGGCTGCACAATGTATATAATCCAAGAGCCAGATATATCCTTTGGTACTGTTAAAATTCTACATTGTAAGTTAAACATGATTTAGAGAATCATTCAAAGGCATTTCAAATTTCTTTCAAATCTGTTTTACTTCTTACCTATTGACAGATAATTTCACAAAACATATAAATTGTTCAAATTTTTGTTTTTCAAAACAGAATTTTGTGTTACATATTGCACCAATGTAACTTTTTGTGTGCAAAAATCTAGCCCCTGTAAGAATTGAATTTTTTAACACTCCAGTTTCATAGCAGCAGCTGTTCATAAAATATTTAAATTTTCCATCAAATCAGTAATTAAGTTTGCTTAAGTGCCCTGATTACATTTGAGCATTAAACCATTTTTGCAAAAATAAGACACCCATGGAGTTCAGTTTGAAGCTCATTTTGTCCTCGTCCCTCTGTCTGGCTAGGAAATGTTCGACAAAAATCCATTGTAGAATTTCTAAAGTGTCTTTGTTTTCACTCCACTCAAAAATATTACCAAACATAAACAATTTCGTGTGCATGCTTGTGGTTCCATTACGTACATCTGAGATGGTATTAGGATAATTATTGTCCCCAACAAAATACTGTTGATAGCAGACATTAAGAATAACATAATATTAATTAGTTCAGCACATCCGAAGCTGTGGTTAATACCATTAGAAACAAAAGGGATAATGACAGTAATAGTAAATGTTAACATGAGTTTCAATAGAGACAAGGTGGATGGATTTCTGTAGAGTGTTGACACAGTGTTCTCATTTCCAAAATGATTACCACTCTGTAACAGGTGTGCTAATTTGAGATGTCCTAGCAGATTAAAACTGTGTGCCAGAGAGCTGCTTGTTGAAGAGGTGCTGGGGAAAGTAAAGTTGTGGGGATGGATCCTGATTCGTACCTATATAGATTACTGTTGAGCATTGCCCAAGAAAATCAAAGATTTTGGTCTCAAGTCCCAGTCTGGCATGCAGTTTGTCTGCTGGAAAGTTTCGATGTCTTTTCTGTAACATCAGTTCCGTTACTTTTAATGCCACATTCTCCTTCTTTCATTGTTGTCAAATGATTCAGCTAGTTACAGGTAGTCAGAAAGGACTTTACAGGTTTGTCAGAAAGGACTTTACAGGTTTGGGATGATACAGAAATTTATTGAAATAACTTATGGAATTGGTAGAGGTAATTTTGTAGCAAATGACCTCGAGTTTGATTCATGTAGTGCATCATTACCCCATTATGCCACTAGGAGCACCAGTGTATTGCAGTTAAAATGAATACTTTCACTTGTGCAGAGTGTGCTTGCTGTGTGTTTTGGTGTCATGAAACAAACTCTGCTACATCATCAATGAAAATGACTCAGCTGGGATGGTTTACCACCAGCAAGACAGTGCACATCATCATTTCCCCTCATAAGTTCTAAGTTTGCTCGATAATCATTTGCTAGGTAAGCAGATTGGCTGTGAAGGACCAGTTGCATGGCCATCTCGCTTCCCAGACTTGACAGTACTGGATTTGTTTCAAAGGTATTTCATTAAAGACTGTGTGTTCTGACCCTGTCAAACAATTTTGCTGACTGGAAAAAGGGAGTTTGGGGGTTGCTGTTGCAGAAGTTAAGCCTGCTTTGCTGCAACAAGTGTGGGAATTAATTGATTACTGGTGGGACGTTTGTCGCATTACAAATGGTAGTCACATCGAAACCAGAATGACACTTGATACTTCGATGTTAAACTTGAGACTGTTTTCTTCAAAATAAGACATCTACAGATTCTATCAGTTATGTTAGTAACTTTGTATATCATTCCAAAGTTTTAGAGTTCTTTCTGACTCGCCCTATAGTTTCACTTACGCATAAGTGACTGACTCTTTGCTGTACCAGTCAGATGTTTTCAGCTTTAGGTTATTGTTGATTGATCCGCATGTACAGAGTACAGTTTCTGTAGGATTTTAAGATTGTAGAAGACTGCGTTGGCTTTGTCGACAGGTGTGCCACAAGATAAACAGCATCTGCTGCCACATCCTCAACACGACCTTCCAGCGACTGCAGGGCCAGATGCTAGTGCGCTTCCAGAGCATAAAGTCAAGGATGCCGCGCCGCGAGTCGGCGCGTCGCAACCACCCACTGGCGTGCGAATCTGACATTGTGGAGACACTGCACATGCGGCTGACTCTGCTGCAGATGACGTTCGGCAAACACATAGAGCGCAAGCACTGCTGCTTCTTTGCTGGCGAGGTCAGTCTCTCAGGTTATGAAAATAGGTAAAAATTGCCAGTATCTTGAAAGCTGAATGGCTTTGCCTGTAATGATATTGAAAATAGATTACTCTACCCAAGGCCAGTTTAAGGTCTGCATATGAAACACTTTTCAGAATAGTCCCTTTGTCTTTCCTGTTCAGATGTGCTGTTGTCTGCTGGAAAATATTGTTGCTTGCTTCTTCAAATGCTGTTAAATGTGCTTTCACCCTCGCAGTACCGAGGCAGGGTGGGATACTTTGTGCTCTCCTTTTGAAAATATTGCTGTCTAATTAGTTAATTTAGAAAAAAGTTGTTTATCAATTCTTTTACGAAGTTCATAAATGTTTTAAGTTTTTAATTAAACTGAGCTCGGTAATTTAAATTGTCCATAAGTTTCCATAATGAATGTTATTCAGTATTTTGATGTTCAGGACCCTACTTACACATCAAAATCTCGTTAAAAGTATGTTGTAAGAAAAAATTAACAAAATGAACAGAATTTGCCTTTCTAAAACTCTTTTGTGGTGTTCATGAAGCTTGAATTACTTATTATGGAAAATGCATTGATATTACTAAGAGTGTAGTAAAATATATTTTAAGGTTCTGGACCTTACACGCAGGTCATTGCTTCTTTAAAAAGTTTCTTAATGTGTCAGTAACAATTAATGAAATCTTTTTAGGGTGGGCATAAAGTACATCACTCTTTCAGTAATGGAAATTACATTGGTGTTGCTAGGATTAATAAACAGATGCTACATATGTTGCCAAATTACAGAATTAACTATCTTGATGGTGTCGTGTTATAAATGTGTGTGCTTAACATAGTGGTATACACATATTGAGCCAGTAGTGAGGAACTGCATTGTAAGACTTCAATTTGTTGGAAGAAAACCACTTGTAACATCTAGTTTGACCTATTGATAAATATTGCTCCAGCATTAGAGAACCCAGATCAAGTCTGTAGGTGGAAGGCATTACAGGAATTCAGAGTTGTAAGTACACTCAAGTCATTTAAATATCTGGGCACAGCATTGTAGAGTGATACGAAGCGGAACGAGCATGTGAGAACAGCTGTAGGGAAGGCTAATGGTTGATTTCGGTTTATTAGGAAAATCTTAGGAAGGAGTGGTTAACTTGTAAAGGAGACCGCATATAGAATACTAGTGTGACCTGTTTTCAGCACTTCTAGAGTGTTTGGGATCTGTACCATGTCGAATTGAAGAAAGACATCGAAGCAAGTCAGAGGCGGACAGCTAGATTTATTACTGGTAGGTTCGAACAACACTTAAGTGTTGGGGACATGCTTCCGGAACTCAATTGGGAATCCATGGAGGAAAGGTGACATTCTTTTCAAGAAACACTATTGAGAATATTAAGGGCCAGCATTTGTAGCTGACTGCCGAACCATTCTACTGCCACTAACATACTTTATACATAAAGACCATGAAGGTAAGATACGAGAATTAGGGCTCATATGGAGACATACCTACAGTTATTTTTCCTGTCGCTCTGTTTGCAAGTCGAACTGGATAGGTACAGGATACTCACTGTCTTTGCAGCACGGTGGCTTGTGGAGTGTTTATGTAAACGTAGAAGAGAAATGTCCTGGACACTTAAACGGGATGAATTGGAAAAAGGGTAAAGTTCTTTTAGAACACAGCTATGTGAGGTATTTTGTTGTTGTTGCTGTGAAATCATTGTACCAGTGTGTGAGCACTGTCCCAGAATGATGTGACCAAAACTTGTTACACCACACATTTGCATATGTATACTAAACAGACCTGTTATAAATGAAGTACAAAAGTAAGAGAATAACACTTCTTTTTTTCTCCTCCTACCTCTCCATCTCAAAGCAGCACTTGCACCTTACATCTTGAATAATTTGTTGAATATCGTCCACTCTGTCCTCTAACAGTTTCCACCCTCTTCAGCTCCCTCTAGTATCAGGGAAGTTATTCCCTGATGCCTTAAGAAATTTCCTATCTGTATGTCCCTTTTTGTTTTCATTGTTTCCAACACCGATTTTGCAAGGATCCTCCTCCGTTTAGAGTTTACCTGATTTTCAACATTCTTCTATAACATCACATCTCAAATACTTCCATTCTCTTCCTTGACCAGTCTGTGATTCACTATCACAAAAGGCTCTGCTCCAAATGTACATTCTCAGAAATTGCTTCCTGAAATTAAGGCTTATGTTTCACACTAAATGATTTATGACCTGGAATGCCCTTTTTGCCTGTGTTATTCTGCTTTTTATGTCTTCTATTGTCTGTTATGTTACTTCACTTCCACACCAGAACACCTTAACTACTGTTTCTTTGTGGTCCCTAATTTTTATAAGTTTACCACTAATGTCATTTCTGCTACTCATTACATGTATATTACTTCAATTTACTCTGTCTTAGTCAACTGTTTATTCCATTCAACAGATCCTGTAATTATTGTTCACTTTTACTGAGAATAGCAGAGTTGTCAATGAATCTTATCATTGCTATCATTTGACTCTGGGTTTTAATCTTACTATTGGGACCTTTTTTTTTCCATCATTGCTTCTTTGCTGTAGAGGTTGAACGGAAGGGGAGACAATCTGCATCTGTCTTACACCTTCAGCCCGAGCACTTCGTTCTTGGTCTTCCATTGTTCTTGTTTCCTCTCACTTTACCTATGGCTTACTCTATTTTGCTTGCACCATTTTACATTTTTAGTTCAATAATGCCTTTGGAGGGTCTTGATTTTCCTCAAGTCCTGCTGCTGTTATCAAGCACATCATTAGATGTAGAAGTAACTTTGGATGTGCCCGAGGAAGTGTGTTGGGACCCTTGCTGTTCACATAGTGTATTAATGACCTTGCAGTCAATATTAATAGTAAAATAGTGTTTTGTAGATGAAGCAATTACCTATATTGAAGTACTGCCTGAAAGAAGCTGCATAAATATTTAGTCAGATCTTCATAAGATTTCAAAGTGATGCAGCAGTTGGCAAGTTACTTTAAATGTTCACAAACATAAAATTTTGCGCTTCACAAAATAAAAGAACATATCCTATCTGTAATGTCAATGAGTCATTGTTGGAATCAGCAAACTTGTACAAATACCTGGGTGTAACACTTTGTAGGGATATGAAATGGAATGATCTCATAGGTTCAGACATGGGTAAAGCAGGTGTTGCACTTCGGTTTATTTGTAGAATACTGGGAAGTGCAATCGGTCAGCAAAGGAAATTGCTTACAAATCACTCGTGCGGCCAGTTCTAGAATATTGCTCAAGTGTGTGGGACTCGTACCAGATAGGACTAACAGGGGTACTGAACAAATATAGAGAAGGGCAGCACAAATGGTCACAGGTTTGTTTAATCCATGGGTGAGTGTCACAAAGATAGTGAATGAACTTAACTGGTACTCTCTTGAAGATGGACGTAAACTGAGAAAGTCTGTTAATGAAGTCCAAGAACTACCTTTAAATGATTACTCTAAGAATGTACAACCACACCCTATGTACCAGTCACATAGGCATTCAAACACTCATTCTTCCCATGTTCCATATGTGAATGGAACAGGAAGAAACCCTAACAACTGTTACAATGGGACATACCCTCTGCCATGCACCTTACGGTGGCTTAGAGAATATAGATGTAGATATATCAGAACTGCCTCTCTAGTAGCCTTCCCTTTCCTGAAGCCAAAGTGATTATCTAACAGGTCTTCAAACATTTTTTCCATTCTTTTGTATATCATTCTTGTCAGCGACTGCATGATCTGTTAAGATGTGCAATAATTCTTGCTCTTATCTGCCTTTGCTATCTGATGAATATGTGGATGATATGTTTCTGGAAGTCTGATGGCACATCTCAAGACTAAAGAGACTCTACAAACTAACCCATCATGTCAAATAAATTAGAAATGTGAGAAGGCAGGAATTTCTCATTGCAGTTATCTACAAATGCCATCAGAGAGATTCTCAGATTATACTGTGGCTCTGCTGAATTTCGTATGTTTAACCAGAACATGTTGCCCTAGAAGTATGGTTACATAATTGAAGCAATATGCACCTTTGTGTACAGGTCCCACTTAGCCAGTTTGTCAGTTGGAGTACTCATTAAGTTATAACAATGTGACCAAATTGCTGTGCAATGACTGAAGCCTTGGGCGAATAGAGTTGCTTTGAGAATTTCATTCTGAATAGAATTTTATCAGAGAATAAGACTTGTTCAAAATATGATAAAAATAGTTTCACTGTATAACCAAAAAAAAATTCTAAGATTGTGGACAGTGTTCATCAGAATTGTGTGTAACATCGTGTAAAATTTCTCTCTTAAGTTATTGTATTCAGACTAGTCTTCTGGTATAGCTACTATGTGAAAAGATTGATTGCACTGTCTGTTGTGGAATAGCCCCTTTTGTATAACGAAAAATTAACAAATACAGAACTTACAATGTCTATTCTGTACTTTGCTAATCATAACAAAACTTATTCAAACACAGTTGAGAATTGCTTAAAAAGTAAAGAGGGAAAAGATCCTGTATGGGAAGAGAAATCCTGTATAGGCTTTATGGAAAACAGGATACAACAGCTTATAATTCTCTCACTTATGCACAATATAGAACTTCTAAAAAGTTGAGAATTTGGCCATTTGTAAGCTGCTTTGGAGTGAGATCATTGTCATTGGATTGGAAATTTTGTAGAGTTGATTAGATGCTAGATGTGTTCTGTTTGTAACTTTATTCTGTAACTTTTAATGTTTTAAAATCCTGCCTCGTTCCGTCTAGTCGTTTAATGGTGTTATTAATTTGGTCCAAAATTTTCTTATAAGGAGCGGTTCCTAAAAGACTTTTTGAAGCCATCTGTTCAGAGATGTGGGTGGAGGTCCCATGTATGATGTCCTGGCAGGCCCTTGTTTGAGTAATCAACAGAAAAAACTATAGAATTTCGTGTGGTGCTCTACAGCTTTAACAGTGAATGTTATACAGGCTGGTTATGTATTGTAATGGTTAAGGTACAGTCCTCATAGGCCAAGGATCGTTGGTTCAGATCTTATCAGGTGCTTTGAATTTTTTTTAATCTTTATCGAAACGTCTGATAATTATTTTTATACAGTTTATTGGTTTAAATGTATTTTCTCATTTCTATTCCTTTCTCATGTTATTTTTATCATCCTAACTTTTCATTTGCTCTTATCTTTCTTCCTATTGTTCTTTTTCCACTTGGAGTCTTTGTTCATGTGAATTAAATTATTGTTATGTATGAACTTCAGTTGAATTTCTTGTTCGTGTTATTGCATTTTTTTATTTCTATTTTTCATTTTACTTTACTTTCATTCTACTTACACACCTTCTTTCATTTATATTTTTATCTTCGTTGTTTTGTACATAGTGCAATAACAATTTGTTTTATGTTAGTCCGGCAGTTACCATCCAAGAAATATAATCTTCTAATGAAAAATATATTTTTTAAACCATTGCATGGGTAATACAAATAGATTATTTCGTCTTTTGTTTCTTAACCAATAGATCAGCATTTTCAAATGTTAAAATATTATAATAAATAAAAAAAATTAAGTTCACATGCATAAAGATTGGTAGGAAGAAAAAATTAGAGCAATTCAAAAAGTTAACACAATGATTAAAATGTGACAGAGAAATAGAAATATTGCATCATTTAAACCAGTAATTCTGTATAAATAAAAATATAAATGTTACTATAAAATCAAATCTCAGAAAGTTCTTCACTGATTGCTTTGAAATTTTTTCACATTGCATTCAGATGTGCATGTTGTTACGTACCCACTGTGGTGCCATATATAATACATAAATATATATGTGATGTATAAAGGGGAAATACTGTTAGATTGGGTACTTCAGGATCAACTACTTAGTCACCAAACTGGCTCCTCCTCTTCCAGTCTTTCTTGTGTTAATACACACATTTATTTTCTTATGTTGCTTCTTTTTACAGTGTTGCAGCTGTTGTTTCTTGTCTTAATTTTGACACCTCAAGGCATTATGTGTAGTCTTAGCAATAAATTTTCATGCCAGAGTATTTATTGTTTGTTGCAGATAACTTTGGAATATTGTACTTTTTGCTGCAGCCATTGTGCGTAGTAGAGTTGGACGTTGCTGTTACAGATTCTGGACGAGGTGTATCGGATCCTGCACTACATAAGTGTGACTCCCGTCATGGCACGGCCGTACAAGGTGACCGACGAGCTGTTCGACCTGTCGACTATGGCCATGGAGTATTTCAAGGAGTTTATAGAGCCGAAACTGCCAGAAATCAACTACTTCAATGCGAACTTCCTCGACTTTGCCTCGGCCTACAACAGTGAGTGGGAGGGTGCAAAGAGTGTGTACTCTTTCTGCTACAAGGCATTCTGCCAGGACAAGAGTAAATAATCCCTGTTGGCTGGTTACTTAGAGTGTAAACAGCTGCAGCAAGGTTTTTTGATGTTGGCACTCTGGACAGACACAAATTTTGTGTGTGTGTGTGTGTGTGTGTGTGTTTAGAGTTGTGAGCATTGAGTAGGACATGTACACATGAATTAAGAGTGACATGTACTAAATTTCAAAACCCAAAATCCCTTCATACAGGGTGGCACACAAAATGATCCAACATTTGTTTTTGTTCTAATTTTGTAGGTTATTGGTTGTTGTTGCGTGTTCTGTTGGCAGAAGAGAGAGTAGCTCAAGATTACTTTTTTACTTCTGACTGCATTGTTTCTCATTCCAAGATGTCTGATAAAGTAAGACTGATAGCTGACCAGTGTTTTGAAATGGTTATATTTTCATGAAACTGAAAGTGTGGTGTTTTGAAACTGAAAGTGGGGTACTTTCACTGAGACAGTTACGTGCACATTATAAACCTGATGGTCACCCTCATTTACTATAATACGAGGGGGGATCATATATAAATGGGATTTTTGTTCCTGAACATCAACAGTTTGTAGGAATGACCCTGCGCCTCTGCTATGCTTAGGTGGGACCATTAGAAGTGAGAAGAGCATGTTGTTAGATATTTCCCGCCGTTTCATCAGTAACGCTCAAGATGTCTGAGCAGCAAGTGTACCCCTCCATTGCGCAACGCATAATTATCTCCTTTCTCGCTCGTGAAGGAGCTACAGCGGCAGAAATTTGCCAAAGATTGACTGCACAGTTCGGTTATAAAACATTATCAAGGATGCGTGTTTTTGTCTGGCATAAAAAGTCCAAAGAAGGACAAGAAAGTGCGGAAAACACGATCGCCATCCTTAGACCAGCATTACAGACAAAAACATTCGTGTAGTTAGACATTATTGATGACGATCGATGGGCAAGAGTATCAGAAATGACGCAAAAATGTCAGAATCAGTTATGGGAGCTGTCAAGCAATCATAAATGACCTACAGTTCCATAAAGTGTGTTCCAGATGGGTCCCTAAACTTTTGACTGAAGATGTGAAGTTAAGACGTTTGAAGGTATGTGGCTTACAGCAAGGTTTGCGGAAGAAAATAATGCATTTTTGAGTCGGAGCGTCACCTGCGACGAAACATGGGTTCACCACTACACTCTGGAATCCAAACAAGCCAGTAGGTAGTGGCGGGGGAAATGGGAGGCAGTACCAGTGAAAGCAAAGACTCTACTGCCAGCTGGCAAGATTCTTTCAACCATTCTTTTCGATCAGTGAGGCATTTTCCTGATTTATTTTTTGCATGAACAACGCACAATCAATGCTGCTTACTACTGCGAACTGTTGAACAAGGCGAGAGTTGCATATCACCGCAAAAGACGAGACCAATTGATTTGACAGGTCATCCTCCTCCGTGACGAAGTTGCGACCCCGTACTGCAGCTCTGTCTCAAAGCTACAGGAAATGCACTGGACTACACTTGATCCTCCTCCTTACAGCCCAGACTTATTGCTCTGCAATTTCCATTTTTTTTTGGACTGCTTAAAGAAGCTCTAGGAGGGCGACAATTTGAAGATGACGAGAGTGGAATTCTTCATGTGCAACTGGCTGGTGACACGACCCAGTTCTTTTTGTGATGAGGGCATCAGAAAGCTGCCCATACACTGGAACAAATGCATTCCCAAAGCAGGAGACTATGTAGAAAAATAAATAATAATTGCCTTGAGTTTTTCAATGAATGAATTTACATAAAAAATAAAATCACGTTTATATTTGATCTGCCCTCGTACATCGACTTTACAAAACCTTTAATTTTTATGGTTCAGTTTTTGAGAGGAAGCATGGATGTCCTGCCAATGTTGGTTTTCCACAGAATGTCAAAGCTGTGAGAGCAGTGTTACTGAGAAGCCCGAGCAAATCAACTAGGAAAACTGCAGCACACTTTGGATTTTCTTGATAATGTGTACAGCGAATTTTAAAAATTCATTTGCATTTGTATCCTTACAAAATAAATGTTACCTAAATTATTGAACGACAAAAAAACATCGATGAATTGGTTTTCAGATGAGACATCTTCGCTTTGATGGCGTTCTTAATAAAGAAATTGTGCAGTTTCAGGCTTCCGGGTATCCAGACATGCTTCATGCGAAGCTGCATCCCACTCAGCCTTATTATATGGACGGCTATCTCAAGTCATGGGGTAATATGGCCATTCTTCCTTGAACACACAGTAAACATTATGCTGTGTAGTAATTTTGTTCCTCAGCCTTTTTTCATAAGGGTTTACATTACAAAATCAGTGGTTCATGCAGGATGGAGCCAAACCACACACAGCTAAAGTTGCCACAGAGTTCGTGCATGAAACATTTAAAGCAAATGCCATTTCATACAGATTTCCTAGTCACTTTATGTGTGGACAAAACTCTCCCCCAGTCAGTCCTCTGTTGAATCTCCCCCCCCCCCCCCCCCCCCTTTTTAAAGTGGGGGTTTGAAAGAAAGATTTTTGGTAAACATCCTCGTACCAGGGAAGAGGTGCTACTTCCAGACTTGCAAGATATTAAAGTAAACCATGTGCAACAAAGGACGTATGAAACCTATGCAGTTAATCAGCACATTCTCAGATATTATAGCAAGAAAGTATGCCCCACAAAAGGGAAGTTGCTAATTTCTTTAAAAGAATGTGAAGTTTTCCCAGGGGGTTAAAAAGTATAGGCTTCTGCTTTAAAAAGGTAGACAGACAAACTGTTACTTGAAGCATCTCATGTAATTACAGCTCATAGTATTTTCTTAGGAAAGGATATACATTTAACTATGTGGTTAAATGAAACCTAGGTAAACACTGGCAAAGCAGTTGATAAATGCCACACAGAAGGCACTTAAAATAGCAGCAGTCGTCAGCCAGTGGGAAGAAGATCCCGATTAATTGTAGCCATGCAGATTGTTCAAACAGTTTTGTGCAGGAAGGACACCTAGTTTTTCGATTAAGAAAAACCTGTAACTGCGATGAGAATATGGATCACCTGTGATTTCTGCAGTAATTTCAAAATTTGTTGCTGGAGTTTAATGTTAGTGTTCTTAATAAATAATGCATGTTACCATTCTCTGATATTAGACAAAGCTCCAACAGCTAGTGACCACAAAGAAATTAGAGTGCAGTTGTTACAGGTGACACGTTGCTGTGGACATCAGCATGAAAAATTAAGTTACTGCCTTATCACTGCCATTTTAACCCAGCTGAATTGGTTTGGAGAGATGTCAGGGCCTGCATTCGAAATACGTCCTTTACAGTAACAGAAAGGCTGCTATTTGGAGGTCTTGTTAATGTAGATACTACCTGATGGCGAAACAAAATAGACTGTTGGCAAGCTTATTAGAGGAGCACAGACTGTAGGCGGAATTATAAATTCGTGTGAGCAGTTAATGTGGTGGTGGTGGTGGTGGTGGTGGTGGTGGTGGTGGTGGTTTTGATGCCAATTCCAATTATAGTGTAGGAGAATCAAATTGAGCTCCACCACTGACATCATAAATTGGTGAGTGTAAATGTATACAGAATTAATTTTTTCTCACTGCAACTGAGTAGGATAAGCACCTTTTTCTTTATTTTGTTCTAAGATTGTGGGTAGCGTGTTCTTTGGTATGTATAGGTTTACATTATTAGACAGCATTTTGTATGCACCTATTACGGTAACAATTCAGAGCAACATCCCATAGACATTTTCATTTACTTCAGATGCTGTTTATTTACCAGTTTCATATACTATCTAATGATTTTTCTCCATAGTTCTCTCTGTTGTTAGAAAAATGTTCTTTATTGTACTTATGTATACATTATTATGCAGTGGCTTACATAAACATTGGTTGTAGCCTCCATTCAAGAAGCATACTTAAGAGCTATCGGCTATGGGCAAATGTGGTGGCAGTTTTTGCAACCTTGCAGTCACAGTATAGCCAACTACACACGAGCTGTCAAATAACATGTTTCAGTGGCCCAAGTATTTATTCTTAATACATTGTATCTTACATTTATGTATATAGACTGAAATTTTTTTTACAGAAGCAAATGTTGGATCATTTCATGTGTCATCCTGTATATCAAAATGGATGGGGATATATTAACAAGAAATGATGTTCGTGGTAACATGTAATTCTTATTCAGGTTTCCAAAGAAAGTAACACAGTAGTAATACACTAGACTTGCTTTTGAGATAATAGTGGTTAAAATTCTCACTGACCGTCTCGATTTAGGTTTTTTGTGATTTTACACTTAAGGCAAATGCTGCATTCCTTTCCTTCACCATCTTTCCACAGTCAACAACTAACGCACCATCTACATCAGGGACTTGAACTCCAACAAAATTTTGGAGATGGTTCAGAGATATTTTCTGGGTATTTTCTTATAAGGAACGTACGGTTTCCGTTGGCTCATTAGCATGGCACGTCTCCTGTGTGGGAGGCACAGGTTGCATTCTGCCAATCCCATGAGACCTGGTGCTCGAACGAACCCCTGATATTGCGAAATCTTCACCACAGCAGCACTTCCTGCTTGCACTGTGATTGTCAGCCTGCTGTGTTATGTGAAGGCCGTATCATGAACTATTTCCAAATGAGATACATCTCAGGAATTCAGTCTGTATCACAGAATTCAGACCCCTGTTTTTTGTATCATATTTATTCTTTTTTATGATAGAGGTTGACATGTTTGAGGCTTTTCCAAGAATTAAAAACCATTTGTTATTTGTGGCAATATGCGCAAAAATTTTTTGCTAGTTGGCAACACTATCTCGTGCGGGCTTCAGCCTCCACAACAGGTGGTTGTGCGGCTCATTAGTGGCTGCTGTTGGAGATGGACACTCCACTGCCCTCTCAGGCCAAGTGTGAGGTGCGAGTGGTTATCCACTTTATTAATGTGGAGAAGATCCACCCAGTTGAAATCCGTCATAGGCTGATGGCCATCTATAGTGGAGTGATTAACTAGTGTAATGATAGGAAGTGGTGTGCTGAGTTCCTGAGTGGCAGAATCAGTGTGCAAATTAAGGACGGAAGGGGAAGGTGGTCTTAATTTGATGATGCATTGTTGGAGAAACTTAAGGCTAAACTTCATGAAGATTGCATCCTGACAGTCCAGGATCTTGCAGTTTTGATTGTAGAAGTCAGCTGAAAATCAGTGCTCTAAACCATTTTTATGAGAAAATTGTTGTACATGAAGGTGTGCACTTGATGGATGCTGAAAACATTGACAGAGGAGAATCATGTGGAGGGTACTCAGAAATTTTTGGGCCATTTTAAAAGGTAGACAGAATTTTTGAACCTGATCATTACAGCTGGCGAAATGCAAGAAAATTGTGTTAGGCAACCTCTGACAAAAAAATAATGTTCATCATGTTTTGGGATTGAAAAGTTCTTCTTGCTAAATTTTTGCCAAAGGGCACACAATCATCACTGATTGTTATTGTGAAATATTTAAACTTCCAAGAGTGACACAAAACAAGTTTGTTGTGACAATGCCTGACTCCATACAGCAGCTCTAAGCACCGCGCTTCTGCATTCTTTGAAGTGGTATGTCAGCTGTCCGGCTTATAACCCTGACTTGGCACCAAGTGATTCTCATTTCTTCCTTCACCTAAAGAAAGCTGTCTGGAAAACGCTTCTCAACTGATGAAGTCCAGGAAGTGACATCAAGTTGGTTGAGGACTGCGTCAAGAGATTTTTGAAAAGGGATCAAGTATCTCTTACCCCAACTCGAGATATGTGTTGAACTTGCTGCAGATTACATACAATGCCGTGTACAAATTTTGTACAAATAAAATTTTTGTGCTTTTTTTGTATGAAAAATGTCTTTAATTTGTGGCAGCTATCATATGATATGTTTTACCACCATGATACACACACACACACACACACACACACACACACACACACACACACACACTCATACTCTTATTTTCATTGTGTTGGAGAAAGTAGGAGGATCAGAAAAATTAGTAAAATGTTCATTGCAAATGTAGCAGTAAGTTTCTCGCAACTAAATCGTACAGGTGTTCGATTAAGTCTGTGCAGGATCTTTGAAACTGTGTTCTGCGACTGGTACTCCTGCCGAACCGTCAATCCTAAAGCAGTTTTGAACAGACGTAGTAAGTATGTAGTGGCAAATGAAAATTCGTGCCAGACACAGACTCGAGCCCATATTTCCTCGTTACTGCAAGCAGTCACTTCAGTTGTTATGCTGTCTGGACACACATCCGGGCCCCGACTCAAATTATTGTTGTCACTGATGTTTCTTCATACAAGTTTCAAACACTACTACCAGAGATTCTCCAATAGAACTTACAAGTGAAATGGGGTCTGTGGAGGAGTGTGGATTATATTGCTGCAAGGGATACATCTGAAATTAGTGAAATGCATTTTAGTTCAATGCATTGACATGGTTTAATGAGATACAAAGTTTTTAAACTATGTATTCATGCTTTTGTCAACAAATAAGAGATCACAAGACAGAAGTTTCTCACAAAGACATCCTCGTATAAAACAGTCTCGGGTTACTTTATGCATCAAATCTGTGTAATATCGTGAAAATTCGGCCCAATCCTCCATAGTCTTCAGGAGCGACCAACAGGTTGCGATAAATCGGCATGTTATCGAGTCATATTGCCAGAGACAGTGTCCATGTGTGCACTGGTGGTGCCAGCACTCTCATAAGAGTGTAAATAATTTGGCACAGTTCTGTTTCTCACTGTTGAGAGGTTGTTCCCACACTACTTTTGCACTGAGAATGCTGAATTAATGGACCCGCTTTTAAGGAAATCCCACTTTTAATGAATATTTTTCGGTCTCTGCAAAACTCCCATAAAAACAGTGCTATTCTTTCCCAGTTTTTAATGATTCCTGCTCTAAGTAAAAGACTACTTTTAAGAACTAAACGTGAAACATTCTACAAATTAAAATTCAGTTCTTATTCAATTCCTATCATATTGTCGAGTTTCTGATTTACACTGATGAGCCAAAACATTATGACGACCTGCTTAATAGCTTGTCAGTTACTTCGGAATGAAATGCATCACTGATTTTACGTGTTGAGGATCCGATAGTTTAGACACCAAGCCTGAAGGGATGCAGATGGTTCGCAAGCTGTCGGCGTGTCTCAGTTTACTACCACAGATCCTGTGCAAACACAGGAGATGATAATACTGCTCCCACAAACCTGCGTCAGTGGCGTGCTCCATGTTTCGAGCCGCCGTTCACCTCGATGACAGCGTTTGCAGAGATGACTATCGACTAGTGTAGCAAAAATGTGATTCATTCAAAGAGCCGACAGGTTTCCATTGATCGACGGCCAAGTCCTGATGGTCTCGTGCCCATGTCTGTCATAGTTGTCAATGTTGTTGGGTCAGTGTGTGAACATGTAAGGGTGATCTGCTGCGGAGGTCCATGTTCAGGAACATACGATGGATGGTGCACTACAAAACACTTCTGCATGCACCAACGTTGTGCGCTTTTGGCAGAGATGCCACAGATCACCATCTGCTTTACTTTACTGAACAGACGAGTCTCTGAACCCCACATTCAGTAAAGAGTCGTGGAGATTGAACCATTTAGCATCTAGTGGTAGTTTCACTGCCCTTCTACCTCTTTTTGTAGATGCTCACACCAGTAGCACATGAAAATTGCAGTTTTCGACATGCTGTATTTAAATTTGGAGCAAATTATTGGTAAGTTTGTAATGGAATACCTCCTACATCATGTAAATGTGCTTGAATTGATTCTGCGTCACTCCTTCCATGTACCTGGGTAAGACCCCTCCCCATTGAAAGAAAATGTTTGGATCCCCAGTGACACGTTAAGGAGTGGTTTTACTTTAAATTATAGCCCCCATTCCAGTTACATTTCTCACTCGTTCCAATTTCCACTGCCTAATAAGACTCACAGAATGTAGATGTATGGGAAAAATTTTAGTGTCAGTCTATCCGAATTATCAGCAGTTGCCAGGCACAGTCTCACAAACACACAATAATGTTTGATGAAACTAAAGTTATCCCACACTTCTACATGCTGGGATTCTGTTGTTAACTGGCACAACGGCAGATGTAGTCTTAGTTGTGTGTAGAAGGGATCCATTTTCACTAAGAAGATAGAGAAACATGCTTAATTGTTGATATTCTTAAGAGAGCACTGGCGCCACCATTGGAGACATGAGTACAACATCTGGCAGAATGATGTAGTAAAATATGCATGCCAACCAATCACAAGCTTTTTTCATTCATGCATTAGGCCTGCCTTAGTCTTGTGTAGCTGCATTTGGTGCTTCCATCGTTTTGTTGGACTTCCACATTTTACCTTGTGAAATATATTGCCAAAATTGTAGTGGTAATCTTGTCTCCTCCATTCACAACAAATGGGATGTCCATATTAGCCTATTTTCTACAAGCTTTTCGTTTATATCAGATATTTTCTATTACTTTGTAATCTTTGTTTCTCTCATAATCTAATTTTTTGTATTCCGCTTTATACATGAGGAATTTCATCTCATTGGCCTGTAACCTTATTTTGAAAAAGGCAGACAGAAACCCATATGACAAACAGGATAAATGAAGAGCTTTCTGTTGCCTGTTAATGGTTACCACAATGTCAGTTGTTCCTTAAAAAGATTATGGTAGACTTTGTTGAAAATTCAAGATTTTACCCTGATTTCTAGTGATATTTAAATTGAGAATGTTTTATACAGTTAAAAGATCAGATTTAAAAACACACTTTCCTACCAGTTTTGTGGTGTAATGTACTTTGCTATAGTATATAACATTTCCGTAAAATAAAAGATGCTCACAAGTGTAAACAACATAACATTCTGAAATCTCTCCCCCTCCCCCCTTCCTTCTCCTCCCCACCCCCACCCACCCCTCTGAAACTTTATATCCAGAGTACACTCAGGCACCTTAAGAACAAACTTTGGAAGAAAATAAAATAAATTTCAGTGCTGATAGCTAAGTGTTTGGTCCCTAGAGAGCCTGCAGTCCTGTATTTGTAGTGTTGATGTAATGTTTTGGTTGAAGTGGTTGGCACAAGATATCAGCTTTAATTTGTGCAGCTTTGGATGAAAATGGATTTCTATAATGATACTGAGTTTGACAATTAGTGTTCAGAAAGTGAACAAAGTGATACTACTTCATTGGAGACTGAAAGTGGTGGCAGTTCATCAGATTTCTACTTGACAGGAGCTCGCCGATGGTGAGGTTAAATATGTCTACTGTGCGCCACCCAGGTCCTCAAAGATTTGAGTTTGTGTTGATTTAATACGTTGAAAAAGTGCCTGTGTTTTCCTGAAAATTCAATGTACAGTTAAATGAACCATCCACAGCTGAAGCTAAATAAAATATGTCCTGCACTTAAGCACCTCAACAGCAGATTCAAAATTTTTTGCTCGCCAGATGCAAATAGAACTATTGGTGAGAGTTCATGTTGTATAGAGGGAAACTTGGATAGTTACAGTATCTATCTAAGAGGAGAGGAAGGTTTGGAAAAGACATTCATGCTATGTGACTGCCAAAGTCAGTGTGCATGGTCATTTATTACATTCACAGAAGAAAGGAGGAAATTTGATGAAATACGTTAAGATTTTCCACAGTGAACTGATTTATTTAAATAATAAGTCTCATGCTTGCAGAACTGATACATATGGAACATTGCAGCCATCCATGGCTCTATCATTTCATCATAAGAAACTAAAAAACAGGAATTATTGCTTTTCAGGAGGGACAAGTGACAGCTGTTTGATGGAGGAATAAAGAGCTGTCTTTATGATGACAATTCATGATGTTGATATGAATTGTGCTAAGAAAAGACACAAGTTTTGAAGACAATAGCTGTTTTGGCATATAATTATATGATGAGTGGAGTAAATAAGATAGGTCAATACCTGGACAATAATCTGGCAACTTGTAAAAAAGGAAAGAGGTATTAAAAGAAAATCTTTTTCTGTCTCATTGCACTTACTTCGTGGAAGACATGTCCTAGTCAAAAAAGGGGATAGTAAAAATTGCCTTGCATTCTATATTGTTGTTGTTATTGAGAAAACTATTTCAAAACACCAGAAAGATGGGTTTGCATCACGAGTACCATGTCCTACGTCTTCGAGCACCAACCCCAGATGACTGATTGGCCAACATTTTCTGTCGATAATTCTACCTACTGCACAGAAACGCCATCTGACAATGACTTTGAGACAAATTGTAGCGATGTTTGGAATGCAGATGGGAGAAAGGTGAGAAGGCAATAGAGATATTGTTGTGAAAACTGTAATGTAGTCCTGTACATTGTTTACTATTTTTGCCCTTACTGCACAGCTATTAATATTTAAAGCCATTGTGAAATTCATAGTTAGACTTCATACCTACACAGAACTTTTAAAAGACATTGTTATGGATATTTTAATCAAAGCCAATGCATTAGCATACTTGGGATTTTATTTGTTGTGCTCTTCAAAAATTTGTAACTCCTTATGTTGAGCGTCAAGAGCTACCTTTATGTCTACATGTAAAGTCGTTTGTTAAAGAACATTGTTCCCTAATATAAAAAAATATTACTTTTTGGAACGTAATTTGTTTAACCAGTCAATGTCTTAAGGAGTTAACGTATAAAGAAGTAGTGAACCCACAACCCTGTGTGATATTTAGAATACTTCATTCATTATGTTAGTATTTGAATGAAAAAACTATTTTCAGTAAGTTCTCAAAAACTTTCCACATTGCAAATCAGAGGTACCATAGATACAAAGGGGAATTTCAGCGTTTAAAATATTATCAGTAACTCTGGTGTTTAAAATTGGTATTATCATTTTATTTTCATGGATTATCTATCCTAAAACATGCAGTAAACTGAGCAAAAGCACTGTATCTTTTTTGTATATGTGATATAACTCAAATGTAATATGTAAAATAAATAATGTATTGCACATCAATAAAATATTTTTTCCTTAATTACTTGTAACGTGACAAAAAATATGTAAAAATCATAATGTGACACTTGATAGTTTGATAAAGCATTCCAGCCAAATATATGCCTAAAGGAAAAGGTACTTGTGACATATTGAAGACACATTGACACTTCTCTCTCTCTCTCTCTCTCTCTCTCTCTCTCTCTCTCTCTCTCTCTCTCTCTCGCTCCTGCCCGCGCTCCCTCACTCCCCATTACTCCCTCCTTTCTTTCTCTGCCTTCACATTTGTGTGATTTTAACCTAGTGACACTTTACTATACCTGTTGTGCTCATTGGAATGCTGTACTCATTGATGTGATGTTTGCATTCAGAAATACTAGGCTGGTGGTGTGCTTGTTGTACAACACACACATTGGGCGAGTGCAGCAACATTTACATTTTGATGGCAAGACAGTCCATGATTGCCATAAGGCAGAATTCTTGCAGTATTTTGTAAATAAAGTTAAATCGAACAGTTGAAGCCGGCTGGCTTTAAATTTGCCCCTAATGTGTTCAGATGTTCAATGTGTTGGTCAAAAATTCTAAGTACACTCAGCCATTGTTGTATCTTATTTTTTCATCCATTGCAGAGTCGGCTTACTTCTAGAAAATTTCGTTTTAGCCATTCTTGCACATTGTTCTTTCAAGATACAATTTGTTTTTGCCATTGGTTGAATAAAAAAAAAAACTTTTTGTTCTGTGACATAAAAATTACTATTCCATTTTCCTCAAAAAATATTGACTCTGAAAGTGTCAATATTCTTTGATCTGCTTATTTTTCTGACGGCTGTCAAGCTTTGGGACAGTTCTAGCTGAGCTGAGAGACAAATGTGGAAACAATCTTTCTTTACTTCAGTAACTTTCATTCCAGAGTTTAGTGTTGTAACAAGAGTGAGAGGGAGAAGAAATAAGTAGGATACAGTGTGCAGCCAGAAGCACTTCAAGCTCTGAACAGGGAATACTGAAGTTTGAGGAAATCTTTCAGAAGACAGGTTGGACTAAGATCTCTTAGGATTAGGTGTCCTTTCATAGTCATATTCAGCGTAGCCACATTGTCTTGAATGCTGCACTTTCACAGTTGTCTTGTTTTTCCTCTTTTGATTTTATTTGTTGTTTTGTAAAAGGATGAGTTAGGCTGTCCTCTTGCATCCCGTTTACCTGCTCAGTCAAATGTAGTCTCCTCCCTCGTATGCTTCACAATATTCTGATGTTTGGAGTGGACAGTGGTACCAATAAATTTTCCTTGAGTTTCCATTCCAGCAACAACTGTTTCCTCATCACTAACATATAGAGACCTCTACATGACAATTTAGTGATAATTTTGCTACTAATGTGTGAGCTATTCCCCTAGTCATCTTATTAAGCCAGCAGAAAAATGCTCCCGTCAGAGTACAAAAAAGTGAGTATGCTCCTGCTTAAAAAACTGACTGCTTCATTTTGCATTCTTCAGCACCTACAAAAATGGCATGTTGAACACATTCACAATCTTTTTAACATGGATTTTGCTTCACTCTCCCAAACTCCCCTGAACTGTAACTCTCTCACCCCCAGTAGTCCGTCAGTCGCTCATACCCATCCACTCCCACTTGCCTGGTCTCTCTATCATTCAGCCCACCAACACTCTCTCCCTCTCTCCCTCTCTCCCTCTCTCCCTCTCTCCCTCTCTCCCTCTCTCCCTCTCTCCCTCTCTCCCTCTCTCCCTCTCTCCCTCTCTCCCTCTCTCCCTCTCTCCCTCTCTCCCTCTCTCCCTCTCTCCCTCCCTCCCTCCTCCTCCTCTCACTTCTCTTTCCTCCCTCTCTTCTCTCCGTTCTCTCCCTCTCTTCTTCGTTGTCATTGTCATAGGCTGTGTCTGTCATTATGACTGACTTTCACACACTTCCACATTTTCCTTCTCTTTATACTGCCCCGTTGGTGTGGTCTTCTTCATTCTTTTCGTTAGCTCTGTCCTGTCAGCTGTATTCCACTACCACTGTATCCCTATCTTTCTCTCAAATAGCCATTGTCTGCTTCGCTCTTTCTGTAACGCAATTGCTGTCTACTAGTTCCAGTATTTACTACTTTTCCATCTCTTTCACATAACCACTGTCCCTTCTCTCAGCATAAGACACTGCAGACCCCTACTAAAGCTCATAAAACATCATGCCAAGAAGATATGGAGGTTTGGTAAAAGCATGTTGTGTAGTCAATGGAAGAAATGTAAAAGAACATAACTTCTTGATAATCTTGTACACTGTTTTACCAACAAGATATGTAATTATTCTGTTTACAAAGATCAAAATTGTTTCATTATGTGCTGCTGTGATTTCATTGCAGTATAGTAGAAAAATGCAGTAGTTCATAAAATGAACCTAGGGAAATATTCTTGAAGTGTAGTTAAGATAGTCGTAATAAAAATATAAGGAGAGGCAGATTAACAGAGTATAAAATCAGATTTAAAATCTAAGAAACATAAAAACTGATGCATTTAAAATGTGTAGTGGTACAGTAATTCCTCCAAATTCTGTGTGTCTCACTTGCATGGATAAAGCTGGTTATTGTTATTCTTTACATTTTAAATACAGTTCTCAATTCTTTGTAAATCGAGAAATAATGTTAATAACTCCTTCAGTAGTAAAGTTGTCATAAAAAGGCCCAAACACACAAGCAGGATGAGATGGTTCCTTTATCATGAAACAATAAGCTATTTAATTACATAATAAATCTAATGAAATACCACTGAAATTCATGGTCAGTAAGAACTTTCTTTGTATGTTCAGTCACAGAGATGCCTTATTTTCAAATTTTGAACAAAGAGCTCATGTCACCAGGCCGCACAGCATTGTTTCCAGCCTTCTCAGCAAAAATTGTGACACATTTCTACATCTTGTTACATACATATGTCTTCAGTTTATGAAGTGGAACACTAAAAAATCGAGGTTAAATGTTTTCTGCTTGGCAGTGGAACCGTACTAATTTTTTTATATACTCTCCTTCTTGCAATACATTTAGTCGAGTGGTATCCAGGCTAAACACCAAACAAACAAAACATGTTAGGCTTCGTCTCTGAAGTGAAAGTCGGAGGGTCCAGAAGCATTGAGGTGCCTGACTGCTCACTGAATAGCAGAAGCATTGAGAGAGCGCACGACACACACACACACACACACACACACACACACACACACACACACACACACACACGTACCTCCCTCGCGTGTGTCCAACTGGCTCAGTGTAGGTCCACAGGTGTGGGTGTGGGTCCGGGTGCATGTACATGTACATGGTTTTTCTTTGTCACTCACTCTACCTTGAGAAGAAAGGATTCACCAGAAAGCTAGCAAAGTTTTCATTCTATTTTGTGTGTGCTTGTCGACATTCAGTGCTTCTGCTATTAGGTGAATGGTCTCGTTTACTCCTAAATTATTTAAATTCTGTCAGTATTTCCCTGTCTATATTTACCCTTCAATTTTCTCTTTTGAAGCACCTTGATGAACAAGTGTATTGTCCTGCTTTAAGATTGATTCTGTTTGTTTTTTACACTCTTCTCACATTTTTCTTTTTTAAGATAGATGACAGATTTTTTCCTAGTTATTGCTGTACGCTTTGTGAGACAATATGGGAAACACTTTGAAAAGTAGTATTTGCATCCCACAGAGCTTGCAATAACAATTTTTCAGGAACAGGCTAATCTTTTGCACTTTGTAGTTTTCAACCTATCGTACCAATTTCGGGAAAAGTTTCATCTGGAGTATCTTAAAAGCACATCATTTCAGTTCGCTTACTATAACAATTCGTGTGTGTCAATGGAGTGCAAGTATTTAGATTGAACAACCATCCAGCAACTTCAGTGTCCCTAACCTACAGCATTTATGCAAGCAGGGAAACAGGACATACTGTTTAATGAGGAATCTGAACCCCAAGTCATTCCTGTAGACTCCTCATGTCATGTAGAGGGGAAGAAAAGATTAAAGGCAGACTGAAAATTTCCATGGCAAAACCAGGATTTGATCCTGCCACCTCACTTTTCCAATCACATACTTTAATGCTAGGCGATCAGACTTGACAATTTGGTTGCTCATTTTTTAATCGATGGAGAATAACATAACCTTCCTTACCGTTCATCAACATTGGATGAGTTGTAGTTTGTGATTAGCAATCCAAGAGAGACATCAGTGCTAAGTTATTTCCAGTTCATCCAGTGTTAAAGTAATCACTTTAAAAAGCCACACACACAAAATCAT